>NC_046189.1:0-300000 GCF_011004875.1 Balearica regulorum gibbericeps
TCCGTAGCCCCACGGTACCGGCTGCCAGGGAAGACGCCCCCGCTAACTCCAGCCCTGACAAACACGCTGGCCTTGTGGAAGGGGAAGCAACAGGTTCCCAGAGTCGCCCTGAACTCAGCTCAGATCATCAACAATTCCAGTTTCACTGGGACAATTTCCACTGCCCGGTGCCCTCGCTTCCTGACAGCCAAACCACACTCGGGCTGTAGCACGGTGCAAAGTCGTGCCCAGCAGTACGGCCGCAGCGGCTACTGATGAGAGCTTTCCCACTCCTCACCTGCTTCTGCAACTCAGCTAATCGACAACTGCAGCACGTGTGAGACTCCTCCTGTGAAGAAAACGCAAGGGTTTCTTTTTGGTCTCCAGTTTGGCCAGGGCCATGGTCTCTATTCGACGTCTATTAGGTGTGTCCTGGGGGGCTGCTGCCGCTGGGATTTGCCATTGTTCCTCTCTTTGGCCAGACCCTCCTCCCACCGAGTACAATGCTGTTCTCACCTGTCGAGAAGCAGGCACCTTGTGCTGGTCAGAGAGAGAAAAGCCGCACGCATCTGGCAGCGACCGACCTCTAGAGTATCTCTTCAGTCTCCTCCGCTCCCGTTCCACCTGCGTGTCGGATGGGAGAAAGGGTCACAGAAACCTGCTGCCACCAAACAAGGAGTAACAGCACCTCTGGACACCATGGCAAGGAGAGTTCTGCTCCGAGACTGTTCATGGCACCAGAGAAGGTTGGGGGCAAAAAGGACTCGACGTAGACTATGGAAGAGAAAGAGGAAGCAAGAGGAAACAGCTCCTGGCACAAGAGTGTCAAATGTGTCTGTATGGGGACACTGGGGCAAGAAGGGTGGTACCGGAGGGAACGTGCGTTTCTGAAGGCAATGGGGTGCCAGAAGAGAGAGAAAATACAAAAGCCAGTGTCTGCAGGGGAAAGTGGGAGAGGGAAGGCAACAAGCAGAGGACTCCAAAGTGCTGCCTGTGGAGGAAATGCGTTGTGTTCCAGAGGAGCGTGAGGCGCTGCAGAGGCAGCGAAAGCCTGCTTCACCTGCTCAAGAGTCCTCCTGAGCTCAGCATTGACTTGCTTCAGCTCCGTCTTCTCGACTTGCAGACGTTCCAGCCGCTGTGACAGGAGTCTCTTCTCCGAGAGCCAGGAGAGCTGCTCCCTTTCTGCAGTAGCCTGCTGGGTACACAGAGAGGAGATCGTGAGAGCCAGTGCCACAGAAAGCTTAGAAGGGCCAGAAGCAACACGTCGCGGAGAGTGACCAGACCCTGGAACGGACAGTGCTAAGCCCCTTCGTCTCCTCCTGCTCCACAGGCCAAAACAACACACTCTCTTCCTAGGGCGGCCCCTCCAGATCACCTTGGAGAAATCCACACAAATTTGCCCTCATGCGTTTTGGACTGCGGCACAACTACACCCTGAACGCGCAACAAAGCATCCTTTAACCTGATCAGGCGGCAGGACGAATTCCGTTCTTTTTAATACACTGGAAAAGCTGTACCTCAGCAATCTACATCTCTGAAAGCATCCTCTAAGCACCATCCGCGTAGCTGCTCTCCAGCCCTCGTTATAAAATTTGACTAAGTTTAGTACATTAGTTTGGTCAACGGTGCCCTTTCCTTTCCACGCCAAATCCTAACCACGACACGTTGGCTAAGCTTGCCTAGATAGGAGAGAACCAAGTAGCCATCCCCAGCTTTTGGCCTGGAGTTAATTTTAACAGCAAGCTCCGTAGTTCTGTCAGTAGTTCTGGGCTGGACAGAAAGCATTCCAGCAGGTGAATGGTCTCTGGCCGGAGCTACACAGACAGGCAAGCCTGCTGGCTGCAGCCATAGTTTCTGTGGCCAAGCCGGTCATAGATTGATGGGAACATAAATTCCCATATCTTGATGGGAACCATCGTTAGAATCCTTCATAGACATTTTAGTTGACTGATGATCAATCACGCTGCCTACCTGATGACGAAACCGGTCCGTGTCCCTCTCTGAAACCATACTCTGCAGGACGGCTATTTCTCCCCTCAGAGTCCCATTGGCCATTTCACTCTTGGTCAGGGCGAGAGTCAGTGCTTGTGCCCTCTCTTTCCAGTTGACTTCTCCGCTTTCAGTCTGCTTCCAAATAGCAATCACATGCTCCAATTCTTCCCCCTTTGCTTTCCGCTCATCTTCCAGTTGTTGGGTTAGCTCCTTCTGCCTTTGCAAGGAACGGTCTCTCTCCTGGAGCACCCTCCTCTGCTCAGCTTCCTCTCCCTCCCATTTCTGGAGTTTCTGGATTTGTTTCTGTAGGGTCTCCCCGTCATCTTTCCATCGCAAAGCTGACGTTAATTGTTTCAGGAGTTCGCTCTGCCGCCTAAGCTCTTCTTCTCTCCCTGACAGAGTCTTCTCGAAATACCTGACTCTGTCTCTCTGGTACTCGATCTCTTCATCCTTCCTTGCCAGAGTCTGCTGAACGTGCTGGAGATCTTCCCAAAGAGCTCTTATTTCCTCTTCTAACTCTTCTTTGCTCACCTTGAGCCTTGGTCTCAAGCCTAGAGGTAGCCTCCTCCAGAACCCCTATCTTTCTTCCTCTTCCTTTCAGAGTCAGTTTTGTCCCTTGAAGATTTGTTTGCTCAGCTCTCGGCTTTTCCTCCTGTTCCTTGCGTGCCTCACGTGGCTTTCTAAGGGATACAATTTCTTGCTCCTTCTCCTTTAGGGCCGCTTCCAGATGCTGCAGAATTCCCTTCTGCTCTCCAGAGTCTTGGTCTGCTTTTTGGAAGGTCGCAATCAGTTCCTTCTGAGATTCAGTCATGAAATCCTTTTCTTTCTGTATTGCCGTAGCGTATTCTAAGTCTCTGCGTAAGACCTTCAGCTGTTCTTCTGGTTTTTCCTCGTAGCTCCTTGTTTGCTGCTTTTGGGTGGCTATGAGTCCGTCCTCTTCTTTTAAGGTTTCTAAGGCCTGCTCCAGTTGGTCACGGACAGGCCTTAACTGCATTTCCATGACTTCTTCAGCTTCCTGGATTTGCTTTTCTTGTGACTCAAGCTCTTGATCTTTTTGAGACAAAGCAAGTGTCATCTTTTCTACTTTACCGTGAAGCTCTTGCAGGTACCCCTCTTGCTGTTCCTTGTACTGCTGCAAGAGTCTTCACTGATGCCTTTGAGAATCACACTCGCTCTCTCTGTCCTTAAGAGCTGCCCTCAGGTGTTCGAGGCTTGCGTGCAGAGATTTCACCTGTTCTCTCTCCCTTTCCGGTTCTTGGATCTGCTGAGTCAGAGACATAAGCTCCCAGTTTCTCTCCTCCAAGGTTCCTTTCAGATGATCACGATCCACCCGCAGATTTCTCACTTGTGATGCACCGTCTTGTTCTCGAATCGCTATTTTCCCCTCCTGGAATTTGATCTCCCGGTCTCTCTCTTCCAGCTCTTTGCTCATCTTGCTGACAGCAGTCCTCTGCATTTCTCGCTGCTTCTCCAGCTCCCGTATCCGTTCTTGCTGGGATTCCATCTTCTGGTTTTTCTCTGTTATGTCCTTAATAACCTGATCGAGAGTAGTTTTCTGCATTTCTTGCTGGTCTTCCGGCGTTCTCACCTCTTCCTGGTACAACTTCATTTCTCCCTCCCTCTCTGACAGGATGGCAGTCAGATGAGTGAGAGTCTCCTGCAAAGCTTTTCCCTGTGCTGCGTCTTTCTGGAGCGCCTGCATTTTCTCCCACTGCGTTTCCACTTCCTCGGTTTTCATGTTCAAGACAGACAATGCAGTCGGAAGTTCTTGTTCGAGGCAGTGATTCGTATCCGTTGCTGTATTTGCTCAGGTTTCAGAGGCTGTGGCTGATTCCTGAAGAAGTTTTATCTCCCGTACCAGTTTTGCTTTAACTGCTTGCAGCCTGTCCCGTTCATGTTGCAAAACAGCGAGGAAAAGATTCAATAATTCCATCCATATAGGTCTGGTTTTCGTAGGAGCTTGGAAGTCCTGCTCCAGTGGCAGTCAAGGGCTGCCCCCCCTCCCCCTGCCTCTCGGGATGTTGTAGACCTTCCCTGCGCCACCCTTTTGGTTGCCTCTTTCCCAGCTTACTCAGCCAGTCCCATCTTCCTTTTTGCCCTTCTCTGAGCCTCTTCTAGCTCTAGCGTGTTCTTTTGGGGAGGAGCTGCCAGAACTGCAGCCAGGATCTAAAGTCCAGACCAGGCATGATTTAGGCAGTGCCATGATGATGTTGTCTCTGCTAGGGAGGAAGGCAAGAGAGAACAACCCCAACATGGGATTTCCATTTGGGTTGGGGGGGCTTGGGGGGGGGTTTTGGGCCTCTACTGTGTAGAGTTTTCATGGTACCACCCTCTGGAACCCCGCTGTCCCCTCTAGAAGGAGGAATGGTCAGGTGACAGTCTGGCATTCCCACTGTTGGAAATCGGGACTAGATTTCCCCTGGCAGGCATTCCTATGGATCCGGATCAGCACTTTTGTTTCTCAAATGTCTCTCTTTTTCCCCCACTGTCTGCTCTCAGATGGGCCATGTTGAACAGCTTCCTATCATTAGCTAACTCTGCCTCCTCACCCCTTTTTCCAGATCCAGATATTTGGAAATCTAAATATGGATTTGGACACCAATAATCGCCCAAACCATGCAATGTAAATAGAGACAAGTTTGAAAATTCCTTTGACTACAGGTTCAAGGGCAGAAATCATCAGCACTGAGGAAAACAGACACCCTGAATCATAACTGACTTTTATATGACTACAGCATCTTTCCCTGCTTATTCAGAAGAACGCAACTGGAAAAGGTAAACCAGAAAACAACCGCTGGTATAAATGACACTCTTCTGCTCCCGTAGTGGTCTCTCCACATAGTTTGTGCTATCGGTCATCTTAACGACCTCTCCTTTCTGGACTGTCCGCTCCTACCCCTGCTAACTCAGCTACATGGCCTGGCAGGAGAGCAAACGTCTGGGAAACAAGGAATGAGGAGTGGAAGGAAGCGGGAAGTGAGGGAAACTTGGTCAGCATTTGCGTACTCTGCATCTGCTCAGATTTGGACTGAATCGGTACAAGACCACCCAAAATCAGCTCTCCACCGGAAAAAGTTGCTCCTTAGAATTATTAACAGAAGGCCAAAAAACACGTAAGAAATGGCCCTTTGCAGTATCTGCCAGCCTCACCACGACATCCTTTCTTTGCTTCTCAGTGCTCTCGAGTTTCCTCTCCAAAGACGCCAGCTCTTGCTGCAGACGCGTGGCCTCCTCCTTCAGAGACTCTTTGGAGGCTGCTAGCTGAGATGTCAACTCTTCCACCTCAGGTAAAACATAACGAAGCAGTCAAAGACTATGGCTTGTCACTGTCAGCCGTATCGTGTACCGTGAGGAAAGAACAACTTGAAATTTCACCCTGTCACGACAGTACCAGATTCACAATGGATACAGCCAACTTGTTTAAAAAGCTCAGTGGGTCACCACGTTCATCTGAAAAACCACCTTAAAAACCAAGACCAGCAGAAATCCAGTCTGATGATTGCTGGCAAACGGGCAAAAGGACTAGCCCATCTGTCCATTCAGCTGGCCGGTAAGTCTCCTCCAGACCAGCTGAGATGGAGACCACAGTATGATGGCAGTCAGAGGGACTACCCTACCAGCGTTACCCTACCAGGGTTACCCTAGTAACCCTGGGGCTGCAGGCTCCTTAGGCAGCCAAAAACTCCGACATGCGACGGAGCATCTCGCTGGCCATCCCCCGGATTCCACCGTCAAAATTGAAAACGTCCGGACCCTGCTCCCAGGCGAAACCTCCCAGCCCCGAATGGGGTTTCTTTCCTGAAACCTCAAGCAGGGCCCCATTCACAGCCCTAGTAACCCTGCGGCTGCAGGCTCTTTTAGGCAACCAAAAAGTCCGACATGCGACGGAGCATCTCGCTGACCATCTCCCGGATTTGACCATCAAAACTGAAAACGTCCGTCCGCTGCTCCCGGGGGAAATGTCTCAGCCCCGAATGAGGTTTCTTTCCTCAAACCTCAAGCAGGGCCCCATTCACAGCCCTAGTAACCCTGCGGCTGCAGGCTCCTTTTGGCAGCCAAAAATTCCGACATGCAACGGAGCATCTCCTGGGCATCGCCAAGCTATGACCATTAAAACTGAAAATGTCTGGGCCCTGCTCGCATAGAAAACCTCCCAGCCCCAAATGAGGTTTCTTTCCTGAAACGTCAACCATGGTCCCATTCACAGCCCTAGTAATCCTGGGGCTGCAGGCTTCTTTAGGCAGCCAAAAACTCTGACATGCGACGGAGCATCTCGCTGGCCATCCCCCGCATTCGACCATCAAAACTGAAAACATCCGGCCACTGCTCCCAGGCGAAACGTCCCAGCCCCGAATGGGGTTTCTTTCCTGAAACCTCAACCATGGCTCCATTCACAGCCCTAGTAATCCTGGGGCTGCAGGCTCCTTTAGGCAGCCAAAAACTCCGACATGCGACTTTCTGTCTCGTTGATAGTGCCTGGGGGCCGTGGGGTGCCACCCAGAGTGAGGGTGCCCAGGCTGCGGGGAAGGGCTGCTGCTGGAGGGGCAGTTGGCAGAGGGTGGCTGAGCCTGGAGCAGAGACAGGAGCGATGGCCGGCGGTCAGCTCCGCTCTTGAGCGTCCCCAGACTGCAGGGGTCGGGGTGGGTCCCTACCTTGGGGGTAGAAGATTTGGGGAAGGACACCGTCTGCAGGAGCGGGGGTGCTGGGGGGTCCCGGAGGCTGCATGGTGGGAGCTGCAGTGGTGGCAGCTGCGCCGCTGCCATGTTGCGTTCTGGCTGTTGGCTGCTAAGGACTCTCTGGCGTCTCCCAGGATGGAATGTGGGGTGTCCGCGTGTTCCGCCCCTCCCCAACAGCCTCCCCAGCCCCTCCTGCCTGGGGAGGGAAAGGGTTCGGGGGGGGGCCTTGCTGCATTGCCAGGGCTGGCACATGCTTGGGATTCGTGGGACTTGGTGGGACGAGTGTCACGCCTGGAGTGCTGGCATGGAGGCTCCAGGCTGTTCAGGAGGGGTAGGCAGGGCAGGCGAGGTGGAGGTGTCGCACTCTATGGAAGGGAGAGGTTGGACAGTATGGCCCTTATGGCCAGCAAGGATGTGGTGGAGAGCCTCCGGGTGAGGATGAGGGGCATGGAAAACAAAGCGGCTGTTGTAGTAGGTGTCTGCTGCCGATGGCCTGGCCGGGATGCCCGCACTGCGGACTTAGTCC
Source organism: Balearica regulorum gibbericeps (assembly GCF_011004875.1). Lineage (NCBI taxonomy): Eukaryota > Metazoa > Chordata > Aves > Gruiformes > Gruidae > Balearica > Balearica regulorum. Next base: position 7,174 of record NC_046189.1, read on the forward strand.
ATAGGCCATGAGGAGAAATCTCTGCACGAGTAGCCCTTGTCCTGATGGTGCAGGTTTTGACTTCCCAGACACCAGCTGGGAATACCGTACTGCTGTGAGGAGCAGGTCTGGGAAGTTCCTGAAGTTTGTGGGAGAGAACTTCTTTTGTCACAAGCCATCAGGGAGCCTGCTCGGAAAGACCGAGCCCTCCTAGACTTGCTAGTTGTGAATGGCGAAGGACTGGTGGGCGACGGGATGGTTGAGCAGCTCCTCAGAGTGTATTTCCGTCTGCAGAGCTGCTGCCTACCGGCCCTTGCTCCTCTCGTGCCGTTTTCCAGGTGAGCTCAAAATTGTGGCGCGGGCTCTTCTCCGCTGTCCCTGAAGATGACCCTTCCAGAGAAGCTGGTGAAGGAAGTCCTGAGTGCCATCATGGTGCTCTTCAGCTGGGGCGCAGGGCTCGGAGAGGATTACGACCTTGTTTTCAAGGGCATTAGTTTCCTTACAAGCCGGCTTGGGGAAAAGGTGAAAGGCCAGGGCAAGTCTTGTTGTGCAAGAGTGCAGCTCTTGTTCATACTAAGGGAGGGCGGCTGGTGGTGAAAGAGAGACTCAGAGGAGAGAGTTTCCTTGAGGCAGCTACGTGGAGCGGTGGGAAGGCTTGCTGCCTTTGTGAGGGAGGAGCTCCTTTCCTTGGCCTTGTCAGCCACATCTGCAGAACCCACAGACAAGGATTAACGTGGCAAGGAACCTGCTGCTCTCCGCGCGCGTCCTGGGGGATCCGCGTGCTGCCCGCGTGAGTCTATTTGCGTGGCTTCTGAGCTCCTGCTTGCAAGGGCTGTGTTGCCGGACCTTGCCTGCCTCTGAGGTTATTCGAGAATCCCTTTTTAAAGGAAGGGTTTCCAGGTACCTCCCTGTGTGTTCCTTCTTATTGCTGGCTCTGCCTGTCCTCGCCTGGATTAATGTGGAAGAGGGGTTGTGCTTTAATCTCCCAACATGATCATAGACCCAGATGGGGTGATGGCAAAAAGAACTTTAAAAAGAGAGCTTCTGAGTTTTGCTGTGCATTGACTTGTAGCCAAGAAGCCTCTCTTCAAGGCTGGTTCCAAGACCTGACCTGTACAAGTGCTGTTGGGGACATGTCCAAGGCCAAGGAGGCAAAAGGGGAAGAAGACAGAACAAAGAGGCCTGTGAACAAGCGAGGCTCCTGGGGAGGTGGATGAGGGCACTGGGATGGTCCTGTGCTCGTGCGAGCAAGAGACTTCTTTTGGGCATGCCTTCTTAATTAGCTCTGAAAGGTAACTAGTGCTTCTCACAAGGGCTCGTGTGTTCTGGCTAGAGCGCGGATGTAGAGCAGGGTGATGCGAGACGCTGCTGTCAGCTTCATGCCTTTTCACCTTCTTTCCAGTGAAGAGTTTACCCAACTGTTATCCAGTCCGAGGGCAGAGTTCCAATCTGAACAAGGGGGAGACCTGAGAGAAGACAAGGCTAAGGAGCAAGGGAAAGAAGGTAAAGCAATGGCTGAATCCTGACACAGGTTTGCTGGATGGAAGCCAAGGCTACGCAACGCCTGCCCACTGCTCCAAGGTGCTGTTGATTGGCTGAAGAACACCTCCCCGCTCCCTCCCGTTATATCCCTCGTATGTCTTTTGTTTGAGCCCTGTCAGAGAGAACGTAAGGCCTCCTGGGAAACGTGACTCCAGCCCCTCCTATGCGGCTGGTGCTTTTGGGAGCCAGACCCCTGCGTTTGCCTGCTGCTTGAGAAGCCTCTCTGGCTTTTCGGAAATCCTACTGCCCCACTCCTCCCGCCTACCTCAGGAGAAGGGAGCAGGACAGAGAGCTCCAGGAGAGACTGGGAGGTGTGGGCACGGGAGCGTAGCAGTGAAGATCTGGCTGCAGCAGTAAGTGTGCGCAGTTTCTGCCACATGCTGGCGCGGTTTTGTGGCAGTGAGTCGGCACTGGGTGAAGGATCCCGACCTTGAGCCGTGGGGCTGGATAGAGCATCCTCCACTTTCTCCTGGCCTGGGAATGACCTCGGCCAGCCCCTGCCTCCAGGCACCTCTCTGCAGCTCCAAGCAAGTGCTCTAGGGCTTGTCCTGAGCTGAGGATGGTGAGTACCGATGGGCCCACGGATGTGTGGGGATGGGGCAGGACGGGTCTCGGGGTGCGAGAGCAGCTTTGTCCCTGCTGTTGCAGCCATGCAGCCCTGCTGGCAATCCAGAGGAGGTGTTAGAGGTGGACAGAGCCCGATGAGAAGAGCAGGAGGGGGAAGAGCAAAGCCCCCGCAGGGCCAGCAGCCAGGCTGCGTCTGGTTCCTCGGGTGCTTCTCTGAGCAGGACTGGTGCTGTGCCCTCCTGCGCTGCCCCGCTTTCCCTGGCCAGCAGCGGGGAACGAGATGCACCTCCTGGACTGGGTGGTAAGGTGCCAGGAGCTGCTGCTGCTGCCTGGGGGAGACAAGAAAACCCCCTACCCCAACAGCCCGGGCAGCCCCAAGGGACATGCAGCACGTCGGAGCCCAGCCACGGCTGTTCCCAGTGGAAAGGACCAGCCTGTGCCTGAAGCGGATTTATCTGCTGGGATCACAAAGGGAGGTGCTGCTGCAAACCCCGGGTGTCATCCCAGAGCAGTTTGTAGGGTCAGGGTCCTGGGACCTACCGGTCCCAGGGGGGTCAGGCCGACAGTTGTAGCGGGTGTTGTGTAGCCTCCACGCAGGACTAGTTAAAATTCAATCATATGACTACGACACTCGTCCCACCAAGTCCCATGAATCCCAAGGACGTGCCAGCTCTGGCAACGCAGCAAGGCTTCCAGCCAAACGCACTTGCAATCACAGCCCCCGAGAGCCGCCTGAAGGCGCCGGGGGCACCCCAGCCCCCCCCAAACCCTTTCCCTCCCCAGGCAGGAGGGGCTGGGGAGGCTCTTGGGGCAGGGCGGAACACGCGGACACCCCACATTCCATCCTGGGAGACGCCAGAGAGTCCTTAGCAGCCAACAGCCAGAACGCAACATGGCAGCAGCACCGCCGCCACCACTGCGGCTCCCACCACACGGCCCCCGGGACCCCCCTGGCACCCCTGCTCCTGCAGACGGTGTCCTTCCCCAAACCTTCTACCCCCGAGGTAGGGACCCACCCTGACCCCTGCAGCCCGGGGACGCTCTTGGGGGGGCGAGAGCGGAGCTGACCGCCGGCCATCGCTCCTGTCTCTGCTCCAGGCTCAGCCACCCTCTGCCAACTGCCCCTCCAGCAGCAGCCCTTCCCCGCAGCCTGGGCACCCTCACTCTGGGTGGCACCCCACGGCCCCCAGGCACTACCACCAACAGGTACGGCACCCCTGGCTGCTCTGGCACCCGGGCACCCACACCACCCCGTCCCCCTGGCACTTCTGGCCTGGGTGCTGTGTGCCCAGTAAATCCAATTCCCCAAGAATTGCCCAAGTACTTGGGGCCATCTCTCCCGGTTCACCTCCTGGGGGCGAGTCTCCTCCCTGCTTTGCATCCCCGGCCCCCCGGCACACCAGCTCACCCCACACAGAGTGCCCCGGCCACAAGCTCCCCACGTGCCCGCCACAGAGCCGGGGGACGTCGGCCATCGGGGCCGCCTCGGTGGGTGGCCCTGGAGGGTCCTCCCAGCCCAGCACGGCTCCCTCTCACCCACACAGGTCTGCAGAGGGCTCCGTGCGGCTGCTTCTTCGACCCCCGCGTCTTCCACATCCAGTGGACGGTCGCCAACGTGCCTCCCCCGGACAGCTCCGTGCTCAGCCATGGCACCGCTGCTCTGCCGGGTGCTGCCCTCTGGGCCCCGGGGGCTGCACGACCCTCCCGGCCTGGGCAGCCCCTCTGACCCCCCAGGCACAGCCCCCACACCTCGCACCCTACCACCATCAGGGGAGAGCAGAGGCCCCAGCCCCCCCACCGCTGCCCACATACATCCCTGCCTACCGGCACATCAACATACTTCTGCAACCAGGCACAATGCCCCTTCCCTTGCAATGGGGAACCGCAGCTCTGTGTTTACCTGGGCTTCAGTTACGGGGTGGTTAATTGGTTGGGCTGTGAGAGGAAGAGGTGAGAAGTGCTGCTTTCCATGCCTCCAGCCACAGCAGGGGTGTCCACATCAGTGTGCCCGGTGCAGTGCAAGCAGCCCTGCACAGTCATGTTCCTTGATAGAGGGGAGGATGGAACTGTAAGAGGGACGCAAGCCCCTCACTGGGTGGAAGATCAACGCTGTGGGGGGGGTCTTGTGATTTACCATAATAGTGTTAATAAATCTTATAGTCAGCAGGATCCTAAAATCAGGGATTAAAATCAGGTTCCATGCTGGGACCCCCCCATGGCACTTGCCCAGGGACACAGTGGGGGGGGGTAGCAGGGGAAAAGGGGAACACTGCGGGGTGGGTGGGGGAAACTGAGGGGGGGCAACAGGAGTTTACAGAGGTGTGGGCAGGGGGCAGAAGGGGGGCACTGGGGAACAAGTGGGGAATGTCAGGGGGATCTTAAAGGGTCAGCAATGGCACAGGGGCTGAGCAGAGAGGTCTGGCCAACCCATCGGACCCCTGCCCACTAACACAGCTCACACCGGTGGTGCTCCCCAGGCCCAGTGGGCCTGGGTACATCGGTGTGGAGCAGGGGCAGCTCCACACAGGAAGCCCACCAGCAGAGATGTGGTTTCGTCCCTCGGGCTGCTGGGCACCCTGGCTCCACTGCAAGCCCACGTGAGCCTCTGGTCCCCTACCCCAGGGGTTCCGTCATATGTGTGATCCGAACTGAAGGCTCTGCCAAGTTTGCTCAAACCCATGCTCCTGCCCTGCACAGTCGTGTTCCTTGATAGAGGGGAGGATGGAACTGTAAGAGGGACTCAAGCCCCTCACTGGGTGGAAGATCATGCTGAGGGGGAGGTCCTGCTGTGGAGGGCACCAGCAAGGGCCGAGGCGCCGGGGCCAGGGCTTTCCCTGGGTGCTCCGGCAGTCCTGGGAGCCGAGCGTGCCGGGTGCAGGGCCAGCAACTGAGCTGGACGTGCTCAGTTTGTACGACGGGGGCTTGGAAGGACCCCCATTCTGCCGCACGGCTTCAAGGGGGTTGAGTCCAGGCACGCATGAGCCCTGGCTCCCTGCACATCAGGCTTTGCGCTGCCCTCAAATGGTCCAAGCCTCCTCCCAACCCCACAGAGCTTCTCAGCCCTGACGGTAACTCCTATTTCCCCTGACTTGCTGCTCGCGTGGACCAGACGCATTGGCTCAGCTGCATCTCCTGGAAGAAAGTGAAGGACCAAGAAGCCAGAGACACGGGGAGAGAGATCCCGGCAGAGTGGAGTCCCTGGAGATAAATGTCTTTGGGGGGAGGTTTCTCATGTCAGGCCAGGCCAGGGAAACAGATGAAACCGTGGAGTGGGAAGCCTCCAGTAGGCAAGAGCTGAAAGGGGCTGAGCTCTGCCTGCTGGCAAGAAAAGAGGTTTTAGCTAGTGTGTACTTCTGCTGCCCTCTCTCCAGTAGCTATGCACAAACTAGAAGAACAGAAAAAAATGCAAGCAAATCCATTTTAGCAACACTTGACCCTCTTCACTTACTGGACTGTTTTCAACTCGTTCAGTCCTTCGTTACCCCATGTCTCTTCCTCTGTAAAGTGTGTCTGCACAGGTTCCAGCTTAGTCCTTTCTTCCCACTCTTGAATCTGGCAGACAGTCCCTGCCCTTGGTTTTATCCTCGTTCCTGCAAGTTCTTCCTCTCTCCTAGGTGCTTCTGCCACCCCATCACTTGCGGTGTTTGCTTTTTAATTGCACCTGATAACATTAACACATCATCTCTTCTGCAGTTCTTGGGATTGACTTGCTGTCTTGGGTTCCCATTTTTTATTTTTTTTTTTTTGTATGTGGGGTTTTTTTGTTATTTGTTTTGACATTTTGTCTTCATGTACTCCTATGTTGTGGGATAGTTTGATTGATAGGGTGTTATTTCTTAGCAGCCCATCCTGCATGCTTTAGTATCCAAGCTTTCATTTTACTAATTGATGCAAGAAGCTCAGAGGACAGCAACAAGTGTTTTATCTTGCACACCTCCTTTTGTGGTGGGAGGCTGTTGGAGCTACAATGAAAGCCACTTTTACACCCTAACGCACAGCATGCCAACATTTGCTCGTTTTGCTGCTTGCAACATCTGATGTATGTCATGCAGTTCTCCCACAAGAGGTGTTTCTATCAACCCTTTTTATTGTGTTTCATGCTAATTTATGCATCTTTTAAGCACCTGAGAGTACTGTGGTCTCTTAAGGAAATGTATACAGCTATTACTCAGGCACTCCAACTGGATCTCTTAAAATTTACTTAGACAAAAGAAGCACTTGTCTGAAGTGTTTTCTGAGTCAAAAGATTCACTTTAACCCAACAGTTTCTCGCTTCCCACCATCACTTATTAGACAGATATATTAATTTACTTAGGACACTAATTTCAGTGACTTCAAGATGGTTAGGTATGTACCTAGACAAGAATATGTGGTGCTTGAAATTGAAATGGCAAAAGGTATTTTTACAGAAAACATTTCTGCTGGCATTCTGCCATTTCATAATGTGGTAGTCACACTGTTAATGATGGAATTTAATTTAGAACTGAAACGAAGAAAAAAAATTAAGAAAATTTAAATTTCTGTCTTCATCTAGGCCAAATGTTTACAAATTAGAAAGCTGAGTCCAAACATCTGTTTAAGGAATTGTAAAATCAATTTTTAGTTGTAGTCTTAAACAAGCTTCAGTAAGTGTACATGCCTAACTTTCTAGACTTCCGAGAATTTGCAGTAAAGGAAGATGTTAAAAATATGAATATGCTGTTCTTATTATGACTCTTTTGGCTCAAGAGGGAAAGGGGAGTGGGGGGGAGAGACTCTTACCTAGATGTGTTTATCATCAAATGCTTTGAAAGTGCTTATCTTAGAATTGCCATGGAAGTTTTTATACTGTTAATAAATCTCTTCTAAAATAAATACTGAAATTCCTCCCTTACCTTTGGTAGTGGAGAAGGGGGAAAAACAACTTACCCAAAAGCCCCCACTTAGTGTTGATCTGTAATACAATTTTACCTGTTTGTATTTATAATTTCTGAGTGTGTGTATGCTCTTTATAGGAAGGTTTACCTTTGTTTTTTAGGACTGCATTACTGTGATTTTTTTTCAGGAAGCAGGAAGTGCATTTTGCTTTTACTTTTGTTGACTCCTTGCAGCTCTCAAATGTGTTTTATTCGAGTATTTGCTGGAGGCCCTGGTTTTCCTCCAAAAAGTCAGCCCAAACACAATTTGCTCATGAACTGGTTTTGAGATGCAGGCACATTACAGCACCAAAGAAGCAGAGAGATCCCTTTCTTCTTTGTAATTATCAACAGTATTTAATAGACTGTTTTAATAAAGCACAAAGCTCTTTAATCGATTGTCAGTAGCTTCTGTGGGAACAGGAGTTGAAGCAGCCATTTGCAAAATATTTTTTTAGATTCTCTTCCCTGTTTCATCTGGGGCCTCTCAGTATAAGATGACCCATAACTGCTCTGTGGTTTCTTCTTCTTCTCATATACTTCTTAGATCCCTTTTTCTCATTTAAGTTATTGAAGAAATCTAAGCCAGGGGAACATAATTCCAAGTCAGCTGTAACTGTAATACAGCTGGGTGCTCTGTTCCCCTAGGCATCCACGGACTTGTCTTTACCTTTCCTTCTAGGTTCTTGAGGTGTGACTAATCTAAACATAGGTGTCCTTGTCTAAATGAGTCGTTAGGCTCCTCTGTCTGTGGGAGTAAAGAAATGGGCCCCTCCAGGTCCAGTTACCTCATTCCAAAGCAGGTGCCTGGGGAAGAGACATCAAAGGCGCAAATCTCGCAGCCCCCACCTTCTTCATGCCAACAGCAGAGAGGTTCTTGGGTGACTTAGATCTCTGTGTTGCGAATTTTCTGAAGTGAAGTGAAATGAATCCCACCCTGGCTGGTTGTTCTCTGCTACGCCCCAACCATGCTTCTGACCCTCCCCTTCTGCTTTTTTCTTCCTTCAATAATATATATAATATATATACATATATATATGATATATATAAAATATATATTATAAATATATGCAATATATATTATAAATATATATCATATATTATATAGTATAAATAATAGGTATAGTGTATAATATGGAATATAAGTTATAATATTGTATATGATATGATAATATATATGTAATAATTCGATATAGAATTCACAATTGTTCATAAGTCAATATAATAATATATAATGGACCCCACCTGCCAGGGAGAAGCCGTGCTGGGCTGCAGAGCCCAGAAGTGATCCTATGAGAGCCCAGGGAAACAGCCCTGCCCGAGTTCTGCCCACAGGGCTGGGCTGAAGGGCACTCGTCCTTGCAGTTCCCATCCGTGGGGCTCAGGCTCCCACAGCAGCTTCGTCATCAAAGAGTGGAAGAAGCTTCTTCACCAGCTGCAGAGTGGTGGGGCCTAGTTTCTGCTCTGCACTTGAAGTAGGATTTAATGGCACCCTCATCCCAACTGTGTGCACGCAGCCTCTGGGAAGAAGCCAGATGTTGCTGGTGTTTTCTGGTGGAAGGAGCTGAGAGTTTTCCTCTCTTGACCCAAGAAATATTTTCCTCCCTTCACCACAGTTACCACCCAAGAGTTTAAGGCAGATCCACTGTGAAATCCAAATGATGTGACAAATCCAAAGTCTGTGACAAATTTAAACAGGACACCGGAGATGTTGCTTCTACCTCTTCTCTGCTAAAATCCACTGTTCTAATGAGACCCAGGGTAGTGACGCTGCCTCATGGTGTTTACCTTTGCTTTTCTAAAAAGATGGACCAAAAAAATCACAACAGTTTGAAACAGAACAAAGTGCAGGCACAGCCTGTGATTACTTTTACAGCTTGAACAATGATTTTTACTCAAATCCTTAGTTTTGTAGCAGTAGACACGACACTCAGCTGCAGGGCCTCCCACCCCTCGTGCCATGGTGCTGTGCCAGCTCTTACGGACCTGCACGCATGGACAGCATGATGACAGGGGCTGGGATGACACACACTGCCGTACACACATGGCAGCTCTTAGGGGACTTCCAGCCCTCTCTGGGTGCCACTTTTAACCCCACCTGAGGACCCAAAGAGCTCCAGCCCCACGACTCTCCTCTTTGCTAACCTGGGGAAAGGAGCGTTTCCCTCTCGTCCACCTCTGTGGGGGCAGAGGCTGGGAGGCTGCAGCACTTGAGCTCTCCTCCAGCTTCATCTCCCAGCAGGTGACTAGGTGGCTGTCCCAAAATTTACACACAAGAAAATAATACTGAAGGGGGGAGGGGAGCAGCTTAAAATTTAAGCACAAAACCACCCCACTTTTCTTTTACTCAGTTCTCCCAGGATGTTCATCTTACGCAAATTTTCTCAGCCTCTGATAACAGGGGAAAGAAGTGCAAAAAGAAACATATCACGCCAGCTGTGGCTGGGAACAACTGATGAGCGAAAAAGGAGGATATCGGTGAACGTTCAAAAGTAGCTTAATTTTATTTTTTTTTATAAATGAAAGGCAAGATGGCAACCTTGCACAAGATAGTCCTAAGTTTTGGGGGTTTTTTGCCCTAAAAAGCAATGGTCCCTGGGGGTAGAAAGGCTGAACTGCTGGGGCTAGGGGCCATCTGCTCTTTCTTGAGTGCTGTTGTTTACCTTGGCTATTCCTATGTAGAAATTAGACTAAGAAATCACCATCACACAGTCATTCTGAGGTGGGGGTTTCTGGTTTCTTGGGGTGGGAGGGAAGGAGGAAGGATAGTTAATATTCAGAAAACCTCAGCGACTTTAAAACGTTCCAGTTTTGGCATGCTGAATTTGAATGGAAGACTGGAGAACCCAAGTTTCCCAGCTTGTGCGTAGCCTGGCCTTCGAGTCATGACACCTTGGAGTACCTCACAGTTGGTATATAAAATAACACCTGCCCCAAGATTGTCATTTCAACAAAGGCATGTCACTTCCCTAACTCAACCAGGGACCTGCTTGTCAGATACAGCCAAGAGGCTTCAAACCACAGGAGTGTCTATGACAGTTTTAAAACATTAACTGACACCATCAAGACCTAAAATCCATTAAAACGGCCTTTATCTCATGCATAGGAAACAGCTTTCACACTCTCTGTCCTGGTTTCAGCTGAGAGGATTGATTTTTCTTCGTAGTGGCTAGTGTGGGGATATGTTTCGGATTTGTGCTGGAGACAGCATTGATAATATAGAGATGTTTTTGTTCTATGGACTTATTGTTGAGCAGTGTTTACACGGGGCCAAGGCCTTTTCTGCTTCTCACACTGCCCTGCCAGCGGGATGGCTGGAGGTGCACAAGAAGCTGGGAGGAGACACAGACAGGACAGGTGACCTCAACTGACCAAGGGGATATTCCATACTACATGACATCATGCTCAGTTTACAAGGAGCTTGGGGGAAGGGCGGGGGGGGGCAGCGGCATTCGGAGCAATGGCGTTTGTCTTCCCAAGTCACCATTACGCGTGACGGAGCCCTGCTTTCCTGGAGATGGCTAACAGCTGCCTGCCATGGGAAGTGGTGAATGAATTCCTTGTTTTGCTTTGATTGCACGCACAGCTTTTGCTTTACCTAGTAAACTGTCTTTACCTCAACCCACGAGTTTTCTCACTTTAACTCTTCCAATTCTCTTCCCCATCCCGATGGGGGGGAGTGAATGAGCGGCTGCGTGGTGCTCAGCTGCCGGCTGGGGTAAAACCACGACACTCTCTTTAGGAATCATAATTACAATTTTGTACTCAACATAGAAACCAAATTATTTTTAGAGCAAAACATGTTGGTTCTGTTTGTGGCAAAGATCTGCTCACGTTGCTGGAAAAGCTGACTGCCGCTGACGTGAAGAAGCAACAAATCCAGCTTTCTAACTCCTGACTGAAAACCAGTCTCTTTTTTAAACTGATGAGCCCTATTTTGGAAATTGGTTCAAGAACAACTAGAGCAGCCATGTGAAGAAAGAAAACTGCAAACTCCACATGCCAAAAAAAAAAGATGACAGCATGAAAAGAGTACTATTTAAGTACCAGTATGCGAGAGGTACTACCTAAGTATCAAATGTCTGGATTGTCATGGTAACTTTTTTGATCTTTGTCTCTCGTCTGTCTTGATAAAATCACAGTGTAAGAAAGTGCTATTAAATCCTACAAGTGTAGAGCAGAATCTAGGTCCGAAGCCCCACAGGTATTTCAGGATCCAGATGATTTGTAAACCCCATGAGAATTAGGCACTTCAACATCTTTTGACATCCAAGGAAAGCAGATCAGCCTGGCCAGATAGATAGAGCTGCTGGGGAGCAGGGTTTGACATGATGGATCCCAAATGACTGTCCTTATCGCCAACATTGTAACATTGGTCCCTTCCTTGATGAGGACAATCACCTCACAAACAGGGACACAGACAAAGCAAAGATATTTAATGCTTTCTTCGCCTCTATCTTTCACACCCCTGTTGGGCCCTGGGACCCCCAGAGTCATGACTGGGGGGGATGATAAACTCCCAGCTGACTCTGAACGTGTCTGCTGCTCTGGCTGGATGCACAGAAGGCTCTGGGACCCGATGGGATTCATCCCAGGGTGCTGAAAGAGCTGTCTGAGATCAAGGGGTGTCTGGACGATGTGCTTAGTCATACAGTTTAGTTTTAGGTAGTCCTCTGAGGAGCAGGGAGTTGGACTCGATGATCCCTATGGGTCCCTTCCAACCTGAGATACTCTCTGATTCTATGAGCCCCCTTTCTGCCTCTCACTGAAAAACAAGACAAAGTTCAGCCCGAAACCCCAAGCTAAGAGGTTTGTTTTACCTTTAGAGAGGACCTATTTGCTGTCTAGTACCTCTGCTTTATGTCATATAATGCTCCTCACCATGATCCTCCCACTGCAAAGCAGAGGGAACGTTTTCCTGCTCTGAAACTGAAGAATTCCTGGAATCCCAAGGGAAGACAGAAAATAAATTACATTCAGCAGTTTATGGTTATAAAATTTGCAAGGCAACCTTAGTTTTGTCTGGTTAAAGGGAAATGTGTTCTCAAGCCACAACCTAGGTGGAAATCCAAACAGCCACGTCCTCTCAAAACACATGACTGGACCACACTTGAATCAGCTCAGTTTCAGCCAGAAGAAAGCTTAGTGACCATCACTCCCTGCTCCTGATCTTGTGCAAAGATGGAAACAAAAGCATCTGTACAGGGCATAAATGCAACTAAATGGTATCTAACATCACAAATCTTTGGCCCCTTACCAACCAAAATGTTTATAATGAAAATGGGATTTTAGTGATAAAACAGCTTCTTCTTTGCAGCTCTCCTAGGAACACCACGTTGCTTGGAGCACTGGAGATCAAGGAACCGTATACAATAAAAGAAAAAACCCCAAACTTGCAATAACATGTTGAAAGGACACTGGTTGTCTCAAGTTCCCCTACAATGATTTTAAAAAGCCCACAAAACCCCAAAATCAAAAGTACAACAAAAGCCTCTTCCTGGTTGTAATGGAGAGTACGGAGGTGCTTACATGCAGAATAGCATCAGGAATCCAGAATCAGGAATAGCAAAGGAATCCAGAATTGGAAAAGGCAATCAGGGCTGTCAAAACAGCCTGAGTTAAGTTTGCTTAAATAAGCTTTTCTAGCTAACAACCTGGGCAAGAGGATAGAATGCATGCTCAGCAAGCCTGCAGACCCTACCAGTCTGGGCAGGCGGAGGGTACGGTCCAGAGCGGGGGTGCTTTGCAGAGGCTGGAGAAATGGGCTGAAAAGAAAGGTCTATGTTTCCATGGTTCTTCTACAAATTAGACCCAGGCAAATACAGTATTTTGCCCATAGGATGAAATAACCCCATGCAGCAGCACAGGCTAGCCAACTGGCTGGCCAACTGGCTGGGGAACAGCTTTGCAAAAATGGACTAGGGGTCCTGGTCAGCAATGAGTCCAAGAGAGCGCAGCCAACCGCACACTGGGCTTACTCACATGAGTATAAGAAGCAGTCAGCTGCTTCCTTGATTCCATTTTTCTGGGGCCAAAGGCACTGGTGGAGGGCAAAGCAGGCACAGGCTCCAAGCACAGCTTGCTTGTTGGTGGAGATGGTGCCCATACCACTGGGGACAGGTGACCCAAGCCAGGTTACAGGATGCTGCTGTGCAAGCTCCCCTCTGTGTGGGACACACACTGGGGCAGACCATAAGGAGACCAACACACCATTAAGTTTCATTTGCAAAACCATTAGCAATTTATTAACCCATCAGTCAACACGACTTCAAACTCTGACAACAAAATGCGAATGCCCAACTGCACCATAGCCTGAGCAGGGGCACTGCTGCGCTGGGGGAAGGCTGATGCCCAGGGACCCAGGCTGTGCCCTGACGCTCATCATCTCAGTGCTTTCTGCTTCAGTTTCCCCTTTTTCAAAGTGGGAATGATGCTGGTTACTTCACCTGAGAGGCTCTGGGTAGTCCAGTGCCACCAGCTGGGGGACAGGATGGTAAGAAAACTGAGCCAAGCACTCCTCTTTCCCATCTGTCTGGGGGAGGACAGGTGGCTTTCCCCTCCACGCATGGGTTCAAGAGCAGAGAGCACTTCAAAGGCAGTCACTGGCACCCACAGGACAGAGGCAGGCTCAGCTAGGATTGTGCAGTGCACCCCATCATGACACTGTGCACAGGGGAGGCCCCAAATCCTGCACTCATGCCACAGATGGCCAACCTGGACAGCATGAGGGGAAGATAAAGGCAGCCTCACTCTACCTGGAATGAGAAAGTCTGTCTAGATGTGTAAGACAACACAGCTTGGCAGCTTTCTCTTCTCAGATCCCCAAAGTGGTCTGAAAAGACACTTCACTCCCTGTCCCATGAGGGAGGATATACCTGGGAAAACCTTTAAATGGGGATTTTTAGAAGAGGTTCAGCAGAAAGCAGAGACTCTGCAGCACCACAGCAGCACTCTGTGGCAGAGGCAGTGTTAAGATCAGCACTGAGATGTCCTACGCAGGAAACACCCCCATGGCCCCATGCAGCAGCCAGTATCTAAGACAAGTCAGAGGTCGTGGCATCTGCAGTGGCCCAGGGTCAGGCAGATGAGGCCTCCTGCACCATCTTCCCTGTCCCAGGCAAGGGTCCGGATTGCAGCTGCCCACCAAGAGGGCTGTTGGGATGCAGCCGGCAGAAACGCCCCAGCGTCCAGATGGGGAAGACATTGCGGTACGCAGTGTAACTGATGGCACACGACTTGTTGAATACCCCAGCAATATTCTCCTGAGAGCGAGACAGAGAGGAAGATGGTATGGGTGACAGGGGACTGCAGTGTGTCCATGATGTGGTGCTGAGCTCATTGCCTTCTTGAAGTCCCCCACCAAAAGCCACACGTGGCTTCCTTTCCAGGTGAAGGAAAGCACACCATTGCAATGGCTGCACCAATGCCCACAACACCTGCAACACCAGAGAACCCCTTGGAAAGACGAGAGGAAAGATGTACCTGAGGCCAGTCCCCGTTGGGCAGCTGCTTATCAATCAACACTTTGATGCCCCTTTCCAGCACATCGATGTTAGGGTACCTGCAAAGCACGATGGAGACGCGAGCACTCTTATCCAAACTGTCTGCATATCCCCATCCATGTGCTTAGGGAACTCAACCACCTCCAGGCTGCCCTGAGCTTGTCCTAGGTGTGCAAAGTGCTTTGGGAAGGCCCCTCACAATCTGAGGACAGCAGACATTACGAAAACAGCAACCTTTTCCCAGGCTGGAGGCCTACAGTTGTGATCAGACAGACCTTTGCTTTGTGCTGGCTGCCCCCCTGTCCAGCATTATGAGCCTCGCTGGCCCATGGACCACCGTGCAGGCCAGTCCCTCATTGCAGGAGGCTCGTGACCCATGAGGTCACGAACACACACAGTTGGGTGCATGGCCCACACCAGCCAGGCCCAGGGCCCATGCCAGCCCTGCCACTTAACCCAGCCCGCATTTCCCATCTCACTGAGCGCTCAGGGCCAGGGCGTGCCTGAAGGGGTGAGGGCTGCTCCTACCTGACAGCCATGAGCCCCAGCAGGGCCCAACACGTGTTGTGGATCTGCGACGTGGCGCTCTGCACATACGTGCGCTGCTCGCATGACTCAAAGTCCTCTCCCCACCCACCATCTGCCATCTGCTTGGAGAGGAGGAACTGGCAGGCCTGGGCCACCTCTTGGCATGCAGCCCTGTAAGGATGGGGCAGAGAATCAGATAGGACTGGGAACAGGGAACATTTGGATGCCCGTGTTTCTCAGCTGCAAACAGGAGCTGTGCTCTGCCCTGCCCACAGCTGGGACTGCCCCGAGAGTCTGAAGCTCAGGCAGCGAGTGTCCTGGTCATATCACAGGCACAGGATTTGGGAGGAGCTGTACCTGGTGCAAGGAGCCTACGCGCAGCATCTGCCCAGCCCCACCATGGAGTCTTGCCCCGGCCCAAGAGGTAGGTAGGGGCAGGGGAACCCGAGAGCCCCTTCTCACCCATTGCGGTACGTGTGCTGCATACTGGCGAATGCCTCCAGACCAAACCAGGTGCCGTAAGTGAAACAAACCCCCCAGCTCCTAGGAGTAAAGACACAGCAGTACTGTCAGGGCTGCAAGGCCCCTGGTAGAGGCAGGCTGCGACACAGCCATATTCACACCAAGAGCAGAGCCAGGCACAGAGCTGCAGCCTGCCTTCCCCTATGGTGCAGCCATGCCCAGTCCCACCAGCACCTGATCCCAGCTCACTCAGGTGTCAGTAGACACTCTGGGACCAGAGGAGCTGGAGCCACCCTAGACCCCAGGGGTTGTCCAGGTGCCTGCTCTGCCTGGCTGCTCTGCCTGGCCTACTCTCCTGGAAAGGAGAGCAAAGCACAGGAGCTAGAGGAGCATCAGCCCCTACTTCCCCTTCCCACAGATCCTGCCAGCCAGGAATGCTTGCCATCATGGTCCCTCTCACACTGGGGCAGCCAGGGAAAAACTGGACACTGGGAACACTGCTTACCCTTCCCATGACCCATCAGCTCGCTGCTTCTTACGACAGAAGTCCAGGCCCTTCTGCAGAGTCTCCCTGGTCAGGAAAAAGATCAAACTCAGTGGCTGCATCAGGGGCATCCATTAGTCCCCCTGAGGCTTTGATGGGTCCCATTATTAGAGGGCTCAAGAGGCAAGAGCATGTGGATGGGCAGCCACGTTGTTCAGCATCTGAGAGTCAAACCATGCACCAGGTGGGTGCTCTTTTACCTCTGCATGCAAGCAGGGGACCCAGCCTGTAGCTGGCTGCAAAATCAAGGCAACTGCAAAGTCAAGAGGCAGGTAGATCTCCAAGAATTTCCCCCAGCCTGATCCCAAACAGCCTATGCCCTGCTCCTTGAGAGAGGCTGGGCCCCAGTCTCTTGTGGGGGGCTCTGGTTAGGTGAAGTAACCTGCATCCCAGCTGCGCACACACCAAGGGCCACCAGAGGCTGCTCCATGCCAGTGCAGAGGTCCAGGCAAGACCCCTGACAAGGCTCAGCAGGGGCTGTGCCAACAGAGGCCATGGCAGGCAGCGTGGGACATCGCAGCCTGTCTTCTCCCCTACCCAATTCTCATTTCAGTGCCTCACCTGATCTCTGGGGCTCTGTGCTCAGGGAACTTGTCATGGAAGTGTCTCAGTGCCTGCATGACAGCCGACGTGCACTCCACGTAGGTGTAGTCGATCATGATGTCACCTGGCAGCAGGCGAAGGCTATCAGTGCAACAGCCCCTGCACCAGGGAGCCTCCAAGCCACTCACTGCCAACCTCTCCCTTGGACTCAGGGCACACTTATCTCACAGAGGTGCCTTGGGCAAAGCTGGGCACCCACTGGGCACAGCAAGGCCAGTCCACTGCGTCCCTTCAGGGGATGAACCAGCCCCCACGCAGCTTCCCTTACCAAACACCTCCGAGGGGTTCAGCAGCTCCAGCAAGTGGCCTCCTCGTTTGGTTTCGTATGTGGCAAAGCCTCCATCCGAGTTCCTCATGCTCAGCAACTGCCCAGACAAGCAGAGAGGGGTTGGGACCGGCTCACGGGCAGTACCACCCCAGTCTGGCCCCAAGCCAGGTGTGAGGACAAAGTCAGACCCACGAGTCCATGGGGTTGGCAGACAACCCAGGTCCCAAATTGCATTGACAAGCAGGCCCAATCTGGACCATTGCATTATGTCACGTACATAGCTCCGTATCACAGTAAATATGGTGTTGCCATACCAGGCCATAGTAGCAGCTTAGTAATGCCAGATTTAACAACTCATCTGGCCTTGACCTCTCTTATTTTAGCTTGGTTTAGCTGCCCGTATTTCACTTGGCCCTAATTTCTGCAGCACTTACCACATTCACAGCATCAAAGAGGCGCTCAGGGGGGACAAGCTTGGCTATGAAAGGGCACTTCTCCTGCAGCAGCATAACCGACTTCAGCCCCTCTGCTGTGCAGTCTGCCACGATCCAACCACAGTCTCGGGTGCTGAAGGGGAAGCCACCCTGGAAAGGGGTCAGGAAGGCTCAGCACCTTCCCCTGACCTGTTCTGTTCTTGTAAGAGGAGAGGTGCTGTCCCTCATTCCCATCCCCTCTGCCCAAATCTCTTGTCCCGTTCACGCATCCTTCAGAGACCAGTTCCAGTCATCGTACCTTATTCATATGGCGATAATATTTCTGGTAGTCCGGTGGGTTCTCTGGGATCTGTGGAAGACAAGAAACAAGCAAGGGCAGGCTGGAGGTGCCTGGCTGGAAGGACCATGGGCTGAAACCATTGCAGATGCAGAACTGTGTGGGACTGGGCAGCACCTGGCTTTTGCTGAGGGAGACAGGGAAAGAGGTCAGCTATGGAGCAGGGAGTGCTGAAGAGAAATCACATTTTGGCCTGGTTCCAGCAAGTGTTGCTAAAATCCCCTCTTTGGGTGCTTTCCTGCCAGGGGGCCATCTGCTTTCAGTACTCGCATTGGCAGCAAGACCTATGACTGCATCTGCACTAAGCTGCTGGTGACCCCCACTAGAGCCACTGGCCTGGTGAGCAGGAACTGAGCTCATGCAGTCACTAGCCAAGGAGCCTGGATTTCCCAGAAGGGTGCCTTAGACGTGTGGGCACCAGGACAAAGCGCAAAGAAGCCTAAGCTCTCAGTTTTCCAGCCTCTCTTAGCCCAGGCAGCCAACCCAAACAGCCCTGGGCCTGGCGAAGGTCCTCTCCAAGCTGCACAGATGGCTCCCAGCAACAGGGAGCAGAAAACAGCAGGCTGTCCCTAGGAGTTTGCTAGTCCAGCCCTTCGTAAGAGCTCTTCAGAAGACAAAAGATGCATCCAACAGGTCTCCAAGAAGCAGCCAAGTCTGCACAGCCAGCATGTGAGAGATGCCACCAACTTGCTCTGCTCACCTGGGTGAACCGGAGGAACTCATAGGCATTTTGGAGGCAGGACATGAATTCAGGCATCTTCTGGGCTTCTGCCTAGAAACAGAGGTGCTCAGTCAGCTGTCAGCAAGGAGTTGTGGCCACCAAACATGCCCCTCAGGAAGAAGAGGATGTGCCGGGACCTCACTGACCTGCTGATCTAGGTGCCATTAATGCCTGGCCCTTCATATAGCACTTTCTGTATGTTTGCATCTGTACTCCATTTACTGTTTCCATCACAAACCTCTACAGTGAGAACTGAATCAACAACTGTTGCCGGCATCACTGAGAGATATTTGCGTGACCAGGTTAGAGCCTTACCTGGGCAATCACAGCACTGTTCAAAAAGCACAACCACCACGGCTGTCTCTGCCCCAGCGCAGGAAAACAGGAGACCTGCACATTGTCCCTGCCAAATGGCAATGCTCCAGGGCCAAGCAGAGCAAGGAGGAAGGGCCAGGGTTTTACCACAAGACTGCAGCAACTGGGAAGCCTAAACTGACCCGCTCAGCTGGCACTGTGGCCTCTTGCTTCAAAAGCAGCTGGCAAAGATGAGCTGTACCAGCTGTGCTGGGCACTCTTCCTACCACGGCTGAGGTGGGCTCTGAGATGTGTGTTTGCCTGGCTCGGTCATACGATGCAATGCCGGAGCTGGCACAGCACAAGTCTGAGGGGACGCACGCTAGGAGCTGCTGGAGCAGGGGACACGCCAGGAGAGACCATTTTCCCAAGGCAGCACATATAGCACTGAGGGGTGCATTACCTCCAAGAAGGCTTGGATGGCAAAGGCAGTGTCCCAGAGCTGGGATCCATTTGTGCCCTGGAAGTGGAAGAGAGAAAGTCAGTAGTGAGGGGCAGGTGCTGGCAGCAGCCTGACCCAGTTGTGAGGTCTATGGGACAGCATATCCCCCCTGCATTACCCGCACTAGCTCCCTCCACCCTGTGTCTCAGTTTTATGTCACCCAGCATCACGGCTGATGTGCTGGCATAGAGGGGACAGATGCAACAGCAAGGCCATAGGAAATGAGACAGCTGCTTCAGCCTGCTCTGTGCACAGCCAAGACAGGAGAGGTGGCTAGCAATAAGGAGCAGAGGGACACAACAGCTATGAGAGAAGCACAGCTCAGACCACATGCAGTACCAGGGGCCTGTCTTTTTCACCCCCTTCTCCCAGGACCCATGGGGATGAAGGGGATGGAGGCCTAGAGCTGCCCCCCTCACTCAGCTCACAGTCACAGAGAGGCAAACTAGCAGGATGCCCACTACTCACTCCTGGCACAGCCAGGGGAGGTGGCAGAGACAGACAAGACCACCAAGCACCAAAGGTGAGATGCCAGGAGCTCAGGCCCAGGATGAAGAAGCTGTCCCATTATTCCATGGGCTGCCCCAGCAAGCCAGGGTCCCTCTGTCACAGCTGAACTCCTACAGCACTTCACCTGCATCTTCATGCCGTCAAGGCCCAGCCTGTGGGAGGAGAGAGCACAATGCTGCAGCGCAGGCACAGCAAGACTGCCAGGAAGCAGGTTGGGAGCCACTCCACAGGGATCAGAGCCTTATGCTGTGCCAGCTGGGCCACACTCAGCCCTTACCAGAGATAGTCGGGGATCCTGGAAACATGATCCTGAAAAGCTGGAGAGTTCTTCCCATCCACGAACCAGCGGACCAGCATATTGATTGTCTTGGAAATCTGCCGAGAGCAGCACTGTCACTGCTCTGGATAGAGCTTCTTCCAGCCCCAGAGAAATATATCCCTCCCACTCAGCATAAAGCCATCTAGAGGTAGTCCTGGACTTAATGTCGACAGCTCCATCTGTGGCATCACTCAGCATAGCTGAGTTAATGGGGCATGAGAGTGCCATGAGATTACTCCAGAACTTCCCCTCAGATCATTTCCCCGGACCACAAGGAGAAATACCCCTCACCAGGGCCGCAGCTGTCTCCATGCCCTCTGTGCATCTTCTATGCCCGGTTAGCATTAAGCTATTGAGCGTTATAAGCAGCAGGAATTGTGCCTGAGCAAAATCTGGTGATTATGGTTACATGTCACAATTGCAAAGGGTTGAGGGGGCACAAGTTGATCCCTAAAGAGCAAAGGGCAAGATCTTTAAAGGATCAACAGCAAGTGTCCTACCGGCCCAATGCTGATGCACTTGGTGAATCTGTCATCAGCTTTGATGTGGTTGTACAGCTCTGTGATGGCTCGCTGTCGCAGGTGAGTGCTGTGGTGGGCTTCGTACACATTCATGATGGCTACAGGAGAAGAAAGGGACATGCAATGAAAAACCCTGCTCACGTGACGACCGGTCATGGAAAGTATGGGAACTGCTCTGCAGTCTACAGACTGGCCCGAGGATCTGGGCACAAGGCCCTGCTGCTCTCAGGGAGGGAGAAGCCCAAGGATCACACAATCCGTGTCCCCATCCCAGCTCCAGGGCATACATCGGTAGCTGGCAGTAGACCCTAAAGAGCCCCCATGGTACAAGGCAGCTTCAGTTCCCCCACCACCGACTCACATGGCAAGGACCCTTCCACCCCAGCCAACATCACACCATGGGCAACCCCCAGCAGCCAGCTGTGCGGGGTGTACCCATCACACTCACCACAGGCAACCCCCAGCAGCCAGCTGTGCGGGGTGTACCCATCACACTCACCATAGGCAACCCCCAGCAGCCAGCTGTGTGGGGTGTACACATCACAGGCAGCCACATTGTTCCTCTGAGCTGGCCAGTCTATGCTGGCGTAGTCTTGCACGTACAGCTCCTGGCACAAGATAACAACGGGCATCAGCCTGGCAAGCTGGGAGCAAGCAGCCAGAGGCAACTTACTGCTGAAAGCTGTCTCCACTGCCTGGACAGAGAGACTGTGCAGGTATGAGAGTGGTCACTTCACAAGCCAGAGGCTGGCCCACAAGGATATAGCTGGCACAGCAGGTGGTCTGGAAGCCACGTTTCCTTGTTGGGGAGCCCCAGCAGGGTCAGCTCCTTACCTGCCGCAAGCTCCGTATGAGCTCGTCCTCTTCTGCTGACAGACGCCTGGCGTAACAGTAGCTCATGGGGAGGTAAACCTGGCGGCAGTGACACCAGAGCCGGGACGGGTGGGCTGGGAACCATGTAGGAAGCAGCCTGTTTGCAATAGAGAAGGTGCTACTGTGAGGAACAAGGAGGGCCAAGGGCAGCACGGAGAGACGTGTGCTGACAGGGGGATGCCCGGAGCCAGGTGCGCCTTTCCCTATCCTCTGTACCAGGCCTGCTGCTGCTGGTACAGTTGCAGCGGAAAAGAAGGGAATATCCTCCCCAAGAGGGCTGCTCCCTTCCGACCAGGGCCAGCAGACACTGCTCCTGGCCCAGCTGACACAGGACAGGGAGAATCTCAAGAGAGGAAGGAGGGCCAGTCAGTTCAGGGGCCCCACTCCTCCCCATGTGACTCTGAAGGCAGAGGCCCAGACTGATGGTTAAGAGCACTTGATGACAAAGCACCAGCAGCCCTTGGTACTGTGTAGCCCTGATTTCCCCCAGTATGACACTTTCCCTCTCTGACACCCAGCGGCCCTCTGAGTGATCAGAGAGGATACAAGTGAGGGTTAGAGCTGGCAGCCTGACATGTGGCTGTCCTGTCCTGCTAGGGCCAGTTCTGGCTGGCCACAAGAGCAGAAGATACTGGTGGCAGGCAGGGAGCACACAGATGTATCAGGGAGCCCATGGGTAAAGCTAACAGGGCTGAGCTCTGGCATCTCCCTGTGGCACAGTGTTCAGTGCTATCCACCCACTGGTTGGCCTTGCTCTGGTCTCCCAGCTGACAAGCAGCCTGAGCACCCCCAGTTCCAGGCCACAGCTGGAGTTATCCCAGCAAACACCAGCGCCTGGGACAGCTCTGGGTTGAGACTGGTGGCAGGACTGATGACACCCCTACCTCCACATCAAGGGCGGCACATACCACATCTCTGGGAGAAGCGTGTTCATTCCCTCCCAGCTGTAAACGTTCAAGACAGCCAGCCAAAACTTCCCCCACGAAGGGATTCCCACAGCACCTCCTGCAGAGACCAATATCTGCTTTCAGGGTTAACACAACCATGCCAGCTCCCTGTTTTCTTCCCCATTGCAGGGTCCACTTATCCCCATGTTTGGGAGCACGCCAAAAGGGACATGAAAAAGGGCAAGCAGGCAATGGTACAAAAATGTAACACGCTTTCCCATCATTAATTGAAAATGCATGTGGCATCAAGAGCAAGCAAGATCAACAGGTCTTCCACTACCAGGCAGCCCTCCATGTTTCACACTGCCCTCAGGTCCAGTCAGACCTCTCCCACCAGTGTACCAGCCCCACAGCTGCTGTGCTGGGCACAACAGAGCTGACCTTTGCTGTGCAGGTTGACACGTGCCCGCACAACGTCAGGGTCATCTGGTCCAAGCCCCAGGATCCTCAGGGCTACGTAGTTGAGTGCTGTGCCAAACACCGTTGATTTGTCTTCCACATGCCTGTCGTGCATACACAGAGATGGTGTAGCCTTTAGCCAGTTATTACCATTAGCCAGACATAAAACACTGCACAGGGGGTTGGGGTCTTTGTTGGGGTGAAGTGGGATGCCAGGGGTGACTGTGGAAAAGGGGAGACTCAACTAACCCAGGAAGAAACATTGCTCTGCACTACCCTGTTGCATATGATGCTTTGGGATATAGCACCAAAGAGGAGATGCAGCCAGACCTGATGCTCCAGCCACCTCTGTGACAAAAGGTATGCCTGGAGTGCTACACAAGCAAGTCCAACCACCCAGAGGTATGACAGTTGCCAAGTCCCACTCCCCAAGCCTGGGCACATTTGACAGCAGCTCCAACGGCTGGACCGTGGAGGTGCCATCACTAAAAGCATCATCTTTGCTACTCACAAGCCCCATCCTCCATCCGGGAGCTGCACAGAACGCAGATAGCGCACCATCTCTTTCCGAAACCCCTCTGGCAGCTGGATCTTGGCGGTGTGGCACGTGATGAGGAGACCTGGAAGATCAGACAGGCTGGCTCTCATACGAAGCCCTGCGCGGCACAGTCACCCCTCCCAGGAAAGCGCACCGCAAGACCTACCTGGCAGGAGGAAGAGGGGCCCGCCGTAGTCGCCCGCCCAGTGCCCGTCCTCGGCTTGCAGGGCGGCGTAGAACCGCATGCCCTTCTGGGCAGCCTCCCGGGACGTGTCTGCCGCCGGCGAGGGCCGCAGCGCCTCGCCCTGAGGGGAGACGGCGCCTCAGCCGGGGGTGCCCCTGGGCCCGGGCCCTGCCGCCCGGCCCCCGCCCTGCCCCCCCCCCCCCCCCCCCGCCCGCACCGTGTCCAGGCCGAGGCTGTGCTCCTCCAGCGCCGTCTGCGCCCGCCGCTCGCCACCCGCCTCGCCGTCGTCGCCATCGCCGTCGCCCAGGTAGCGCCAGCGCTGCCGGCCGCCCTCGCAGCGCAGCCGCCAGGCGGGCAGCTCTGTGGCCGCCGCCGAACGCCACGGACCGCCGCGCCGCCGCACCGCCCTGCAGGAGTCGGGCGCCGTTAGCCGCGACCGCCGCGGCAGCCACCCCCGCGCCGCCCCGCCGGCTCCCCTCCACCGCGCCGGCACCCACCCGCGGTCCGCCGCCATCGCCGTCCCCCTCCGCGTCCCCGTCCCCGCCACCGCCGAGCCGGCGCCGGGGCCACACCGCTCTGGGCCGACATCGCCTCACGGGCGGCAGCCAATGGGACCGCGCAGCCGGGCCGACAGCCCCGCCCCAAGCCCCGCCCGGGCGGGGCGGTGCCAGCGGCGGGTGACGGAGGGTTCCCGCCGCGTCCGGCGCTGCTTGTCGGGGGGTTGTTCGCACCGGGGCGGGCGGCAGCGCGGCCTGTGCTCGGGTCTGGGGGCGGCCCTGGCAGCGCCAGGTCCCGGGGTGAGCCTTGCCGCAGCCTCACACAAAGCGCTGTCAGGTGGCTGTGGGTTACAAAGGTGCTCTCACCTGGCCAGGAACCGCCACACCGCCCTTTTGTCTGGGGGGCGGCAGGAACCTCCTGCCTGCCTGTCCCTGTTGTCCGTGGCACAGCCGCACACGTGGCGTTGTCAGAAGTGCTCTGCCGGCCCCAGCAGCCACCACGGGCACTACATGCACTTTTATTTAAACCCAAGAGCTCCGAGTTTCCCTTTTCACCGGACTGCCTTGAGGGCTGGTGCACAGACCCAATGGAGGTGATGCTTTGTGAGGGCAGCCCGGCGGGGAGGGGGGATGTGGAGGGGAGCAGGCGACAAGCAGCAAGAGCAGCAGGTCGTGGCAGTGCCGGACAAGCAGGTGGTTGATAAAGATGGACACCCACCCAATGGAGTGGGCACTGGTCGTGTTTTACTGCCTAGCAGTGGTGGTTCCTCCTGAGGATCCACCACAGGCCACCAGCCCAGACTCAATTCCACCAGTATCACTCTTGGACGTGATGCACAACCGGCTCCAATGCCCAGCCCCGGGGCATGCCGTGGTGTTGCTTCCCCTGGCTCCATGGGGACATGCCACT
Source organism: Balearica regulorum gibbericeps (assembly GCF_011004875.1). Taxonomy (NCBI): domain Eukaryota; kingdom Metazoa; phylum Chordata; class Aves; order Gruiformes; family Gruidae; genus Balearica; species Balearica regulorum. Next base: position 32,050 of record NC_046189.1, read on the forward strand.
GCATCCGTCCCCATGCACATCTCCCTCCTTGCGGCACTTCTGTCATGGGGATGTCATTGCCCTGCCAGCAGCCAGGACCCAGCTCTTCCGTCCCACGTGTCTGCACCAGGCACAGAGACAGCACTCACTTCCCCAGGACCTGCAGACCCCAACAGCCGCCCTGTCCCTTCGGGTGACAGCGCCAACCCTGAGAGTGACTGTCCCCATCTCTGTGCAAACTCAAAGCCCAGGCGTGTGGTTTCCACTGTTAATAGAAATAATAAACCAACTCCAGCCGAACCTGGGTGCCCAGCCCCCACCCACATCCTTGTGGACCACAAGGGGCTGGGGACACCGTGTCTCGGTGCAGCACCAGCCATGGGGACGGTGCACCCTGACCCACGGGCGCCCGCGCTCCCACCGCCCCCGTGTTCCCTGGCTGCCCTGCACCCTGCCAGGCACTGCTGCCCCAGGGAGCAGCTTTCACTCACCAGACCTGCAGAAAAGCTCCTAGCAGAGGTGATGCTGGCAGCAGGTGACACCCATAAAACATTTTGTTATGCTTTACAGGTGCCGTAACCATGGGGCTACAGCAGAACAGACAAGTGGCACATCTGACATGGGCACAAGGGTCTGCCAGCCCTTATAAAAACACCATCAGGGCTGGGGTGAGGACGGGTGGTTGTTTCACCTCGAGATGGGGGGAGTCAGGCATCCCCACTGTGAACCTGCCTTGGTGTCCCGGGCATGGGTGCAGTGTTGAGGGTGGGGGAGTGTCACCCTCCTGCAGGCGCTGCTGTGGGACAGCAGTCCATGAGGAGGGGGCAGAGCTCCTCCCATCCCGTCCTGTCCCAGCGACATGCCCCCATCTCTCTCCTAACACCCCCCAATGCTGCCCCGCACTTGGCAGTGCTCCCTGCCCGGGCCAGTGAGCAAGTGGTTTTTAGCCCAAGAGGATGGGCTAAAATGATGGAGGTACACACTCCACCAGGCACACGGGTGGTTGGGAAGGGGTTAGCACCCTGCTGAAACCCAACAGGACTGCGGGGAGGCGCAGGAGGAGCCAGAGCCCTCGAGGTCAGACAGACACCTGGGGACGCGTTGCTGGCAGAACCGTGCAGCCCAGGGATGTCGGGGACTGCTTTGCAGGAGGAAGGCCTAAACTGGGCTGCAAATGGAATTTTGTGGGACAGAAACATGCCTGGCTGGCAAACACTCCCAACACAGGCTGGGGCCCTACAGTCACATTCCAGAGCTGTGGGGACACGGACTTAAAAGCGTGCATTCTCAGCACAGATGAATTCCCTTTTCCTTTCCTCCTGCAGACATCGGGTATTTTACTGTCCCCATCCCTCCAAGGAAATGCACTGGTTTTATTACACACTGCTCTGGGAAGGAAGCACGTGAGCCTGAGATGCTTTACTTGCTGCTGTTGTATGTTGGAAGGGCTGGGTGGGAATTTAATGCGTACTTCTTTATATGTGGTGATAAAATGTCTTCCTGCTGCCTTTCAGAGTGACCTGGCTTCCCTCCTACTGCAGAGCGGATACCAGATCAGCTAAGCCAGGGGAAAGTTCAAGTTCAAAAACCCAAATTCATGGCTGTAAATACTTGTGATCAAAATTCAATCTTGACTCTAAGGCCATGGAGGCAGGGACTACCTCCCTGTCTGTGCACCGCCTGGGACAACAGTCCCCAGGGGCCTCGGGGAGCAAGGGGGCCCAGGGATAAAAGAGCTACTCCCAGATGTGGCACCCATCAGCACCCCAGGACTGAACCATGCCTGTGAATTAACACTTACTGTAATCACTCACCTCAAATTGAACTTAAAATGCTCCTCTGCTAGCAAATAACCTCAGGGATTATTTGGAGATGATACAGTAATTTTATTTGGGAATTACAGAATTAATTTGCTGTTTATTTTATAAGCTAGGCTTAGGACACACACAGGTTCAGCCCTGGCTGTGTTCAGTAACAGCAGAATTTTGTCTGAACGACTAACGGTGTTGAAGTCCTCCCCAGGGGTGTCATGGCATGAGGATAACATCTGTGGCTTGTGCCTCATACCACTGGTCCTCACTAGGGAGAGCTGTGTTGCTTCTCTTGCAGTTTAAACAGACAAAGGGAACTCCAGAAGTTCAGTGATATGGTTGTTGCATTTGGAGCTTAATAGCCTGTCATTTATTTTTCGTTTAAGAAAAAAAAGATTGTCATAATGAATCTCCCTGAGACGAGCTTCATGTAACTATTTCCAATTCCTTGCAGATGCCAAAATCTTCAGATAATTTATGGTAATATTTGCCTAAAGGCAGTGATGGAAGACGATTTTATTTTTCTGTCTCTATACAACCTGCCTGCCTTAGAAATTCCATTTTAGTTATGAAACTTTTATTTTTAATAATCGCCAAACTGTTACCTGGGCATTAATTTTATACTAGTTTTTATATGTCTGTGGTTTAGACCACAATTGATAGTGGCGTTCCTCAGGGGTCGGTACTGGGACCGGCACTGTGTAACATCTTTGTGAGCGACACAGACAGCGGTATTGAATTCACCCTCAGCAAGTTTGCCGACGACACCAAGCTGTGTGATGGGTCGACACACTGGTGGGAAGGGATGCCATCCAGAGGGACCTCGACAGGCTTGAGAGGTGGGCCTGTGCAAACCGCATGAAGTTCAACAAGGCCAAGTGCAAGGTCCTGCACGTGGGTCGGCGCAATCCCAAGCACGACTATAGGCTGGGCGAGGAAGGGATTGAAAGCAGCCCCGAGGAGAAGGACTTGGGGGTGTTGATTGATGAAAAGGTCAACATGAGCCGGCAGCGTGCGCTTGCAGCCCAGAAAGCCAACCGTGTCCTGGGCTGCATCAAAACCAGCGTGACCAGCAGGTCGAGGGAGGTGATCCTGCCCCTCTACTCCGCTCTTGTGAGACCCCGCCTGGAGTACTGCGTCCAGCTCTGGGGCCCCAGTACAGGAGAGACATTGGGCTGCTGAAGCGAGTCGAGAGGAGGGCCACGAAGCTGATCAGAGTGCTGGAGCACCTCTCCTGTGAGGACAGGCTGAGAGAGTTGGGATTGTTCAGCCTGGAGAAGAGGAGGCTCTGGGGAGATCTAATTGCAGCCTTCCAGTGCCTAAAGGGGGCCTCCAGGAAAGATGGTGAGGGACTGTTTATCAGGGAGTGTAGTGACAGGACAAGGGGTAATGGGCTTAAACTAAAAGAGGGTAGATTTAGATTAGATGTTAGGAAGAAATTCTTTACTGTGAGGGTGCTGAGGCACTGGCACGGGTTGCCCTGAGAGGTTGTGGAGGCCCCATCACTGGAAGTATTTAAGGCCAGGTTGGATGGGGCTTTGGGCAACCTGTGCTAGTGGAGGGTGTCCCTGCCCGTGGCAGAGGGGTTGGAACTAGATGATCTTTGAGGAACCCTTCCAACCCAAACCATTATATGATTCTATGACAGGGTAACGCTCTGTTCCTGTTGTTTGTGGGTGCTCTGCTTGCTGGAGACATTAGAAGTTGAAAGTGTTCCTGAGACAGGGATGCCGTCAGCTCATAAAAGCAAATGCCACAACAAACCAACCCCAGCACACAAGACTCGGTTCACAAGGTCTTATCCGCCAACTGCTATTTGTTATGCTGCTAGAGTAAACAGTGCAAAGATACTTTAAAGCCATGGGATATCGTCTAGTTTGTATTAAAAGGGATCTGATCAAAGGGATTTTACAAACCATGGTTAAAATATGGCTGCTGCTGCTTTGAGAGAAGATAGACCTGAAATGGTCACTGTTGCAGCAGAAATAGTTTAAGCGAAAACACAGATGTTTTCGAATCATCTAAACCCCCCCACGGTTTCCTCCATCCCTGTTAAGGTAATGTGGCTCCACGCAGCAAAGGGTGGGAGCCTCCAGCACCCTGCTCCACCAGCAAGCCCACAGCCCTCTCTCGCTGGGGCTGCTGCCTGTACCAGGGGCCCAAGAGACACTCCGGATTGATGTTGGAATGCCCTCTCTCGGCACAGGTTTGATGGAGAAGATATTCATATTTTCTTTTAAATGAACTTAAGAGTAGTCTCGTTTCAGCTGAATTCAGCCAGCAACTGACTTACTTAAGCTCAAGGCCATGTTTCAGACAAGGTAAGAGTGCCCCAGTGTTTTCAACTCCAGAGAATTTGTTGCAGTGGCAGCAGCACTATTCGGTGCTTTCTTAAGGGGTCAAAAAAACTGCCAAATGACAGAACCTGGTGGGCCGGCAGCAAGGTCCAGAGCTGCTCCTCTGCAACCCTCGTGCACGATGCGCTGGGAGGACAGTGGGGGAATGAAGGGACTGGGGGAAACGGCAGTTAGCCAGAGGCCAGGATTTATAAGATGAAGTGGATGTAAAGCTACTTTTGCTTGTGGCTCCCAAAAGGGAGGCACCATCATAACGTTACCAGTCTGTTCTATATGGGCAGAAAAGCCTGCCCAGTCTCTCCTCATCCCCAGGCAAAGGCAGAGGTCATGTTTGCATGGGGCTGGCAGAGACGGTGCAGGGCCAGTGCGTCTGTCCCTCCCAAGGCAGACACAACCCCTCAGGCCCCCTGGACCTACATGCAGGGCATTAAGTGGGGCCCATCATCTTCCTCCAACAACTCCAACAAGCACCAGCCCAGTTCCCAGATGTGTCCTGGCATTTCTGCTTCTCAGCATCATTTGAGGCTTCCCATGAGGACCCTAGTTCATCTCTGCTGCTGTGTTTGTTGCTTCAGTGACCATGGCACAGAGCTGGGAACCTGCTGTCTGCAACACTGCTCTGTGTGCTGGGACTGCAAGCACAGCCCTGCGGAGGCAGAAGCAGCTTCTTCCCCCTCCCACCCAAATTCCTCTGCTTTCATTGCTTTTTTCTCCCAGTTCAGTGACCACCAGCCTTTGTCTCGTGGTCTGGCAGAGCCTGGTGCCGCACACACCAGAGAGACAAAGAAATACACTGGCTTTTCTCCCTGAGCCTTCTATGAAGAGCCCACATTGTGTTTTACTGGGGAGAGAGAGACAGGCAGAGGACTGAAGTGTTTTGCTCTGCCTTGGGCTCTGTAAAACCCTCTGTTTCTTTAAACACATCAGCCCTCAGGTGACCCTGAGGAAAGGAGCCCAAGGTTACAGTCTCCTCTTCAAAGATCAGGACCGTGAATTTTAAAATAATGGGAGCAGCTCTTTGGGCAGCACTAAAGGTGCAGCCAGCTCTCAGCCCCACACCCGTGCCCAGACCTCCTGAGCTTTCACAGGCCGGGTGAGGGATGAGCGAGGCCTGGAGAGCGGTTCTTGCTAGCATACAAGCCTGGACAAGGATCAGGGAAGTCACCTGGAGCTGCTCATTAGCAGAGGCAGGAAAGGGCCAAGGTTTCTGATGTTCACACCTGATCCTGCTACTACTTCCCACCCTACCAGATCATTCCAGATCATTCCCTGTAAAATACAGAAGTCAGAATGATTTCGGGTGAAATGGCCAGTAAGAATAAGCAGGAAAGACTGTTCAGGTTTTGATCTGCCAAATGCTAATTTTTCTGTTCCATTTTAAGAAAAGGTCACTTTCAAGAATAACATCAGAAAATGGTGTAATAAGGCCAAGCTAGGACCTTGTCTCTGACTACAAATGGTGTGCTTTGATGCATTTCTCGGCTAATGACTGAACGAAGAGATCTACCAGATCAAATTGCTATCGATGGAGACAGCATCTCTGCTGACAGAGAGCCCCATTTGTAGCCAGCTCTTAAGTGAATACAAATAGCCTTAGAAAATATGGAATATTGCAAGACTGTTGACAAACTATCTCTGCACTAGAAACACCACTGCCTAAAAGCATGCCTCCTATCCCTGCCAGTCCAAGGAGAGCACAGGTAACTGCTGCAGTTCACGATGCCATAAAATGTGAGAATACATTAGGGTCAACATACTCAAGCTTAGCACTGGTGAAATTAATTTTCCCCAAACCAGAGTTTGAAGCTGTTACAAAAGCTTTCAAGAGCTGATGGAAGGAAATGATCAACGTGGATAGGTTTCCTTCATGCTGGTATGTGAAAAACTGAGTAATATGGTAGATTCTCAGTGATTGCATTCATGGTAGCTTTGGGGACCACAGGAACTGCCAGAGACTATGTTTGTCCAGCAATCTGGTCTTGCCTCGTCAAAGGGACATTTTTAAGAGGTCCAGACCTTCATCCTGCCCCACAGGCATATGTATAAGGCTCTTACGCTCCTCACATTTCTCCACAGGAGCTGACAGTGGTAATGAAATGACACCTCTGGGCTCTCCATCATGGGTATTGCTAACCTGTCTTCTTGGTAAGAGTGGTGACCTGCTCCAAGTTGAACCGAGTCTGAAATTCAACAAAGGCCTAAGACATAAAGCAATTATTAATCCTGTGCTGCAGTGAAAAAGGCGTAAAGGGAAACAAGCCAGATCAGTAACAGCAGACAACTTCAAATTTGGCTCATCCCATCTCATTCTTGGGAAACAGTGTGGCTAGGCAATGAAACACAGTGAAAACCTGCTTTCTTCAGCATGTTCTCTGGTGTCAACCACCCACTTGTACTGCACCACCAGGAGCAGCCAGGGTGGTGACAGACGCCGCTTGCTGCTCTTGCTGCTTGTCGCCTGCTCCCCTCCACATCCCCCCTCCCCGCCGGGCTGCCCTGCCTGCCGGCCCTCACAAAGCATCACCTCCATTGGGTCTGTGCACCAGCCCTCAAGGCAGTCCGGTGAAAAGGGAAACTCGGAGCTCTTGGGTTTAAATAAAAGTGCATGTAGTGCCCGTGGTGGCTGCTGGGGCCGGCAGAGCACTTCTGACAACGCCACGTGTGCGGCTGTGCCACGGACAACAGGGACAGGCAGGCAGGAGGTTCCTGCCGCCCCCCAGACAAAAGGGCGGTGTGGCGGTTCCTGGCCAGGTGAGAGCACCTTTGTAACCCACAGCCACCTGACAGCGCTTTGTGTGAGGCTGCGGCAAGGCTCACCCCGGGACCTGGCGCTGCCTGGCAGGAGGCATCAGGGAGGAGCTGCTGCAGCCAGCTCTGTCCTTCAACCATTTGCAGCTCGATACAACCACAACTCCCCTGCAAAGAGTCCCACTGTCCCCTAGACTGACCAGGTGGCAGAGAAGTTGCAGCCAGACCCGTCTCAGAGGTGCACAGTGATGGGCCAAGAGGCTGCAGGCACAAGCTGCTGTGATCGAGGTTCCTGTCACGTGTGAAGACGAACCTCTGCCCAGAGGGTGCTGCAGCCCTGGGACAGGGCCCTCAGGGACGAGGGGGGACCATTGTTCCCATGTGCCTGCTCCTGGCTGTGGGACACCTTGGGGCAGGTGTTGGGGCCCCCAGCCCAGCCCTGAGCACGCCTGTTCAGCCACGGCTCACAATTCATTGCCTTTACTGTGGACGAGAGTGGCAGCACAAGTGACGCTGCCAGGCCAGCTCTCCTGCTGACTGTCCAGTTATTTCTTTTCTCACAATGGCAGCTTTCTCCACAATGGCTCCCACGTCTGCGGCTGTGGGCTGGCAGCAAGTCAATGCGTCCCTGTGTGTATCCCTGCGCAGCGCGGGCCCAGCGCCCAGCTCTGTCCGCCCCTGCCTCCAGCTGCCATTGGCGCCGCGGGTGCTGCGGCAGGGCCCGAGGCTCTCCGCCCCCAGGCATAAGAAGCCAGTGAGTCCCAGGGCCCCGGCCGCATTGCGTTGCCGTGTCACAGCCCTGCCGCCAGCAAGGTGAGAGGGGCCGGGGGATGCTGCAGTAGGCGCTTGGCTGCTGCCACGGGAGGGGTTGGCGTGGGGGGGGCACCATCACAGCTCCGAGCTCTGCCACTACAGCAGAGGCCAGCGGGGAGCTGAAATGCTCCTCAGCCTTGTGGATAGGAAGCAGGCAGCGCCGCTGGCAGCTAGCTCAGCCTGGTGCAGGCAGGGCACAAGCATGCAAAGAGCTCTTAGGATGCATGCATAAAGTGCTTCAGGAATACGTCCTACCTGACTGCAAACAGCCTGGCAGTTTGGACACTGACTGCCGCTTGGGGCCGGGGGCGGGGGGGGGCGTCAGCTTGAGAGTGAGTTTATGGCGTGAAACTAGTGCCTTCAGCTGTGAAACAAGAGCCAGGCTGCAGGGCAGGAGACATTTACCCGTGAGGTATGAATTAAGCAAGTGCCAGACAATAAGGCTTTTTTTCCCCCAGCATCAGTGCATTCAATAGCTTTACAGAAGGTGGTTTTGCATCTCTCCCTTTTCAATCAGAGTCTCTTTGGTTTGTTTGTGAAATCTGCAGGAAACGCTGCAATCTCAATTATTAACATTCCCGAGAGGGTCTTCAGATCAAGCATGGGAGGAGGGAGGTTGGAGATCTGCTTATTTTGTCCCGCTGGCACTCATCAAAACTGGTTCCTGCCTGGGTTCCTCTGACTGCTCAGCTGGAGACAGGCCTGCAGGCAAGAAAGGCAGAGGCAAGAGTGCCTGTGGCAGAGGAAACAGCAAAACTTTTCTGAAGCTCCATGTGCAGAAATAACCCCCCTACCCACCCCTCTCCCAAGCAAGGAGAATAAAGCAATGGGTTAAGCAGTGGGAGCCAAAGAAGAGGGGAAGTGACAACATGCCACCTGTTAGCCAGGCTGGCAGATATGGAAAATGCAGGAGCACCTTGCTGGAAGCCACCAGGGCTTTGCAGCCTCTCCTCATTTTCCCTCCTGCGTTCTGCCCACACAGAGACCCAAGATGCCAAACTCACATCAGTCCCAGGGGATGTGTCAGCTCCCGGTACGCGCCAGTCCTAGTCCGGGCGTTGTGTTGTAGCTCTCCTCTCCTCGAGAGCTGTGGGAGGCAGAGCCAAGGTCTCTCAGGATCGTCCTCCCTGAAACGAGACCTGCTAGTGGTTTTCAGCAGCATGTTTTGAGTGCGGGGTTCGACGTTGGGGATGCGTGGGACGAGTCCCAGGGTGGCCATGCTTGCAAAGCAAAAGGCAGAGCTGGAGCTTGCCCAGACTAATGCACCCATTGCTTCTCTGATCTCAGGGCCACACTGTCACCATGTCTGAGCTGGAGAAGGCCATGATTGCCATCATTGATGCCTTCCACCAATATTCAGGGAAGGAGGGAGACAAGCACAAGCTGAAGAAATCAGAACTGAAGGAGCTCATTAACAATGAGTTGACCCATTTCCTTGGTGTAAGTATTGCCTTCTGTGCAGCACGCTTACCTAGGCTAAGGGAGCTGTGTCGAGCAGCGGCTGGGCTCTGCATACTCCATCCTGTGTGGGAAGCAAGCGCAGGGGAAGGGGTTTATTCATGCAGCAGTGCATTAAACACTTTGCTCCAGCTCCACAGGAGCAGCAGATGGCAAGACAAGGGCAACAGCCTGTGTTGGGGGCTGGGGTTCGGGTTGCATGCTAGGGAAATTTCCTTCCTTGGGGGGGGGACACGGACGACAGCCTTGCCCCAAAGGGCTCAAGATGCCCCCTCCCAGTGGCACAGCTGTGGCTGCAATTCCTGCTTCAGGAGGGCTGCTGCTGCACAGATGCTGCTGCAGGCGCAGGGCGGTGCCCTAACACAGACGGGAAACAGCAATGAGCTATTTCGGATGTGTCTGAACAGAGATTCAGCCATGAGAGCACCCAAGAAGCAGGGACATGTTACAGTCTGGGCCACACTCTGATCCTCCCCAGCTTTGGCTGCCTGTTTTTATCCCTTCAGGAGATCAAAGACCAGGAGACTGTGGACAAAGTCATGGAGGCGCTGGACAGCGATGGGGACGCAGAGTGCGACTTCCAGGAGTTTGTAGCCTTCATTGCAATGGTCACCGCTGCTTGCCATGAGTTCTTTGAGCACGAGTGAGCTGGTGGGAAGCAGGCAAGCACATCTCTCCTGCTCATGCTGGAGAGATGCAGAGCAGCATCGCTCCTCTGGGAAAAGACTGGGTGCAACTAGGGGCTCCTTGGAGTTAAGCTTGTGCTAGACTTAAGCAGCTTATTAAGCTCTGCGGCTTTGTGAACAAGAAACACCCACACGGCTCAGGAAAGCCTATTGGCTAGCGCCCGCCTGGCTGGATGGGGTGCGCGAACGCCTTGACTCAAGCTCCTTCCCTACTGCTGTATGCAAGGGACATGTATGGGGCTGGAGGGAGGCAGACGCTGCGATCCATGCTTGCATGCGAAGGGAAAAGGGAAATTCACGGGCTGAAGTAGGAGGTGATGCAGAGGGGCTGGTTACAGAAGCCTGGTTCTGAGCCCACTGGCCTGACAGAAAGGCTCCCGTTGATTCCCGTGGGCTCTGACCACCCTGTGCATGGTACTAACCCAGGCAGCACAGCCCCGGTCCTGTCACAGGGCTCAGCAGAGCCCATGCATTTCTTGGCAAATTGAGACACCCTTGGCTTGAAAGGCAAAGCATAACCATCTAACAGCCCAGGCTTTTCTCTTGTTGATGAATCCTCCTGCAGAACTGGAAGCAAAAGCATATGAGGCTCCTGGGCTGGGGACAGCGTCCGGGCCTGGGATGTGCCTTGGCAAGGTCTCCAGGCTCAGTCAGAAGGGAAGGGGGGATCCACTCAGTGTGACCACAGTGCTTTAATGTAGACCAGGCGCAGCCTCCAGAGCATGTGGAAATGGTGAGAATAAAATATTGTTTTGGTTTGTGGGCCGCAGTTAGTCTCTGGTGAAAAGCCTGTCCTTTTGTCCCAGGCTGCGTGCAGCTCCCCGGCTGCCTTGCACTGTCAGAGGGGAAGGCTGGAGGATGCAGCCTGAAGCACTAAGGCTCACACCCCTGCGTTTCTTGTTGGGCATCAACCCTTCATCTCGTGGCCATCACTGTGGCCAGCCAAACAGCTCAAGGCTGTTGCCACCACCACACTCTGCCTGGCTCTCCAAAGTACCTGCGAGGCCAAAGGAGCACAATGCACCTCCGCAGGACTGCTGCTGCTCAGGAGGTATCCACTGTTGCCAGGGTCATCCAAGAGGTTGCAGTGGTGAGCCTTTGCAAAGCCAAAACTAAACCTAGAACAATTTCCCCAAAGCCTACGCTCCTGCCTTTTTCAGTCTGCACTTGCATCCAGCTCAGTGATACCTCTGAGTTAGACCTCACAGCTAGCAACATCTACCATGACAAGTTCACAACATATGCCCACAGGTGGTGGTGTTGTTTTTACCTCATTCCACGTTTAATAATGATTTCATGCGCAAAATGACGTGTCTTTGGATAGGGACCGTCTCGCTATTCTCATCTGCCTCCTCCAAACTGTGAAAGGGGACACTCAGATACATGCACACAAGACAGACAACATCTTGTACTCCATCTAGAATTAAAAAAGCAGTTTTGCCATCCCAGGGTAGCGCTCATTTGTTGAGAACTTGTTTAGCATCCAAGTTACCTCCACCACATTTTTAACCTCCCCATCATTTTTTGGTTCAGTGTTTCCAACACTTGTACCGACCACACACAGCGTGTGAGGACAACGAATGGGGACACTGTCTGTCCCAGAGTGTCCCAAGGTCAGGCAGGGTAGATGGGACTCTCACGACTGCCTCTCAAGCCCGAACCTGAGTTCAGCAGAGGGGTCTGATGCTTCAGCACAAGGATCTGCAGGTGAGGTTGCCTTCTGCTTCAGCACACCAGCAGCACTCCCACGGATGAGGAATCCTTCCCCAAGACTGAGCCTGTCCAGCAGCTCTGCACAGCATCGCAGCAGCAGAGCTGTAGGTGTAACACATGGCTTGAATGCTGGTAGAGCTGGCGAGACACAGAGCAGGTTGCCCTGTCCCCAGCGAGCAATGGGAACAGGAGCAGCGAGCAACACAGTCCGATTGTGCACGTTTCTGGCAGTAAGGCTGATACTGACTTAGCAATGCCACTGCTGGGAATTTACAGAGGCTTTACCTGGCGCAGGAGAAGGCACAGCAGAGCCGGTGCCTCTCCTGTCAGGGAGGAAGAGAGCGTGTCTTCCTTTGAGGTGAGTACCCTGCCAGCAGTGCGGTACACGGTGCTCGGGCTCCCAATCCCCAGACGCTCCTCCCCAGCCAGCAAGGAAAGCAGAGCCACCCGCAGCACCTCCGCTAAAACTCTGGGTCCCCACGGACTGCACAAGCCCTGTGTCCAGCCTAGAAAAAGGATGCTGCCATGTCATCAACGGGTTTGAGTAGTGCTTTGAGGGGCTCAGAAGCACAGTGAGGCTTTCTGGGGAAAAAAAAGAAAATCTCTCAAGCCTTGGGGCCGAGTAAGGAGCAGGTGTCAGAGCTCTGCAAGGCAGACATCACAGATGGCTCTGAAGGAGGCTCAAAAGGCTTAAGCAACTCACTAACCTCCCACAGACAACAGGTGAGATACTTAAAAGTGCTCATCCTGACACCACTGGTTTTCAGGCTCTGGCAGGGACAGTTCACTCATCAGGAAGGGAAGGCGATAGGCTGATGATATTATTAAATAATTTTTAGTTATGCCCCCATCCCAGCCAACAGAATCAGCCTGCTGGATTGCACGTGTTCCTGCAATACCTCACTGGCACTGTTAGATTGATCTGACGTTGCATCGAATCCAGGAGACCTCAGAAAATCCACGTTTTTGTCACTAGTGCAGACTGGAGCGCAACAACCTGCAGAAAGGCTGGTTTGTTAACATGGAGCTCTGGGGTCTGTGCCATGGGACCCTCAGAGCCCTGGGAGGCTCCCCAAGGATGAAACAGCAGCACTACGCTAGCAACGCCTCCCTGATGTTTGGACAGGTTTGTCAGTTATGCTTTTGACTCCCTATAGGGAAGGATACAAATGAATTTCCCAACAGGAAGGGCACCTAGGGATGGTTTCTTATGTTAAACACCCTGTCAAGACAAGAACTGTTTATCAACAGTACTAGAAGTGAATCAGAGAGAAGAAAGTACAACAGCAGGAGAAGCCCGAGATGTTTAACAGATGCAAATTAACTTCACAAACTAGAAAACTGACAGATGGGGGCAGATCAAGTACATACATGATGTATTGCACCTCTTCTGAATTACATTTTCATTATTTAAAATGCTGCCATTACTTTTTGCTCTGGGAAATTAGAATCTGCACTTTTACTCACCCTCCAGATAATTACAGGCAGTGAAAGGGAACCCTCTCTCTGGGTCAGACACAAAATTACCTGCACTGGAAGAGCACTTACAGACTCCCCAAAAAACATTCTTCCACACAGGATCTAATCTTACTGACAGTGCTAATTATTGCTGTTAGCACATCTTAAAAAAAATATTCTTCATCTTGTGAACTATTGATGGAAATGCACTCAGGCTGAATCATTCAACAGCAGAGTTCATAAGCTGACAGCAAGAAAAATAATTTATGTTAAAAACAAAGTATGCTTTTTCCACAAATCAAACACAGACTTTCATAGACCCCAGAGAAGGAACATTCCTGACCTTGTTGGATGCAGTAAACCAATTGCGTAAACAAACCACTGCACCGCTGGGCTGCGTCTCCCATGCGTTCAGAACTCCACACTGCAAGCTGTGACGGCACTGCGAGGTGCTCCTCCATCCTGGCAGTCTAGTGACATGGAAGCACATTCCTGCTCCCCCTGTACATTATGCTGAAAAAAACATTTCAAAAGAAAGTGGCAGCATTTCTGTCAGTGATCCACAGATTGAATTTCTTCCACCTACCAGATATGAAATCCAAGGGATTTGCCTGGCCTGCCTTACTGTACTGCAACAGTCAGGGCATTACAGTGTATTTTCAGTTTTTCCATTCTGAAATATTCTCAACACTGGATTTTACTGTACAAAATCTGTGTTCATCCTGCATCTTGTTCAGTGTGGACTTCTAATTGCAGGGGGAAGACAGCTGACAGAGCAGGAAACTAGAAGAGCAAAATGGAAAGCTTCTTAAACAAAACAAACCACCTCCAAAACTATTAAGGAGCAACATAAAACTGATAAAAAAGCCACGTTTATATTTTCTTGCCACTGAAATTTTGATTCTGCATGTAGCCATGCCACGTTAGAAGACACAACCACCACGGCACTGTTGTCCACATCTGGCAGAGAAAAATACCAGAAATAAAGACAAATGGTTATTTTGCAGTTACCTTTGCAAGCTAAGTTTTAAGGAATGCCAGAAAATTAGCAACTGTTTTTCACTTCAAGCAAACTTTTATTTTTAGGTGAGAACAGGGTTAAAAAAAAAGTCACTGGAGGAAAAGACAGTGGTGTATATTATAACATGTATTGAAATTAAAAAAAAAAGACTCTGCTTATATGGCACTGGCATAACCAAACTGGAAATAAAACCCAGTGTGTCTAGTTCCTCCTAAACACCACCATTGGTCACAAAACAAAATCTAAAGACTGTAGCAAAAACTTACATTAGAATTTGTCATGACAAGAAACTCTGGCTTAGAAACATCTTATTTGAAATATCTGACCATGTAAATATTTAAAGTATATTAACCAGCTGAATATAAACATCAGTTCAACAGTAAGAGCTATATCTTAGTATACCCAGCATCAAGTAAATCCTGAAGTGCAAGAAGTTAGAGAATTATTCAATGCAGTTTTGTTAGTTCTTAGACGTAACCCAGCTCAGTCATCTACTAACATGGTTTCTGGCCTGATACGCTGCAATACTTTAAATGTGCAAGCTTTTGGAAAATTCCTTTTTTGGCCTTAAAACAGAGTTGTGAATATGCTACAGAAACCAAACCCAGCAGCCTATCCAAAAAGATCCTTAAAGTGCATAATACGTGTTTTCACACAATAGCAGGGAAATAGTGTTAAAAAAATTAGGGACTTGGTACAAAAAAATTAGGAATGTGCACTTAAAATGAACTCACTGCTTCCTTTTTTCTGCTATAATTCCTGGGTAACAATAAGCAATAAAGGCAGGCATAAAGTAGCCTCATAGTACTGTTGCTGGAATGACATAAAGCTTATAAAAAGTCAGTACAAAGTGCTGACTCACAAAGAACACTGCTGCAGTAAAGGCAGTTTTATTAATGTTTATAAAGTTATTTAGTACTCACTGGAGTCCGATCTCACACCTCAAAATAAATCTGAAACATTCTGCTTTGACAGCAACCCTTTTGTGGCAATTTGCCTCATTCCCTCAGCATGGCGACTGGCCAGCGAACCACCTACAGCAAGTTGTTAATTCAGAAGGAGACGGGGTTTAGAATTCCCTTATTACCACATTTTACGTGTCTCCAAGCCACCCCACCCCCCCAAAAAAAAAAATCATTCTTGTACCTTTACTACAAATTGGTATTTCAAATGTCAAACTCATTCCATTTATGAATGGCAGGTTTTTGAATGGCAGGTTTTTGACACCTTAGTTTTGAGAAAGATGAGTTAAGTTGCTTTGGCAATAAAACCTGCTATGCTTTAAATGCACTTCATACACAGCATTACCTGGATGATGAGTACAATGCCTTGTTGTAATTAACAGTGAGAAAACCAGAAAAGGCTCAAAACCGCTGTCTTCTCCACATGTACAGTGCTTTTAAAAACAAATTGCATTTTGCAGGATAAACTGTTTGTTTCCTAAACCTACTGTAGGTACAACTCTGTTTTCCTTAGGCGTGCCACCTCTCTTGCCTCTTCAAACAAAAACTCTTCCTTCGTTTAATAGACTACAACTTAAATTTCTTTCTGCATACAAAGCATCATCCCTCTTTCAATCTGGGTAAAAGCAGGTGCTCTGGTGAGGAGGCCCTGGAAGTCTGTGTTAGAAAATGCTGCTGACATAAACCAAAACCACCAGGGTCCGCGAGCGGGGTGGAATCCCCCTGCAACCATGGAGCGTTCTGCGCACCACACCGACCGTGCGGAGCCTCAGCAGACTTCTGCGTATCTGCTGTGCCCCAGAGAAGTGTTTGTATTGAACCCTGCATCAGAGAAAGAATTCCAGTTGGAAACCCAGTCTGCAGCAACGCCGGTGCAGCACGTCATTTTCTTTTGATAAAAATTAAACCAGACTCTCTACCTCCCGTGAGCCATGTTGCAGAGGACCGGGAACACTTCTTGTTTTAGTGACTTTTACAGCCTTTCCACCTGCTGCTGCTTTGGGTGAGCCTGGTGAGGTTGGTTGAGGCTGTTGTCTTGGTGCTTCTGCTCCTGCTTCTTCTTTTTGGCCAGAGTTTTTGCCCTGGTGGTCATTGGCCTGGGTCTAGCCTCAGGCCTCTCCTCATCCAGCTGGTGCTTTTTACAGTGTTTTTCAAAGGTGGAAATTTTGGCATATGTCCGGTTGCAAAGCAAACAGTGGTACGGCCGCTCCCCACTGTGTGTTCTCATGTGAAGCTGCAGGTAAGAGGATCTGGAAAAAGCTCGGCTGCAGACCGAGCAGCGGTGAGGCTCGCGTGCCTCATGGGTCTTTAGGTGCTGCTTGAGGGACGACGCCTGCTTAAAGGCCTTCCCGCAGGTGGAGCACTTGAAGTTCCTCTCTCCCGACTCAAGAAGCTGGTGTGACACGAGGTGGGCGGAGGACCGGAAGTTCTTCCCGCACTTGTCGCACTTGTAGGGCCGTTCCCCGGTGTGCAGGCGGATGTGGAGGACCAGCCCGGCCTTCTGCGTGAAGGCCTTCTCGCACTGCAGGCACTTGAAAGGCCTCTCGCCCGTGTGCACGCGGCGGTGGGTCACCAGGTGCGAGGCGCGCCCGAAGAGCTTGCCGCAGTCCTCGCACTTGAAGGGCCTCTCACCAGTGTGTATGGCCTTGTGGCGCACCAGGTGGGAGGACTGGAGGAAGAGCTTCCCGCAGACGGGGCACTGGTACTTCCGCTCGCCCGTGTGGGAGCGGAGGTGGAGGGCGAGGTGCGATGAGGAGATGAAGGCCTTGCCGCAGAGCAGGCAGGCGTGGGGCCGCTCCCCGGTGTGGGTGCGCTTGTGGAGGACCAGCCCCGAGGAGAGCGCAAAGGCCTTGGCGCACACGGGGCAGCGGTACGGCTTCTCCCCGGTGTGGACCCGCCGGTGCTTGGCCAGGGCGCCGGCCTGCGCGAAAGCCTTCCCGCACTGCTCGCACCCGTGGGGCCGCTCCGCCCCGGCGGCGAGAGCCCAGCCCTGCCCGCCCCCCGCCTGAGGGCCCGGCCCGCCCGGCGTCCCCGCCGGCACCATGGCGGCTGCACGCGCCTCGCCCCGCCCCGGAAGCGGGAGGCACAGCCCGCGCCCCGCGCGCATGCGCCGCTGGCGCACGGTGGTGACGTCAGGAAGCGAGGTGCGGGCTGCCGGCCGCCATCTTCTCTCTAGGCGGGGGTGGCCTTTCTAGGTTCTCCTCCCTCCTGCGCTGACCCAGCAGGGCTTTATGTCAAGGCTCAGCCTGGGCTTTGCGGTGTGAAAGGAGCAACACTGTGCGGAGGGCAGGGATGTTAAACACACCCCGCTCCCCCCGCCCCCCCCGCCGTCCCAGGCTGTACTCCACACGCCCAAGTGGAGAAAACTGGGCGTGTGGGAGGTGGTAGGGTGCAGGGCAGGGAAGGCAGACCCCAGAGGGTGTTTCACCTCCGGTACTTAAAACAGGAAATTCGGGAACGTCCAAGGCTTTGAGGATGGGCAATTGTAAAGCAACTGCAATGAAAAAGCTCTTTAGACATTAAACTGTCAAAACACGAGTTTTTGATCCAACGGCATAAGCGTCAACATTCAGCAAATCAGATTTTCAAGAGCTGTTTTGAAATGTTTAATGTGCTTCTTGTTTTAGATTTACTTTACAAGGCAACTTGTCTCACTGTCATCAATATCTCAATACAAAAATCTTACAATGCTTTGTTTGCTAAAAAACTACAACATTAAAATCGGGGTTAGGTAGTTCTTTCCTTTTGCCAGCTGTTTTGTTAGGAGGAGCATCCCATAGCTAGAGGTTGCTGTACTTAATAAGTTACACAAGTTCTGTACATAATTACAGTCAGAGTATGCAGCTGTATAATACACCACAGTCAAACACCATGAGGGCAAAGAATGACTATATATGAAAGCTTTTGTTGAAGATTTTATAGTTTATTTGACAGTCAATTTGATATCCTCATAACGGGAGACTGACATCCATCTTTCTTAGGCACTGATCCAGGCAGAATTGCCTTGCAGAAAAACCTGGCTCTTTTGCTGAACTCATGCATTATTTAAAAAATTTTTATGTAGCTCAAAATCTTTAACAACTCTATAAAAATAATTATTTGCTAGTCTCGTGCTTACCTTCAAATATATGAAGTATTTGTATAATTTCACATTCTCTTTCTGAATTAGGTTCACTGCAGAACGAGATCAGGCAGAAACTTCAAAACCTTAATTAGTCGAGTGTGACTTAACCAACTGGATATTTCAGCTTGAACAAAAAAGCCCGTCTAAATACAACTCTAAATAAAAATGAAAGTCTGTACCACAGCAGATCAAGCTAACTAACACTGAATATCTTTGTGATGGTGGAAAAAACCTAAAAATCACTATCATTTAGCACAGGTTATTCAGGGAAAACATACTGTGAGACCATGCTTTGTAAATGTTTCTAAAAATCATTCAGAGACGATTGGCTTTGGAATGAATTTTCAAATACTTGGCATTATGCAGGGCAGTAATTAACAGCTAATGCTATGAAAACAAGCAACTTTAACATGAATTTACGACAGCAAGAGCAGTGAAGGCTCCTGCATCAAGTAGTTAAAACTGGATGTTAATTTATATTATAAAGTTTATAGCATTACAGAGGCCAGCATGGCACGATAAGTAACCTTGTTACAGTTGAAGTATTTGTTTTTGCTTGGTACAAAAAAAGCCGAACAGCAGCATAATTGTTGTTATGTTGAATCCGGGATTGGAATGAATTTGCTTCTTCTGAATAGGGATGGGTCAGTGATTTAAAATAAAAAGGCTGCATTTTTAAATCTCAAATACGTGCAAAATTCCTTTCAGTAGAGAATATGGTAGAGATGTGTGCAGTCTTGAAAGTTACATCCCAACCCAGAATGCTGCCAATAATATTGCAAACAATCACATGGAAGGTGAACTCTGAACGGTTACTCACGACTTTCAGTATTATTTCCAAGAGTCCTCCTCACAGCTGGTGTTCTCTCCCCACCCCACTTTATGTCCTTCTATGCAGTGCATCAAGTACTGACATTCATAATTATTGTAAAAAAAACATTGGTCCATGATAGTTCTAATAAGCTTCCTTCGGGAATTCCAGTCAACTCTCCATCCTAAGACAGCTGTAACTGTTAAATGGACTTATGAAAGCAAATGCGATCTGAGAGATGAAGGTCTGTG
The DNA here is from genome assembly GCF_011004875.1 of Balearica regulorum gibbericeps. Lineage (NCBI taxonomy): Eukaryota > Metazoa > Chordata > Aves > Gruiformes > Gruidae > Balearica > Balearica regulorum. The sequence continues at coordinate 51,242 of NC_046189.1, forward strand.
AAGATTAGTATCTTCATTTTCCTAAGGTCTTCAACAGCTTTTAAAACCACAGAAAATGGATTCTGATGTTATTTTTTGGAAAATCCCTTGATTTTGGTGCTTCAGCCTTGATGTGATTTTCTGTTTTCACATGTTGTAGGCAACATAAATAGGATCCAACTGGTCAGCTAAAAATCCATCTCTCAAGTGCATTCGTTGTTTCTCGCCACGGGAATTGATAGGAATAACACCGGGGTCCACAATGACTACAACACCTACTATGAGATAATGCTCTTCCAGAACCACGTTTGTCACCAGCGCGACCAGGTCCAATGCTTCTTGTTCTGAGCCTTCTAATTCCACAACCACCACCAGCAAGTTGGTCCATGTAAACACAGCGCTGTCAGCATGATGCAAATATTGATGGTGAGAAAGAAATACATAGTCGAAGCTACTTATCAAAGAGAGACTCATTGGAAATGCATTTTGTAAGGACTCGAACAATATAATAAATGAAAGCAAGTGATATAATAGTAATGAGAAAATACTTATAAAGTAAGAGCTATTAAAGCTGTAACTTCTTGGGATATTCTCTGCCACTTGTTTTTTAATTGTCAGTGTACAAAATATAAGTAGGTCTTTTTCTCTTAGGTGTACGCAGTCATGTATTTAAGAGTCCTTTGCGCTTACGTATTAAACCAGGAACCATTAAGATTTCACAGGCAGTGTGTGCATACTTGATATTAATGTACTTGTGTAAATCTTCAGAGGTTATTAAAGGAAAGACAATACCTCCAAGATTACAAAGTAAACACTACAGCTTTGGGACTGAAGAGGATCTACACCAAACAGCATACGTTGTCCATTAGGACCAAATGAGAAGATACTAAAGAAGTCCTTGAGATGTGTTTACTGCATCCAAGTGCACACATTCTGACACAGCCAGGGAAGTCTACAACACAACTTGCAAGCGCTCTGCTGCCCCGCTTCACGCCCCGCCCTCCCTGTCTTTCAGACTACAAAGATCAAACTGACAAAGGGCTGGGTCCTCTCACTGCAGTCGTTTCTAAGCAAAGTTTTGGTGACATCACTCTACAGCAAGCTCTCTGTCTAGCATGCTGTTCCCCAAAGCTTGAGTTCTGCGGCTTTAGGAGAAATAAAAGGATACCGAAAAGTAATACTGAGGGCTCTTACCATTCTGCAATGCTCTTATGTGCTCTTATTACAGAGGTCTCTATATCGATGGGATGGTACCTCATTCCCCTGAGCTCCAGTGTTTCATCCAAGGAGCCCACCACATACAGGGCATCATGCCTCTCTGCAATATAGCACAGACATTTAAGACATCATCAGATCTACAGAACAAACGTGGTCATTTGTACATGCTCATTCCTGACATTCTAAGATGTCCCTGGTGCTCCCTTGGAGAAAGTCTGTAATATGCATCAAGCTCTCTTTGGAGGGAAAATTAAGAGGTCATTTAGCACTTCCACCTGTTGACTCCAAGCAAATGAAACCAGACTAAAAAGCAGTCCTGGGTCATTGAATTCTGCCCCTTCTTGCACATCACGTCATCTCAGTTCATAAACCCAATCAAAATCCATTGTTAAACCATCTTTTTGTCACCCTATTCTTACCAGAGAACTCTTCTCTGATAGACAGGAACACTTTTCCAATTTCCAAATTTACCTTTTCTTTTTTTTTCTTTAAAACCAGCTTATACTCACTTGCCTTCATGCCAGCAATATTCTTCTCTAGTTCCCCACCATTAATGCAGCGAGAACAACTCTATCCCCTCCTCGGCCTTAGCTTTGCTAGGTTCAGTAAGCAAAGCTCTCCTAGACCTTTCTTGAAGGACATGCTCTCCACATTGCCACATTCATCCTGTAACTCTGTAGGGATTTCTCCAGCCGGAGCAATAGCATCAACGTTTCTTCTTCACAAGAGCCCCAGGGAGACTGAATAGCACACCAGCACAGTAGACTGGAGGATGACGCTCTCTTACCGACTAGATCCAACAGAGTTGCATCACGGTCCATTTCTGAACCCTGGACTGGTATCCACTGCAACAGATGGGGTAGCGCCTCCACAAAAGTCTGCACCTTAACAAACTGTTCTCCTCGCACACACTTCTTCCTTCACATAATGGAGGACTAAAAGTAGGATGGACACAGATGGTGTCCCCCAAAGAGACATTCCAGAAGTGGGAACACTGCTTTTCTGTCTTGTACCATGAGTGATCACGGGAAACGTAAAAAGTGTCTGTGAACCCCCTACAGTTCATTATCCAGAGACAGCAATGAGCAGACACCAACGCTATCCATGTAGATAACACCATTCATTTAAGTCCAGTCACAGACAAATAGCAATATACATTTGCTAATAAGTTACAAGCATTCAAACTCCTTTTTTACGATGTTTAGAGATTATTTCTTTTTTAAAAATGTGTGATAATCAAGAGTTATACCTACTCCATATTCAGTCTTAAGAGAAAAAGGAACCGTTTTTCTTCCATCTGCTTACATTTCTCAAGTTTACACATCTTGGCTTAGATTGAAAAAATGAGATTAACAATTCATTTTCTATATTGGAAAAATTACAGAGAAGTTACTCCTCTAGACCTTTAACTACTGAAAGGCTGGGAAATCACTGGTATTTGTGCATGTCCTAAAACTGCTGAATAATGACATTATTCATGTTCTGTGGATCAGCACTGAAATACCGCATCCTGTCTGTAAGGAAAAGGGTTCAGAGAGAAAGTGAGTAGAAAGGCTCTAGTGCTTCTAACAAATGTGCTCATATTATTCTGTCTAAGTGGAAATAAAGGAAGATGAACACGATTTCTAAATCTGTCAAAAAGGCATTATGAATTTCCCATTTTGCACGATTACCCAGTATCATTATAATCAATGAATATGCAGAGAGTAACAATTCCTGTTACATTCAACACTTTTCTCTGATGGAAGTCAGGATAAACTTTCAGGACAGCTTACTCTTTGCTAGCTCAACTACCCCGAGGAGTTTCAAACACATGCCTCTCTAAGTGCGTTTGTTTTTTCTCACCTCCACTAGCATCAGTAAGTTCTGTTCTGCGCAGAAACCCAAGGTACCCAGTCCGAGCCCATACGGTCTGAGTGTCTCCAAAACTCAAGTGAGCAGTGAAGTGATCAGCGTGCAGTGCTTCTTCTCCATACACCGTGTAGTAACCAGTAGCATTGTGCGGACTACTCACCCATATCTAAAGGATTAAAAAAGAAACCCAAACCAAAGGGGAATCATTCCCATATAAACAGGTTATTTTGCCAGATCCAGGCAGCATCATTTACTGATTTAAAGATCTGTTCCACTGACAATTTTGTGGCTTCTAAAACACCAGTAGTAGTTTTATGAAAGTAATTCATTAACTTCTGCCTCACAGAAAATGACCATGAGAAAGGAGTAAAAAGGAGTTTTATATACATGTAATTAGGGATGGTAGAGAGGAAAAATGAACTAGGCATTTGAAGTGGAAAGGAACACCTGTTAACCTGCAATCTTCTATTAGGTGGGCATCTTAGTATACACAAATCCAGATGTATATAAAACAAAGATGAAACTAAACAGCAAATTACCTCATTACTACTCTCCACTGAGGGGAGTAGATAAGATATCCACTGCCTCTTCCAGCTGCCAGTCAGACACAGACTAGGCAACTGATAGCACCTGGAACTGGCATGCAGGAGTTTGGCAGAGGAGGGAGGAAACCATGCAGATATACATACGAGTATGTAAACAGTTCCAGCTCTATGTAGAGTTCATTCACTTGACACATTGTGTGGCTGTCCCACTAAGAGACAGGCATTTATCTAACATGATTTACCTACATATTAAAATCACTGCCAATAAACAAAGTGCAACAGCATCAAAGCTTTACCTCTCCTAAATGCGAGTCTCCCAGAGGTCCCTTGGTTTCTGTGTGTGCTATGATGACCTTTACCCCTGGAAGAATCTTGAAGAAAATGTTTAAAATAGACATTAAGAGAACTTGAATTCATCAGAAGTTAATAATGCAGAACCCCAGAAGTCAACAGTCTGTGCAACTCTCTCCCTTCTATTCCTCTCTGCACCACAAACATCAACCATCTCTTCCTACCAAGTTGTTTAATCATTTAAACTCCAAGCAGCTATTCTGCAGCTGCAGAGTTGAAGTTTGTTTCACACCTGAAAAACACCTTCCACGAGAAGGCCTCTGAGTTTTTCAGTTGTAGCAACATATCCTGTTGCTTCATTTTATGCTCTCTAGTGCCTCTCCTAGATGTACTGTGGTTAGTGAAGCTGGTTGCACAGATTCTGTACTGAGATCCAGCTGAAGCAGCTCACCAGCCAGGTAAGGGTCGTGAGGAGGAAGGATTGCTCTCAAGCTCTCACCTTCCCAGACTCCATGAGTGGCAGACTGTGTGGAGAACCTCTCTCTACCAAACGCACCCTGAGAAAATAAGAGAATGCATTTGTACAAGGATTTATGAACTTAAATAGAAGCTAAATAGATGTGTTTCAGTGTTATCCTATCCTCAGCTGTGCTGACCAAACTGTTGTGGTGCCAGCCAGTTATGCTCAATTATTCACAATGCAGTAAGACAGGTAAGAGTTTCTAGTTGTCTTCAAGGCTTCCACATGAGCATCTCCACTGACCATGTTCCTTTTAAGAATCAGAAATTCAGCTCTCTGGAGAGATGAGTAACTTTTTCCAACAGAGCTCCAAGGTTGCAGTTCCACCAGAATTTTAAATTCACCTTCTTTGGTGGACTCTCCCAGACCCCTGCTTGCCACGCCGAACCACGGCGGAGTGTCAGTAGGAATTACAAAAAGGGAAGAGCAAGCAGCTAAAATGGAATTAAGTGACACTCTACAGCACATTAGTACCACAACTTATGAAGGGGAGTTTGCGGAAGGAGCAAGAATTGAGTGCAGTAGGAGAGCTGTACAAGAGAAGAGGCTCCTCTATATGATGTCATATAACACTATCCCTACACCCATAGATAGAATGATGTATCCTTGGCAAGTTTCCAGATTACATGTGCGTGTGTTTTGATACACTGTAGTACAGGCCTGACATCAATTTGTTGGATCTGGAAAGGCTGAGGGAATTGAGTTGGTTTGGTCTGAAGACAAAAAAAAAAAAAGACAGACTAAGGGGATCTCTAACTGCACTTTTTTTTTGCACTACCTAAAGGATTGTTACAGAGAAGATGGAGCCAGATTTCTCAGAGTTTCTCACACCATAAGGAGAAGAGGCCAGGGACGTAATACGCAAGATGGCAAATGCCAGTAAGGAAAACTTCTCCAGAGCAGGGTGTCAGTCTCAGCACATACACCCAGAGAGGAGGAGGCTCTCTGTTCTTGGAGATTTTCCATACTGAACAGGTCCTGGCCCTCAGTAACCTGATGAAGCCTTGAAGCTGGTCTTGCTTTGAGCAGGAGCTTGCATGAGGGACATCCAGAGATCCTGCCCACCCTGTTTCTGTGATTCTGTGACTAACCAGCCAGCTGGCAAAGCCACCTTTTGCTAACGGTGTGGTTAGGCAAGAAACAGCTGATGAGTCTAGATTATACAGGACTGATGAACAGACAGCAAGTTAGGTGAGGGTCTGCAGCAAGTGATGGAGGAGGAGATGCCCGGCCACTCCCAGCACATTGCCATCATTCTCTAGGGTGGGTTCTGTGTATATGGTGATGAGGGATTAGCTGCTGCCAAGGGTATTTCAACAAACCAATGCAATGCCACGAGGCTGAACTTTCTCCTCTACAGTCATTAAATAGTTAATACATTAACATAATCTGTACCTGTCATGGCGAAGTGCTCTCATATCTACGTACACCGTTGTTGGATCTGGTCCTGCTGTTCCCTAAGAATAAGAAGGAAGAAACAAATTCAACCAAAGCCAGAAAATTCTGCTTTTATGTTCACAGCCACATAAATTCACAAATTCCTCTCCCTTTTTTACTGACGCTTATAAAGGACTGCCCTAATCTATCAGAAATATAGTAAAATAGACACCATTTCTAGAGTGACTGCCATAAAGCTTTGATGTTGTATGGAATCAGTAAATGGATGCACAAGTGAAGTATGTAGTTATACAGGTAAGTCTTTAAGTTTTAAACATTTTTAAATTTAAAACTTAAGTTTTAAAACTTTTATTTTAGTAAGCACCTCCTCTAATAACTACGTACCAAGTGCAAACCATGTAAGCATAAACCTATGTGGGCCTAATCCCCTTCCCAAAGCTCAACTGTTGGACTTCTTTATAACAGTTTTGTCAACTTGGAAGAAAAAAAACCCACCAACATTTAACTAAAACATAACTCTAACCAACCCGTATCTTTTCAAGGCTGCTGCCAGTAACAGCTGAGGCAGAGCTCTGTTGCAGTCAGAGGATAAAACTGACAAGCTCTGGTGCAAGGTTTCTCATTGCCCACCCTGGGAACGGGGACCTTTTTTTTTTTCCGCCAGCAGAATTTAATCTCAACACTAGAAACTACAGTGAAATGCATATTTAAACTAAAACAACCAGGCAAAGTTTCAGTGACTGTCTTCCCCCATAGCACAGTTTCTCATTTTAGAAATACTTAAAATGAGGCCATTCTGCCATCAGCTCAAGATTGCCATGCTGGAGAAGAGCCATGATGTCTTTATAATGACATTCCCTTGTAGTTCTGTAGCACTGCTGAGGCTCAGTGCCACTGATGGCCACACCACTATACCATTCAGTAATCATTACTATAACTCCCTTTCTGTCTTGAGAAAGAGGTTTTGTACTTAAGCTGTAAGTGTTCTTTGGAGTAAAACTGAACTTCTTTAGAAAAAAAAATCTTGCCTGATCTGTTTCAAATGAACACTCTTGCAAATGGCATACTGTCGTTAGAGAGTAATACTGCTGAACCAGACTGACTTTAGGACGTTAGAAGCACACATGCATCACTATACCTGTTCAGCCAGCTTGCCCAGCCTGTTTGGCTGACAGCGGGACCACAAACAGAAGTAACAGAGGCCATCAAAGTGTGTGAAACAGAGAGAAAGGGGAAAAAAGAAAATACAAACAAAGAGGCACTGGAAACATAAGATACACACAGTAAGACAGAAAACAAAACTCATACTGTTTTAGAATGAAAAGAAAATTTCCATTTCAGATTACTTAGTAAGAGCGTGGCACTTTTAACCGTTCATTGGGAAACATGCAAGTCCCAGTTAATAAGAAGAGGTTTAAGGCAGATCCTACGTCAGGCCTGTTGCTTTATCATAAATCCCTCCTCCATCTGTACATATCTAAAGGCTGCTTGCGGGTTCAGAAACACCACCTCAGTAAACCAGTCCAGTAAGGTTGGAAGACATGATGTATTTATTTGCATGCTCACTTGTGTCAAATGCCCATTCAGTTTGGACTTTCATCTATATTCATTTCAATTCGATGATTTAAAAAAGTCAAATATAGGTATCACTTTGGAAGAATGGGGGAAAGGGGTAAAAAAACCCCCACCGCACTAAAAAGGGCTCAAGAATGGAGAACAGAGATGTAAAAGGTATAAAATGAACGGGAAGCCTAACTGCCCAGCTCCACAGTTTTCTTGGGAATACTTTTCCAATTGCCATTTAGTATTCTGCAGAAAAACTGGGGGTTTTCCCCCCCTTTGTGCAGTCTGAACAGCAAGTATCCAAAACCAGCTTTTAAAATTCTTTAGACAGCCAATTCAGAAAGCTGCTGTTTCACACCTGGCATATGTAATGTTTTATTCAATAAATTTAAAATCTTAATTTACAGTCATCTTGATTTCATCTATATCCTTCCTATTTGTCCATCTACTAATTCATAAAATTGCTCTGGCCACATTTCTTTATAACCATTTATCTAGGGGTTGCTAAAAACCTTTTTTCCTTTAATATGTGTGAAAGAAACTATGGAAACTAAAGAAACAATTATGAATGGGAACATATTTAAGAAGCTAATGGCCCAAAACATCTCTCTTGTAGGAAATCTAGAAAATTAAAATATATTCTGAGAGGGAAAAAGGCTTTCCTTCATCTAGTGGGCACCAGAAAGAAAGTTTTGCAGAGACACAGCAGCAATCTTCATAGCATCATATTTTTTTATTAAGTGTAATTCATACCAGTGAAATTGGAAATAAAATTTAACATTATACACATACTTAATGCACGTGCCATCTATGAAATTCCCCACGTATAAAGCTACATACTGCCATATCTGAACATCAAGGAGTTTATCTATTAACTCAAGGATCACCCAAAACCCGGGGTGCTTTGCCATTTACCAGACCATACTTAGTACCTGATTTCCAGGTAACTTGTGGAATAATTTTTTTTTTTCCTCTCCTAACTAGAAAAGCAGCATCTCATTAAGAAAAGTTCAAGTTGATCTGGTTAAATTACACATACAAGATTATCATCAACTGAATACTGAACTATCAAAGGCGGGTCTGGACCACAGCATGTCATTATCTCCCGTCTATGAAGTAGGGTTGTACGTTATGGGCATATTCTCCTACTCAAAGCTTCCAGTTTTATACCTTGAATTCAAAAAAACCCCTCCAACTCTCACATGAGGTGAGACAAACGTATTTCCATGTTGATAATACTCATTTGAGATCTTTAAAAGTAAAAAAAAAAAAACCTGCCAAACTTGTCCATTTTCCTGGGTCTTATTTGAGGAACTCTGTCTTCCATTTAATTCCACATATACATAAGCTATTTTTCAAACAGACAAAATCTGAATCGCACAAAAGCTGAAATAGCACTGCTTGAAATATTTAGTACATTTATGAACAGGAAGCTGCGTATTTAATTTAATACTGCTCCTGCATAGTAGGAAGAAAACAAGTTTCTTAATACTGATCCTCTGTGTTAGAAAGGCAAATCAATTGGTAAATTAGTACAGAAAAGTGGAATTATCATAATCCACATCTTCAAGACTTATTTAACTTGGTGATGAAGCAAGCAAGCAATGGAGCTCCAGTTCAACTGAAAAAAAATTACATGCAGCTGAACATGATTTCCTATAAAGTTCCCAGAGATTCTGCATAAGAAATAAGCAGTTCAATCTCACCTGTAAGCAAATCGCTACGTTGACCCTGCACCCAAACGTAGTGCTGACTGCACGAGCAGAGAGGCCCAGGTCTTTGAACAGCTTAGAGAAAGACTGTGTTAGGGTAATCCTTGGTCTCTCCTCTGCAACCACCATGCACGTTCGCACGCAGGACAGGTTAACACCTTTCATCTGAGAGGTTGGGTGAAGAAAACAACATTATTTTAAGTCTGAAGTCAGAAGTTCGGCCATTTTAATTTGCGGAAGGGATGGACTTTAAAAACACCAGAATGACTGACATGAACTGGTTAAACACCACAGACATGGACTGCACTCAGCTGGGCTCCATCCACCCAGGACAACCCTCTAGAATTGTGCCAGGCAGCTTTGCGGCAGGGTTTGACGCACAAGATGCAAACTACTCCCATCGTGTAGCTGCCACACAGCCGCTCATCACTTCAAGCTGAAAAGCCCACAAAACATCATTGTGTCACCGGGCTGGGCTCACAAGAAACCCACTTGTTCCCAGCACTGCGCGGTTCGGATGCAAGTGGAGTGTTCGAGGCATTACTAGCTCTCAGCAGTCTGAACCTGTGGCAGCTGGCTGTGGGCCAGGATTCCCTTCAGCGAGGTCCAGGAGAACGGAGGGAGGGAGTTTTTTGTCTATACTGGGAATAAGCACAATGTAGCCGCTGTTTGGTCCGCATCAAGCTGCCAGACATTCCCAGTGAGCAGCTTAGTTACGACAGCCGTGGGAACTCTCCTGCCACTGAGACAGAGGCACCTCTGCAGGGAAATTAAGTTTCAGATCTCCCCCTCAAAATAAACGGAGGTATTAGTTGTAATTGCTGCTGTGAGGAAGATTACATCCATTTTAGAACTCAATACTTTTGGTATCAAGTGATCTGAAAAACTTTCCAGGTTTTGGAGGGCTTTTTGTTTTGGTGAGAGGTTTTTTGGTTTTAGTGAGGTTTTGTTGGGTTTTTTTTCTTTTTTGGTGTGTGTTTTGTCTGTTTGTTTGGGGAGTTTGTTTGGGTTTTTCTGTCTCAGACAAGACAAAGTCGTTAGGCTTGCTACATATTTTGCCCAAAATCTCAGAAATACTCATCAACACAGAGGTGGCACAAGTAAGTTGAAAACATAAGACTTCTTTTTTTTTTTTTTCCCCAATAGAAGCATGAGAACTGAAACTTCCAGCAATCTCAACATTTCCCAAAAAGCAAGTCATAATGAAAGGCTTTCACAGAAAGACTTATGGGTCCATCTTCTGCAAGCCAAAATGCAGTATTTTTGGAAAGATACATGTATTTATATGTCAGTGTGTTTAAAAATTAAGTCCACTCACCCGGAGTATATCAGTCTGTGTTCCAAGCCCTTTGGTGCACATCTCCATCACGGAGTAAGAGCAGAACGTGACGCGCACTTTATACTGACTTACAGCAGACAACCACAGAGACACGTTGCTCTCCAGTTCCAGAGGAGGGACTAGAATAGACTGATGACCTGAATATACACTAGGGAGAAGAAGAGAAAGAAACACGAAAACTTCAAGCCAGCATAAAAAAGTGCCAAAAGTTATGTAAAGTCAAAATGAAGCAAATACAGGAAAACTGAGAGCTTGGTATCTATTTGAACTTCAGCTTATCTTCTCTACAGAGAGCAAATGTCTCTTAGTTACCTAAGAACTATGGGTGCGAGTTAAGTCACAAACTTTAAGGTGACTATACTTGTCCTGCAGTAAATTGTGTTGAACTATAGCCAAATAATGCCTTGAACAGACAGAACTTCAGACACAAAAACGTTAAAATTTGAGACACATTCCAGTTATAGATTACAATTGGTAATTCAGCTTATTTTTGAGAGTCATTCTAGGGAAAATGCACCTTTTGCTTTGAGTGAAATGAGTCTTTAACACCTATTCAAGTTTTTAGTGCAGTTTTTTAGCCTTTGCAGTAGGTGTCCCAGTTTTTAAACAGTGTTTATGTGAAATATTTAACCTGGATACCAGCTAACATGAGTGCACAGAAAGTCAAATTCAGAGTCACACCACCTTTTAATTTTTATTTTTTTTTTACTATTATATGCTCATTTCAAGACAGTAAATGCCATGACCATACAGTCTTAAATTACCAAGTGTTTTTTACATCAGTTACTATCAACAAAATCAGTGACAAACCCCTCTGCAAAACAAGGCTTAGATAAACCAATGCATCTGGAAAAAAATAACAGCATCTCTAATTGCTTTCAACAGGTAGCTTAACACGCTTGCCATTTCTCCTGACTACAGTTGATGTGCTTTTGTAGTGGGCGATATGATGAGTTTTTTGTTTTCTTTTTAAACATTCTAAAATAGAAAAAAAAATCATTCTGTAATAAAACAACCTTTCACACTAAAACAATGCTATAACACAGCAGACCTTATATTAACTCTTGTATAGAAAGCATGACGCATGAGGTTGCCTTCCCTAAAAATATTTTTTTCAAAAATCCACTTAGATTTTCATTCTTCCATCTCTGAGGTTTCTTTTCCCTCTACCCTGCCTCACTTTATTGATGACATAAATCATAAGATGTTACACCAAAGTTAAAATTTTGATTTCCTTCAGTACACTTCCTTTGCAGCTGGGGAATGAACAGGTTACCTACAGTAAATGTAACTTCATCTGTTTACAAAATAACCTTTCATACTTAGTTTCTGAACTTTTTTTTAATTAAATAAGTAAAGCACTATTAAATCTTTGGATTAGTTAAAGCATATGCAATGTTTAAAAAGGCAAAAAAGAGGAAAATTTTGCAGCTTTGCAAGATGTGCTGCATTATAGTAGTTATCTGATTGAATCAGTTCAGGTCTCATTCATTTTAAGAAACATTTAATTGCTTCCTTTAGCAGTATTTCTTAGTGCATACCAATCTTGGTAGTCAACACCTTAAGGGTCTTGTAAAAAATATGGTTTAATCTCAAAAGATTTTAAAAGGATTTATTTAATCAATGTGAAATAGACAGTGAAGTCCTTTTTCCTTGGATTTGGTATCTAATTAATTCTACTTGCAAAACCCAAGTTACTCGAGTAACTAACTTACTGAAATGAATTTTGTTACCACAAACGGTATTTTATGAAATACCTATAAAAAGGTGAATCTGGGTTTCTCTGACAGTTCCATCCACGACTGTTCCCTGGGATTCGAGAGAAAGCCCATGGCTAGCGACATACCTGCACAAGCACCACAGTGCAAATCCCAAGCCACAGTAAGGGTCAAGACAGATGGCAATCTGACGCGAGGGATACAGCTCACACTGCAGCTTTATAGAGCGACATAAGGCACTTGTAGCTGCATGTGACATCTGTAAGAGGAAAACAGGTGCTCTCAGGGACTTAAAAAAATGGTATCACATGTAATAATGGATAGACATGTTTATTGTAGAAGACATGACAACATGTAGTGGTTTGGGGTTTTTTTAAGCACCATTAAAACAGGAAAGGGATATGAGCCCAAAATTTCACAGGTGCTTTTCATGCTAGTGGCAAATGACATCTGTCATGACATCAAATGATACCAAATGACATCTGACATCTCTACAATAAATCACAGAAGAAAACATTCATGAACTTTATGACAAACATTCTCCATTTAGTCCCCTCACTGATTCCTCACACAGAGCCAGTAAGATGAAATGCTTCCAAAAAGTGCATCAAGAAATTTTGATGTCATGCAAATTTAAAAATAAGCTTTCTGAACACTACCATCGTCCACTTACATTTTTGTATTTCTTCTCTGGCAAGAGGAATGAATGTGGAATATGCCTATATATATGGAAACAAAGTATAATAATCTCTCTCTTGTTACTCTACCTTTACTCCCGCCAATATACCAGTAGTAGACACACTGAAGTCCAAATATGCCAACATATCTGGAGATGTAGGTCTGAAAATACTAGCCAGCTTCTTTTTAGGCATATCATCTGTAAAAAGAGAAGAGTACCATATTATTATTTTGGAAAAAGAGCACAGGACAAAAATGTGTCTTTACAGCATTAACACCAGGTGCTTTCTAGTTTCTGGGCAGCTATTTCAATGGAATGCGAGATACATCCCTTCGGTTAGGCAGTTATGGTATAACAAAATAAATAATCAGTCTTCAAACGATTTACATTTTGGCTAGTGGGCAAATATTCTGTACCTGTATCCAAAATCGTGGGCCATGTTTTAATATCTACAGCTGTTGCAGCTTCCTTGGACTTCAGCAGTTTCATTATTGCTTGTGTGGTCAGTATACACGCAGACTTACTGACCTGTAAAAGACAGCATTAAAAAACATTTACAAAACTAGTGAATGAACGGTCAAGTGATTTCATATCCATCCAGATGAGATAACCAGTAAGCTGAACAGACGAAGAAAAACATTGGTAACAGAGCAAAATAAATTACAACAATAGAAAGAACATTTTAAATGAGTTTCTGAAAAAGTATTTACTGACTCAGCCACAGCATACTGATTATGTTTTTTCCTAGCTTATTTTACATTCACTGAGGTGAAGCACTTTATCAGGCTGCATCAACCATCCTACACCCACCAAAAGCATTAGGAGAGGAATGTCTTATACATACCTCTACAATCATTTTGACAGTGGGCAGAGTAGTAGCAAGATTCTGCGGATGAGGTGGGCGAACGGTGATAGGTATACAGCCAGCGTATAGGCAACCATAGAAAGTTGCTATCAAGTCTACTCCTGCAAAGGGTATTTGTGACATTTAAGTAATTTATATCAGAACAAAAGACCAAATTCTTTCACCAAAATAAACACATACACATTGATTTATTAAGATGTAACAATTTGTCACAAAGGTCTCTTCAACCCAACAGGCTGTTCTTGGCCATGCCCAGTTCTGTGAGGTTAAAATATTTTGTGCTTGAGAGTTAGCAAAAATTATTCAAACGCTACCAACTTTAAATTTGTAGGGATATGTTTTCATGGTCAGGTAGCATAAAATAACAAAAATAACAAACCAAGGTGCTGTAGGTTATGAAGATAACAACTCAGATTCCTTTAAAAAGCATACACCCATTTTTCACAATTATCACACTGAAATATGCAGTCATCCTACTTTTATGAGGTAATACTTTTTTCCTGAGGTACACTTCCAAATACACACTAGTAATGCAAGTGTGGGGTCTGGATTTCACTTCTAGAGACAGCCATTCAGGAAAGAAGGGGTGTTCACACACTGACATCCCTAATCTAGCTTTGAACAGTTTTATTCCATTCCCTGAGGCTGAAAATTGAGAATCTTTCATGTGGTTTAAATCAAGCTACTCTGCAGAACTGCCCAGACATCTGGAGTGGTTAGATGAAATGTTTGGTGAATGTAGTTTGCCACCTGGAGAAGCGACTTAATAACAAAATCGCAAAAAGGAAATCTCTCCCTTGAAACGCTACATCACTGCCACATACCGCTGTATTCAATGGATGTTCCAATGCTCTGACTTAGCAAGAGTTGTTTCTTTTCTTGTGATGTCTGACTTTGATTTTTGCTGTCTATACTGCCTTACCTGGAGGATAAACCAGGGCCACGTGATCACCAATGTTCAGTCGTCCCTTCTCCATCAGTGCAACTGCCACTCTCTCCGCTCTCTTGTGCAACTGTATGCACGATGCAGTGCTAGCTACAGTGCCCTGCACAAAACAAAAGCGACATCAGAAAACTTTGTGGAGAACAGTTTGAAACCAAATAAAGTACATGCTGCAGATGAATATTTCATTGGCCTTATTTTAACAATACAGCAAACCCTTTTAAAGACTCTGTCTCGGTGTTCTGGAAACCATGCAACTGGTACCATGAACTTTGAGAATGCTAGAGAATTTTATACGTGTTATTTTGAATGTCAGACAGTGAAGCAGCTTCTAAATGTATTTGGTACCACAAAAATAATACCTTCCAAGTATTTGAAATTTCACAGTCCAAGGGAGAAAACATAGCAGCAGCAGGAGGAGGAGGAGGAGGAGTAACACAATTGTTTCAGCAGCAAGTGAACCACTGCATCAGCTTTACCCTACCACGCACAGCCAAACCTCGAGATGCTTTTGCAATCAGCATTCTTAAAAGTGCAAAGGGAACTCTGCTGATGTCTTTGGCATAGACATTCTTTTAAAGGGTCCAAGAGGCAACCTGAGCTGTGGTTGGTACGCAGTGTCACTTCTGCTTCAGTGCACCCACTGTCCATCTTGTGGAAAGTGCATTTCCCACAACTACACAGCTGGAAAGTCTTCCCATGGAAGCAGCTGTATCTTTGGATTGCTTAGGCAGTCACAAAGTCATGGGGATTCCAAAAGGCTTAGTCCAGTTTTTGATGTGAAGACAGTGAACATCCTTTTGCTACCCAGCCTGGGAAGCCATGCCTTAGCCTTGGGCCTGTGAGGTTAGGATGTATCCATTTTTCCAAGACTACAATCTGATTCAAGAAAAACTGGTGGGACAACCACCTCAGAGGGAAAGTCAGTCAGAGACTGAATCAAGCCTCCCGCTATACAGAGAAGGATCATCACAGCAGATGTTTGCTGTACAAGTATTCAGTTTCAAGTCCCAGACGAGCTGTCACATGTAATCCTCAGCCCAAATACACAGCTGTCTGATCCAAGGCCTAGTGTGATGCAGGATGGCACCGGCACTCTGCTCAGTTTTACTGAGGACACTACTGTTAAAGCCTGGGAGTTCAAGTCACGCAAAATAAGAACAGTAAAGACAGTGTATTTCTGATAGAGGAACAGTAGCAGCTCAAGGATTCGGGAGAAAAATACCGACATGAAAAGGTGTAAACCAGAAGGGTTTCTCATGGAGACCTGTGAGCACACTCATGTTTAGCGTTGTCGCTTACTAGTCTTAGCTATCTAAGACGTGTTCACCAACAGAGAATTTCTTTGTGCCTGTTTTGTGTCTCCTTTTTGCAGATTCTCCTTGTGAAGGGTAAAAGTTGCCTGAACCAAGAGACCCAGAAAGGAGCTTCTGCATACTAGAAAACTTCTCTCAAAAGCCTCTTTACTCCAAGAGAATAAACCAATTCTGTGGCTTTTAACAATAACCATATTGAAGCAGTTTCTTCTACTAAAGCAGAGTCTCATGAGAGAAGTCAGAACTTTGAACCGTGTCCTAACCCACTCTGCCTGTCTGAAGGCACGTCTTTCCGTCTTGCGTGCCTGCGGCACAGTACAGTACGAGGCAGACCTAATTCACTGGGGATATCCAGTACAGGCTCAAACAAAAATTGACTAACTTTGCCTACTGGAAAGAAAGGAGGGGAATAAAAAAGTGCCAGGACAGCAGCAGAAGAATCTAAAATACTTGAGTTTTCTGAATTACGCACAGCAGTAGTGCTCCTCAAGCCCAGGGAGACTGACACACAGAGGGACATATAGAAGTACATGGTTTTTTCACACTCCTTTACAAAGTGTTGGACGCACAGGGTACGTGAACGCTCCAAAACTACTGACAGTCACAGGCAGAGTAACGGCTATTAGCAAAAATGATGTATTTACTGAAAAACATGACTGTTGCCTTGTCTTATCTCACAAGGGCTCAGACTGCCCTTGAATAACATAAGTACATAGAACCTGTAAGTACACAGAGCCAGTACTCCAAAACCAAAGCATTTACTTGATCACGTTTGAGTGACTGTAAGTGCCATCCTTTTTGGGGGCAGAGCCTAGCTGAGGACAAGGCATCAGTGTCTCCTGAAGGGTGTGCAGTGTCCCTGGATAATGTGACTCCAAAGCTGTCCCAAGGGTTCTCTACTTCGGCTCTACACCTTCTAATTAAAAAATCCTCCAGTTCTGACTTCCACTTACCCTTGTGCTCATGGAAGACGACAGAATTGTGTCCTACATTAATATGACAAAAGTTGTGTTCCAGCAGGAAACGCAATTACTGCAATGTTTTAAGCTAGGCAGAATGTATACTGAAATTCCAGATGTGGAATAAAAGATGCGTAATAAAATTCCGGATGTGGAAAAATTACACTGCTTGCTAACTAGCAATTTTTTTCTGCTTCAAAACCATGACATCCCACATCATCAAAATAACCTGAAGTATTTTAGGAAAAAACTTCTAACTGGAATTTTCTTAGAATGCAAACAGTCTTTTACTGATGTCAATCTCCAAATATGACCTAAAGTGCATCTCACCTTGGAATTCAGCAAAAGGAACAGGGGATGATCTGGAGTTGTCTGAGCTCGCCACTGAAGGACATCTGCCAAATACAGGAACTGAAACAGAGAGAAAAGGACGCTTGGGTTCCCTCAAAATGCACCATGCTTAATTTCAGCAGAATACCATAACTGGTCTTCTCTCATTTTGAATAAGCCAATTCAAATATTTAATAATACCACGACATCCGTGTTACCTTTCTTGCCTGGTCATTATCCTCCAACTGGGTAACATCTCTCCCTGAGGCTTGTGCAATTCTCTTTCCAGCAACAAGGTTTCCTACTATCATTGAAGCAGGACCAACATCTGCATTTTGAAAAACAGCACAAAAATGAGGAAAAATAACGTAAGGAACATGTAATAATCTACAATTCGGACTGCAGGTTACTATAAATGCCATATGTAACACAGATCTGGAAAATATGAAAAGCTAAAACCAAGGATCACATTGCATAGAAAAAGAGAGAAGAGGATCACAGAATCATGGAATGGTTTGGGTCGGAAGGGACCTCACAGCCCATCCAGTCCCAACTCCCTGCCATGGGCAGGGACACCCTCCACTAGCCCAGGTTGCCCAAAGCCCCATCCAACCCGGCCTTCAACACTGCCAGGGAGCCAGGGGCAGCCACAGCTTCTCTGGGCAACCTGTGCCAGGGCCTCAGCACCCTCACAGGGAACGATTTCTGCCTCACATCCCATCTCCATCTCCCCTCCTGCAGCTTCAGGCCATTCCCCCTGGCCTGTCACTCCCTGCCCTTGGCACCAGCCCCTCTCCAGCTTTCCTGGAGCCCCTGCAGGGACTGGAAGGGGCTCTAAGGTCTCCCCGCAGCCTTCTCTTCTCCAGGCTGAACCACCCCAACTCTCTCAGCCTGTCTCCATAGCAGAGGTGCTCCAGCCCTCCCATCATCTCCATGGCCTCCTCTGGACTCGCTCCAACAGCTCCATGTCCTTCTTGTGCTGGGGACCCCAGAGCTGGATGCAGTACTGCAGGGGGGTCTCACCAGAGCGGAGCAGAGGAGCAGAATCCCCTCCCTCGACCTGCTGGTCACGCTGCTGGGGATGCAGCCCAGGACACGGTTGGCTTTCTGGGCTGCAAGCACACATTGCCCACTCATGTTGAGCTTCTCATCAATCAACATCCCCAAGCCCTTCTCCTCAGGGATGCTCTCAATACAACAGGATGGTACGGTACACGGAAAGTCAGTCCATTATGAGTATGGTGCATTAAAAATCAGTCTGTTAGTGATTCAGGAAATTGAGGTCTGTCTGTATGTCAGTTTGAGGACCAGCCTTTGCAAGATGGCCAGTACAGGAACAATTTATAACGTAGCTACAGAAGCATGAAACTAGTACGTGCTGTACGCCCTTCAACGTACCTGGGATTCAAGGCAGACCACAATGCCCTCACTGAGCTCTGGGCTGCTCTGACACCAGTTAAGCAGCTTAAAGCCATCCAACCTGCACAGCCCTGAGCTGCCACGTTGCTCCGGATCACGCTCCACAC
The DNA here is from genome assembly GCF_011004875.1 of Balearica regulorum gibbericeps. NCBI lineage: Eukaryota > Metazoa > Chordata > Aves > Gruiformes > Gruidae > Balearica > Balearica regulorum. Next base: position 69,997 of record NC_046189.1, read on the forward strand.
ACACTCTTGGAGACAGACAGGCAGAACTAAGCAACATGCTCTGGTTTACTCACCTGGTTGCTTCTGTCGAGGCTTAGGCAGGTTAGTAACACAAGTATGCGGACACATCAAGACATTACAAGGGTGCAGAGCACCCTCTAAAAAGCGCTGCTTGGTTTCTGAAATATGAATTCCTCCGAGTGGAGCCTTTGGCAAAGTGTTGGCTGGCACCAAGGCGAGACAGTAGACGCCCACTTGGTGAATGCTATCAATTGCCTTGATAGAAGAAAAACAGACCAAAACATTCTGTGTTATCAGCTGTGATGTAGCTAGAGGAAGAATTTGAATTCAAGTCTTTTAATAACATTAAAATTTTTACTTGCACCACAATTTGCAAATAAAGGGTCCAATTCTGCACTCACTGAACTCATAGAAGTTGTGCCATGACTTCAATGGGAGCAGGAGCAGACCCAGGACTTTGCTTGTGCACTCTATCAAAGGGATGCCACCTGCACATCAGGGATTAGGAAAGTCTCTTAAAGTGGGCAAAAAGTGCAGAGATTTTAAAAAGCCAAAATTATACCACAGCAAATTTAGCACATATGGCACAATCACAAAAGCGCAGTAGAACATAATATCACAAAAATAGGGAGGGAAACATCTTGCTGCCTAAAGTAAGTGTCTAATTTAGCTATGACACTTCTAAAAAGAGAAATAAAAATATCTCCTCCCATGGAACCTTTCCATCACCAGGTATGCCCTCTAAAAAGATTACAAAGCTGAAATTAGACAGAAACCATTATTACACAACTGCCTTACTCTTAAGAGCCATCTTCCCTTAAGTCGTTCTCTCTAGTCTGCAGTTACCCCTTCACCAGTTTTCTTCCGTAACCGCGCTCTTACTTTTTACTTCCTTAGAATCGATGGATTAATTCTGAAATCCTCAAATGCAACTTCTACCAGAATTCCCCTCTCAATCCTGGCCCCCCCCAGAAAAACAACAAAGGAATCAAGGGAAAAAGTTTTTAGTGCTTACTGTTGGAGGTCTAGAATAAGGATGTCAGTGACATAAAAAGATTTCAGGGTGTGTTTTGATACTTGGCACTGAGTATACCCTTAAACATTTTCAGACTTGCCTTGCCAGCCAGTATGAGATCAGCAGAGGTACGCAGAATTAAAAGAAACACACACTATCATCCTTAGGACTTTAAGAATCTTAGTAATATGAAATTAAAAAACATTCTGAAAGAAAGTCTTACTTTTTACAAAATTCTGTTAACTATCAAACCCTGAAATACATTCAGAAGTCAGCTTATTACAATGCTCTGTTGTTACACTGCTAGGTTTGTCTTATGGAAAAAAAGACGCTCTGAGATTCTCATTTAATACATCAGCCTTATTCACCTGGAAAGAGAGAAAGGACAGACTGACTACCTGTAGAACCCTGCTCATCCACTGAAAACTATCCTCCTCTGACGCATCAGGGCGCTGCTCTGCCACGAGCACTATTCGATCATCATGCAAAACGGTCACAGAAAACACTGCTATCCTAAAACGCAAAGGACAGAAGAATGATAGGATGCAACGTGTGATGAACATAGCATGGTTTATTATAATGTGGAAATGACTGCAACCTTTAAAGGTACCATTTCAACACACACAAGCATTATTCACACCAGATCATCACAAAATCACAGACAACTTTAGAACAAATGTAGGTTCATTATTGTAATTTATTTCTGTTGGGGGTCAAGTGAATTTGCAGTCACCGGTGTAGCACGCATTTAGCACAGGCAGTTTCCACGTGTGCAGGGGCTGTGCAAACCTTGCCTATGTAACTCCATCACGCACGACAAACTTGTTGCACCTACATATGATGTCCCTCCTGAAAGACAACTATGCCAAATTACCGACCAGCCTGTCTATCAATGCTTGCACTGAAAAATACTTACTCCCCTTTGTGAATTAAATTAATTTTAGGCTTGCGTCTTCTAGGATAAAATATTGTCTCAGCCAGGTATGTGCCATTATTTTTATGATATGTGAATTGTACAAGTGATGCAAAAATGAGGTAAGCTCGACTTTCATAGAATCACAGAATGGTTTGGGTTGGAAGGGACCTTTCAAGACCATCTAGTCCAACCCCCCTGCAAAGAGGAAGGGACATCTTCAACTAGATTGGGATGCCCAAAGCCCCATCCAACCTGACCTTGAATGTTTCCAGGGTTGGGGCATCTACCACCTCTCTGGGCAACCTGTGCCAGTGCCTCATCACTCTCAGCGTAAAAAATTTCTTCCTTAGATCTAGTTTAAATCTCCCCTCTTTTAGTTTAAAGACACTACCCCTTGTCCTATCACTAAAGGCCCTACTATAAAGCCTGTCCCCATCTTTCTCATAAGCCCCCTTTAAGTACTGAAAGGCCGCAATTAGATCTCCCCGGAGCCTTCTCTTCTCCAGGCTGTACAACTCCAGCTCTCTCAGCCTGTCTCCATAGCAGAGGTGCTCCAGCCCTCGGATCCAGCAGAATCCCCTCCCTCCACCTGCTGGTCATGCTGCTGGTGATGCAGCCCAGGACACAGTTGGCTTTCTGGGCTGCAAGTGCACATTGCTGGCTCATGTTGAGCTTCTCATCCACTAGTACCCCCAAGTCCTTCTCCTCAGGGCTGCTCTCAATCCCTTCATCCCCAACCTGCGTTGATGGGGGGGGTTGCCCTGATCCATGTGCAGGACCTTGTGCTTGGCCTTGTTGAACCTCATGAGGTTCACATGGGCCCACTTCTTGAGCTTGTCAAGGTCTCTTGGAATGGCATCCCTTCCCTCAGCCACATCAACCACAACCACACCACTCAGCTTGGTGTCATTTGCAAATTTGCTGAGGGTGCACTCAATCCAATTGTCTATGTCACTGATGAAAATATTAAACAGTCCTGGTCCCAATATGGACCCCTGAGGGACACAACTCATCACTGATCTCCATCCAGACATTGAGCCACAGACCACTGAAGAGCAGTAGGGTTGGTGATACAACACATACTATCTTAGAAGGTCTTTCAGCAGCCTCAACACTCCTAGTTTGTTCTTTAGAACGTGCTGCAAAGTTCTTCCCTAGGCCACTCTGCATGAAAGGCTCAGGTGGACAAAGGGGAGTTGTGTTTTACAACATACAAGGATATGAGCTTCATTTGACTGTCTTAAGAGAAGCTTTGAAACAAGTTTGAAACACTTAAAGATCTATGTTTATATTATGTGAAAGTAATCTTAAATCTATTATGCATGAAGCAGGGTGTCAATAGTTGTCAGGGACAGCCAAGCTCTTATCTGGCATATCACAACCTAGTGCCACCTTTTCTACAAAATACACGTGTCAAAATTCACATGCAGAGCTCCTGTGTATGCTTTGTGATATTCTGGAGCAACAAAGTCCAATCTGCAGTGGTGAAGTTTTTAATATACTCACCTCCCCCGATACACAAATTTCATGGGTTCGACTGCCAATGCGGTGGCTACCACATCATCTGCATTGTGCCTGCGGCCACTAACTGTCATTAGGCCATCCAGTTTTCCTACCACAAACACCAAATAGTCCTGAAAAAAAGACAGGATTAGAAATAGAGGGGGAAAACCTCCAGACTCCTGGCAATACATGCCTGACTAAAGCCAACAATATTCTCAAGATCATTGTGAGGTCACTGCCCTGATGCAGAATTCTGCTGAATTCAGGGGCATGCTCAGAGCTGGGAATCAGGACAAAGCAGGGCCCCAGGCGGCTCGTTCACACTTACAGGACCCACGAAGCCAAGCAATCCTGTTCTTGTAAAGGGCTGGTCTGAAACAGGCACACCAGCTGCCGTCACTGGAACGGCCTGAAAGAACACAAAGTATTCAGACACAGTACTGGTAAGGAAAGTGAAGTTAAAATGCTTCTTGCCTCTGTTTCACTCAGCTGAAAAACTACCCGATGACAACAGCTACTATCATGTCAAGTATGAACAAGCTTTTTGAATGAAGAACACATCAATTCTTAATTCTGTGGTAGCATTTTTTTCAGCTACTTGGTCTTCATAACAGGAGTTCACACTGCTTTTTAAATCAGGTTTTATAGTATGAAGTCATCTAGCACTTAATCAGAAAGTCTTTCTGTTGCTACTATTAACACCCCTGATGAGATACGTACCCAGGCACATCACATCAATTGCAACAGACACCACACTATCACAACTTTGAGAAAGTTAAGTTTGCTGCAGTTCTGGGACCACCTACAATGCAGAACCAGAGTGCAAGCATTAAGCTTATCAGCAAGTTCCTCTCATCTGCTCAGGTGGTTTCCTTGCCTTCCCCATAACCCCCAACTCCTCCATTACATCAGATTTCTCACTGGCTCTCTCCCTAGCTAAGGACAGTGCTCTAAGTGGAGCTGCTAGAAGCGTTGAGGCTTGGCGAGCCGACTGAAAGAGGTTTTTTTGAAAGAGAGGACTATGGTTAGGATTTCTTCTGTCTCTCTGGTAGAACTCCATACTTCAGCTGAGTTCTTGGAACTGCTGCCCAGTGTAACATGACTATGTGTGCGACTCCCAAAGGACCTTCACTCCTTTCTTGCCAAAAAAGGGAAAACATGAAACTGGGGTACCACAGCAAGGAAATAGCTGGGCAGAAGAATCACTTTTGCTTTACTTTGACAAACTACAAGGCTTATGACTGTTACGCTATCATCCTCAGGATCTCTTCTTCCGTATACCTAGGAACATAATGTCATATACCCAACAGCAAACTGTTCAGTGTTCTAAGCATTACAGGAAACCAACACTGAAGTTCATTTTGAAAAGCACATACTGTTTGCACTACACAAAGGAATCTATTCTAAATAATTTATTATATCTTAACAAATGCATTTTAATTGAATGAAGAAGCTCACAAATACCAGACTAACTTCTAACTGTACCTCCCAAGTTGTGCACTGATGCACAACTTTAAATATCTTCAGGTAACTTTACAGAAAACTGCTGTATTAATACAGAACTAAGATGAATTTAAATGCTAACACAGGCACAACACTGGATCGTAGAATACAGAGGCAGCTGACTGACTGCTGATGGTACTTTGCATTTTTGGTTATAAGAGACAGAATATTGAGTTCTGATAGAGAATGAGGCAAAGCGTATTTGGCCAGAGCTTTTTCTGATAAAATAAGAAAGGAAGTTTAAGGAACAAATAAGTTTATTTGCAAGAAGAAATACGAGAACTGTAACAATGAAACTTTGCATTACAAAGAGAAATACAAACCTCAAACACATTCTTGGTGATTCCGAGGAGGCCGAAATACGCCATCCCAGTTGCACCTGAATTCACACATATTTCTCCCACCTCATCGGCTTTACACAGATAGGGAGTCCCATCCACCTTCACAACACACACGTTTGCTGGAGGGAGAGGAAGAAGACAGACTCACGGCATCGGTACGCTTCAGCAGCTGACGCAGAAGTTGCTTTGCCGCTGACAGGCAGATAAAGATTTTAAGATCAATTATCTGTCAGCTACAGCAAAACCACAACATGCAAGAGAGTTCTATCTATCTTTTTGACAGCCTGTGTCATGTGTTTTCCAAGATTAAAGATGCAAGATCGCAAACGCAAACTTTTTGTTTCTTACAGTGCTTCACAGCCTACACATCGGCTGCAACTGAATCCACAACGGCAGCAATTGCTTTTCAACATGAAGGCAGATGGTTTGATCAAGTACAAGCATATATGAGAATAAAGACGAAAAATAAGAAAATACCAGTTACAGACATATCATTCCTTTTACTTATTGCACACTTCAGCGTTCATAGTATCATCCCTTAAGTTATGTGAGAAGCACTTCAGAAACGGAGAGAAAACTCAGCTATTTTATTCTGTCAGTGTCAGGTCAATGATTCTTCTGCGTTGTGTCCCATCTTCTTTTAAAGCAGACCAGTCTGCCAGCTACTATTGGGAGACCACATACAACTCAGATCACAGAGCTGTCCCTTACTGAACTTCCTCCTACAACTACGTATTATCTCTTTGCCATCTTCAGTCTGATGACCTTCTTCAGCTCATCAAAATGATGGCATTTCATAAAGGTCCTACCGCTACTGTCCTTATCAATTTTCTTCTAAAATCTCAGAAGTCTTCCTATACTGAAATGTTCTTATTTTTAATCAAGGACATACACACTTGTAAACCAAATATTACACTGAGCTTTGCTATGGCCACTGGTTATATTTTACTTCTGAAGCCACAGGTTTCTCTGGCTAAATAGAGCCCTTGGTTAAGCAGTCAGAAATTGTCCTTTCTTTTCCCTTTCGGACTAGGAAAAAGGATATGGAGGGAGAAGGCACAATGGAGCAAGGAAGTTTAGCTTAGCACTTAAGACACAAGATTAACAAAGAAATCAAAATGGCTATCTGGATCAATACAAAATAAATGGAGTCTTTGAAAAATAACACAGACTATATGCCATAAATTAATTTTCTGCCCTTTCCCATTCCATCTGCTTCCAATTCAGATTACCAGAGTACTTTGTGGTCGTGCATCCTATATTAAAGAAAACAACCATTGAGACTCCAGGAGTATCGGAAATTTATTTAGTTGGTTTATTTCTAGCAGGATCTTTTGAATGTTTTGGCCATGGAACATATGTCAGATGGGAAGCTGAGATAAGGCTGACAAAAGCCATTATGAAGGGCTGTGTTACCGTTCTCTAATTTAGCCAACCTTAGGTGATATACACACAGCCCTTACTTTTACCACTGTTCAACTAGCATGAAGAGAAATCATAAATGGAAAGTGGCACATTTCCTTTAATACTAATATATGATAAAGCCAGCTCTGCTGCAAGCGTGGACCACAAACTCTGCTGGTAGAACAGGTCCAATAGGTACATTTTCAAATCTCAGAGAAGTTCTTAGGTCTGAACAGAGACCAGAATTTACCCTACCAACCTCTACATTATCTTGGTTTCATAAAAATGATCTATCAGAACAACTAGCATTTATTAATAAAGTGTTTGGAACCACACAATGATAACCTCTGGTGACCAAATAAGGAGACGCCACTCAAATTCTGGTACAGGTCCAAGTCCAAATTGGAACAACAGTTTCAGTTGCTGAAAATTGTATGTATGAACTAGAAGGTTGGAATTAAGTTATACAGTATGAACTAGCAGTTAATTGTCAAAAAAATACATTTTGCAATTTAGGAGGAGAAATTGAAAAAAAAAAAAAAGGCCATTTAAAACTTCATGGTAAATTGAAACAGAATTATTTTGTATTACCACAGCAAATAACTTGAGTTCATCTCAGAACTCTGTACGTAATGCTTAAGCAATGATGCAGAGAGAAGTGTTAGTAACTAGAGAGCGTGCAACAATTTGTAGGCATAGACAAATGCTACAGTCCTCAACTCATTCACAAACATGGAAAAATCAACAGATTAGCCTACAGTCCCCAAAAGATGATGCTCCGTCCGTGAAGCCCAAGGACAATCCTATCACCCTGATCAAGTAAAAAAACATACTTACCAGTAACCAATGTATGATACAGGCAGTCTACACGTACATTCTAACAGCAGGCACAGTTCTGCCCTGCCATGGGATACTGCAAGGTTTCCCTTTTGCAGTATCTGTAGAGCCTGTACTCTTGCTTCTCCTTCTTTTCCTGCTTCATGTGTGACATACAAGAGAGTGCATCTACCACCATTTCAGTCTCTCTCAACAGCATTGCATCTGAAAAAGAATTAGAGAGAAGGGAAAAGCAGATGGGATGGGAATGTACATGTGGACTACACATCACGAAGAATACTGCTAACTGGTAAGAAAGCTTGCTTTCTTCAAATGAGTCCACATGTACATTCTTATAGATGGTGACTCTCAGCGGTTAGCCCTGCCATGAGATTTTTGGCAGAGGATGAGAATCCTACTGTGCAAACAAATGACCGCACTGATGCCCTACCAGAGACTGATTTCAGCTTCGGGTGTTTCAAGACCAGCATGGCATGAATGCAAGAAGAATGTCAGAGGCCTGCACAGCAGAAGGCAACTACCAAAGGTGCCTGATGAGTGTTAGAAAGTGCTGTCTCGGTTCACTTTCATGGTTTCATAGCAGATCCATATGCAACTGATATCCATTTGGATTGCTACTGTGTGCCAATAGTGGAACTCCAGGATCTTCTTGTGGCAAGCAAGTCTTCCTAAAAGGCCTGGGTCTGTGAGAATAAAAGCAAGAGGGCCCTCCTTGCACTACAGACTTTAGTTACAACTTCTGTTCTAGAAGCATGAAGCCTTAGGAAAAAATACTAAAAGGCTAGGATAAAATGCCTCTACCACCATTGTGGAAGGTATTTGCGGGGTTTCCACAGAAACCTAATCTTTGCAGAAAACGTCATATGGGGATGCCCAGTGCAAGGACCTGAATCTTTCCCTGCTCTTCTGCTAAGGGCAATAGGCATAAAGCAAGCCAGCTTCCTAGATAAGGATGAAAAAGAATCTAGACTCTAAAGGTGCTGACACAAGCATCCAAAGCACAACATTTAAATTGGAAGAAAACATCTCATCACAAGTGTACACATTGCCACAGATCTCCAAGAGAAGAAGTTCTGCCGTGGCAGGCTGTTGTGCCTGTTTTGTGACAGACCAAAGCAGAACACACAGAACTGATGACCATGATAAATTCTAAGGAGCGAGTGGGAATGAGGTACTGCTATGTCACATTCACAACCTAAGGAAAAAGACTGAAAGCTTCACAAAGTTGTTCTGTAACAACTCCTTTCACAAATCGGGCACTGAGATAAAGGAACCAGATTCCTCTTCAGGGAAGATGCATTGTGGTAACTACCAGAACCTGGGCAAATGTTTGGTAAGACGTGGACAGAGGAAACAGTAACATCCATGACATCTACAGACTGGAGACAAAGAAAGCATCTGGCCATTTGTGAGATTTGAACCATTCTCCTTGAATTTCTGGAAAAGGTACTGAATACAGCCACAAACCAGAACTTGAAACTCTATATATGCATAAGTTCATCTTCCAGAAGCCTAAGGCTTGGCACCAACCCAAAATTTTCTGCTTGAGTATATGAAAGTAGCTGCTGCAGCACTCTTGCTATGAACCCGGCTTTGCATGATTGGGACCTATAGGGATATAGATCTTCTGGATTAGAAAGGGTTACTCTCCTGTCAAAGAAAGAATCCCTGCAAAAGAATGGAAACGTTTAGTGAGGAAGTAGCAGGGGGGCAAACTTAATTGTATATCCTGAGCATCCATATCCAGGTCCAAGCATAACGTATAATAAGCTTCCAAGATGACAGATGACACAGCAATCGCATCCCAGTTGATGTGACAGTTGGAGGCACAAAACAGGGAGAAGAAGAGAAGTTTGGTACTCTTCCTACCATGTTTACCAGTCCAATTTGGAAAAAATGAACTGAAGATTGTTAGGAGCCAAATACTGCTGCTTAGCAACATCAGTCCCAGACAGAAACCATGCAAAAAGGAATTGGTTGGATGATCACATTCGAAGAGTTGCGGTCAACAGCTCAATGTCCAAGTGGAGACTGGTGATGAGTGGTGTTCCTCAGGGGTCGGTACTGAGACTGGCACTGTTTAACATCTTTGTTGGCGACATGGACAGTGGGATCGAGTGCACCCTCAGCAAGTTTGCCAATGACACCAAGCTATGTGATGGGTCGACACGCTGGTGGGAAGGGATGCCATCTACAGGGACCTTGACAGGCTTGAGAGGTGGGCCTGTGCAAACTGCATGAAGTTCAACAAGGCTAAGCGCAAGGTCCTGCCCGTGGGTCGGCGCAATCCCAAGCACGACTATAGGCTGGGTGGAGAATGGATTGAGAGCAGCCCCGAGGAGAAGGACTTGGGAATGTTGCGGGGCAAGAAGCTCAACATGAGTGGGCAATGTGTGCTTGCAGCCCAGAAAGCCAACCGTGTCCTGGGCTGCATCCCCAGCAGCGTGACCAGCAGGTCGAGGGAGGGGATTCTGCTCCTCTGCTCCGCTCTGGTGAGACCCCCCTGCAGTACTGCGTCCAGCTCTGGGGTCCTCAGCACAAGAAGGACATGGAGCTGTTGGAGCGAGGCCAGAGGAGACCACGGAGATGATGGGAGGGCTGGAGCACCTCTGCTATGGAGACAGGCTGAGGGAGTTGGGGTGGTTCAGCCTGGAGAAGAGAAGGCTGCGGGGAGACCTCAGAGCCCCTTCCAGTCCCTGCAGGGGCTCCAGGAAAGCTGGAGAGGGGCTGGCGACAAGGGCAGGGAGTGACAGGCCAAGGGGAATGGCCTGAAGCTGCAGGAGGGGAGATGGAGATGAGATGTGAGGCAGAAATCCTTCCCTGTGAGGGTGCTGAGGCCCTGGCACAGGTTGCCCAGAGAAGCTGTGGCTGCCCCTGGCTCCCTGGCAGTGTTGAAGGCCAGGTTGGATGGGGCTTTGGGCAACCTGGGCTAGTGGAGGGTGTCCCTGCCCATGGCAGGGAGTTGGAACTGGATGGGCTGTGAGGTCCCTTCCGACCCAAACCATTGTATGAAAATAGCCCAAGGTGGTCAACAGCTGAGGCAAAACATCATCCCTCCAGGAGCTGCAGAGAAAATTCCAGAGGAAGGCATAGTAGGTTCTCTCTTAAGAATTCCCATGCCATCTTTGATGGGAAGATTTCTTTGTGGATGCTTGCACTTCCCTGGTGGCTCTTGTGATTGGCATTCATGGTAGATAATGAAAGTGAACAGCTAAGGCAACTGAAGAGAACATGGCATCAAGAGTGGCCTGTGGGTTAAACAGCAGTGACATAAGACATGATCCCGGTGCTGAGGGGTCTGTTGAGTAAGATCTCCATAGCAGGTGGGCTCAGTGTCTCAGAACAAATAGCAAGATCTGAATAAAGGAGGGCAAAAGTGGACACTTTATCCATGACCTTTTAACCAGCTGGTTCCTGGATAAAGTACACCAGGGATCTTCAAGAGTAATGAGATCCATTTGGCTTGACTGAACAAGCCTCAACATGGCTACTAGTTCTTGGCTAGAAGACTACTTTCACAGCTTGTTTGACCAAATCAAATTCAGGAATGTGAGCTCCTATGTCCTAAGATGTTTGACAGACTAAGGCACGTAGTCATTTCCAAGACCTTGAATCTATCCAATGGGGATCAGAAGATGGAACAAAGCCTTCAAGGATGGCATCAGACTCAAATTAGGTCTTTGGTGAAAGCACAGACATCTAAGGAAAGGAAGAGAATACAAAACCAAAACCAGATAAAGAGCAAGACTCATCAGTCAGCAGAGTAATTCAAGAGGGCAACTAACAGGAAAGGAAATGGTGGTATGTTCTCTCCTGTATGCCAAACACCAAGTGAGAATAGACAGAGCACATCCTCCATGAATACTACGTAGGAAAAAGCATAAATCTTACAAGGTAAGGCACAAGCATATCCCATAGTAGAATGTACATGTAGACTCATTTGAAAATAAGTCATTAATTTCTTTTCATTTGGCACACATCTGTAAATAACTGCTAGCCTTATTTTCTTCCTACTCTGGAAGCTTTTAACATTTTTTTAATTATAAATTTTCAGAGGCAGTCACAGGGAACAAAGTCATCAGATTATCCTCTAGAAAGTATTCTATTGCGTATGCTCTGACTTAAGGAATGTAAAGAGAAATTTCTGCTAAAATACACTTTCAGACCTGGAATTTTTATCATTTGGTCAAATTGAAGCTAATCTGCCCCAGATACTGATAGCCCAATGCTAATCAGAGTTAATTCATTAAGTTGCCCAACTTCTGCTTAACCTACAAGTAGTTTTACCACTTACTACTATATTTTAAAATAGTCAGTAGTCATCAGTCAATAGCAATAGTCATCAAATACAAGTCATACTACTTCGAGGCACTAAATGGATACACACTTAGCTGTTCTCCCCTCACACAAAGTCACTCGACATTTCTTACCAATGTAGAAAGTCATGGTAGTGTTGTCAATTGTCTGTCAATGGCATCCTAAACCAGAAGGGTCCATTAGATTTGCCAGACAATGCTCCAAGGCATTTGACAAAGGAGAAGGAGTTTCACCAAAGATCCTTCTCAGTACCCAACTAAGCATTTCACAAGGACAGGGACATGTTTTTCATTAACATAGAAGAGGAAGGTGAAATTACTTACCCACAAGCATACAGCTAATTCTTCCAACATCATAAGGCAGATTTGAACCTGCCACTGAGCAAATGCACCATGGAAGATTAACCAACTGGACTTACAGCTGTAATGTCTGAATGTGATGAGTAGCTTAAGGTGCAATACAACCATAGACTGTTTTGTGCCTTAGTGTAGCCAAGCACAGTCTGCCCAGAGAGCAAGCCTACAGCAAATCCAGGAGGATCTCCATGTGATAAAATGATCCAAAGAAAGATTTTAATCCTGCATCAAATACTGCTTTTTTGAACTCTCAGAAACTGCACCAACATTCAGTCGGTTCACCAAAGGATTCGTGACTACCTGAAGGGCATGCAAACTTGTTGCCTCCATGTTCCTCTGATTAACCCATAACCTAAGCAGAAGCAGCTAAATTTCAGTGGGGTTTCAATGGGACATCAGTAGTCTGAACAGCAGTAGTAGTCCATGCCATCTGTATTCTAGTTGAAGTGGAAAAAGAACCATTCTGTCGAGATACAGAAGCCAGTCACAGCTGACCATCTTCTGCGTCTTTGCAGACAAGTTTAACAACCTGAACATTCAGGTGAAGCAATTCAGGAGCCATTAAGTCAGATTAGGTCACCATACTCTTTTTTTTCCTGCATTCATGTTTTCATATTGAGGTCATACAACAACACACAGTCATTACCCTTGATGGCTGTATTCACATTGGCCTGCCCTGACAACCTTACTTCCTCGAGTGTTAAGTTGAAGCAGAAATAATTTTGCTGTAAATTACCTTGACTTAGATCTGTGATGCTACATATGCTCATACAGATTGAAAGCAGAAAAGAGAGATGGTGATACAATGGCAACTGCCAGAGCACAGAGTACACAAGGATCTTTCACAGACCCACCCAGATACCAGCTGCCTGAGCACGCCTGGCACACTGAACTCTATCAGGATCTGCATAACGCACACAGTTCCATGAACATATCTAGGACTGTATTAAAAGCCTCCTGCTGGCCACAAAACCCTTGCTCTCAGGAGAACATTTTTAATATCTTGCCTTGCCTATCTACCTAGAAGGTCAGAATAGAGATCTTCAATTTTCTGCAGTTAAAATAAGGAGGTTGGACATGAATCCCCACAGGAAGGGCTCCTCTCCCTTTATTTTGGTATGAAGTGCAGAGCTTCTGCTCAGTCTCTTATTGGTAGCAGGAGGAAGCTCTGAATGTGAATGGAAGTTCAGTGAGAATAACTGAACCACCAACCTTCTCAGTTGCAAAGTGCTTCTGGGAGTAATGAGGAAAATGAAACAAGATCAGTGCAAACTGCTACAAGATGGCTGAAATTTTTATCAGCAGACTGGAAAGGTGTCTGCCTCTTCTTAGTCATAATGAGAGTCTTGATTTACTGGGAAGAGGTGGTTGCTGAAATAGCACAAGATGGCTCTTCCCTTCATCCTTCCATTGAGTAAATGCTCTACAGAGAGGAGGGCTTTGGAACCACAGCTCAGCAAGGCATGAGGTTTGTAACAGGACTAAGAATAGCAAAGCCACGGGTGCCAAGGGCATGACCAGAACTAATCAGGTTTTTTGGTCACTACATAGTAAACCTGAAGGGGTAAGGAGAATTAAAAAAATCTGTATCTCATCCTCTCCAAGCACACCCAGACCAGGTCAGGACAGGGCCTGAAGCTAGTGGTACCCTCAGACAGATAGCACCAGGGAACATTACACCACCAACCTAGATGTTGCCATCTTCACTTCTGGAGGAGAGGGCACTAAGTAGTCTTTCATGACACAAATCCCAGTCATTGTCCACAGTCTTAGGTCTGGTTTGGCACTCTAATTTTATTAATCTTCTTCAGAATGCTCTCGTCTCCAAATAATGCATGATTCAGCAGCCTAGCCTCAAAAGAGAATAATAGGGAACAAAGTCTCCTTGCTACAATCCACGGGGCTGGGGAACAACACCCATACCTACCTACTTTAGGAAGCACAGTGTTGCCAACAGATGTCATTAAGAAACTGAGGTAAATCCAGGACTCACCAGTTTGCTGGGATATCCAGAGTCTGGGACTCTCAGAATGGCTGAGGTTCAATAGGACCTCTGGAGGTCATCTTATCCAACCACTCAGCTCAAGCAGGGCCACCTAGAGCCAGTTCCCAGGACCATGTCCAGGCAGGTTTTCAGTATCTCCAAGGATGGAGATATTCCCATTCCAGTGCAACCCATTCCAGTGCTCAGTCACCCTCACAGTGGAAAAAGTTTTTTCTTCTCTTCAGAGGGAAGCTCGTGTGTTTCAGTTTGTGTCCATTGGCTCTTGTTCTGTCATGGGACACCACTGAAAAGAGCCTGACTCAGCCTTCTCTATAACCTCCCTTCTGATATTTATAAACATTGATGAGATCCCCCCTGAGTCTTCTCTCTTCCAGGCTGAACAGTCCCAGCTCTCTCATCTCATATGCTGAGATGCTCCAGTCCCTCAGTTATCCTGGTGGCCCTTCACTGGACTCACTTCTGTAGCTCCATCTCTCTCCTGTACTGGGGAGCCCAGACATGGACACAGCACTGCAGGCTGTGGCCTCACCAGTGCTGAGCAGAGGGGAAGAATCACCTCCATTGACCTGCTGGCAACGCTCCTCCCAGCGCACCATTAGCTGCCTTTGCCGTAAGGGCACATTGCTGGCTCACGTTCAACTTGGTGGCCACCATGAACCTCAGGGCCCTTTCTGCAAAGCTGCTCTCCAGACTCCTGGCTCCCAGCATGTCCTGGTGCACGGGGTTATTCCTCCCCAGGAGGCAGGACTTTGCATTTCTCCTTGCTGAACTTCACGAGGTTCCTGTCAGACCATTCCCCTCAGCCTGGCAAGGTCCTTCTGGATGGCAGCACGACCCGCTGGTGGATCAGCCGTTTCTCCCAGCTTTGTGTCATCTGAAAACTTGCTGACAATACGCTCTGCCCCATCATCCAGATCATCAATGAAGATGCTGAGCAGAACTGGAACCAGTATTGAGCCCTGGGCTACACAGCTAGTTACTGGCCTCCAACCAGACTTTGCACCCTCGGGGCCTGGTGGTTCAGCCAATTTTCCATCCACCTCCCTGCTGCTCATCCAGTCCATACTTCATCAGCTTCTCTGTGTAGATTGTACAGGAGACAGTGTCCAAAACTTGACAAAAGTCAAGGCAGACAATTATCCACTGCTCTCCCCTCATCTACCAAGCCAGTCACTTCATCACAGAAGGTGATCAGGTTGGTCAAGCGTGACTTCTCCTTGGTGAATTGATGCTGACTATTCCTGATGACTTTCTTGTCCTCCAGATGCCTGAGAAAAGTGTTTTAAGAATTAGTTGTTCCATCACCTTCTCATGGTTTGAGGTGAGGCTGACTAGTCTGTAGTTCCCTGAATTGTCCTTCTTACCCTTCTTGAAGACAGGAGTGACATTTGCTTTCCTCAAGTCCTTCAGGCACTTCTCCCAATCACCATGGTCACTGAAAGATTGTTGAGAGTGGCCTCACAATGACATCAAACAGCTCCCTCAACACTCATGGGTGAATCCCATCAGGGCCCATGTACTTGTGCATATGCAGTTTGTTTAAGTATTCCTCAACTTCACCTCTTCTACCAAGGGTATGTCTTCCTTACTCCAGATTTTCCCCCAGGTCTCCAGGGCCTGGGATTGCTGAAAGCCAGTCTGGATGGTAAAGACTGAGGTGAAGGAGGCATTCAGTATTTCAGCCTTTTCCATGTCCTGTGTTGCTAGGTCTTCCGCCTCATTCAGCAGCAGGCCATCGTTTTTCCTGGTCTTTCTTTTGTCACTTACGTATTTATAGAAGCCCTTCTTGTTGCCTTTAACATCTCTCCCCTGATTCAATTTCAGATGGGCTTTGGCTTTCCTTACCCCGTCTCTGCATGCTCAGACAGGGTCTCTGTATTCCTTTCAGGTTACTTGCTCCTGTTCCACCTTCTATAGACTTATGAGGTATGATTTCTGCCAGGAGCTCCTAGTTCATTCAGGACTCCTGGCATTTTTGCCCAACTTGCAGCTCTTTGGGATGGACTGCTCTTGATCTTGGAGGATGGGATCCTTGAAGATTAATCAGCTTTCTTGGGCCCCTCTCCCTTCAGGGCCTTATCTCATGGGAGTCTACTAAGCTGATCCCTGAAGAGGCTGAAGTCTGCTCTCCTTAAGTGCAGCATTGTGATCTTGCTTTTGCCCTGCTCCGTCCTCTCAGGACCCTGAACTTCACTATCTCATGGTCACTGTAGCCTTCGACCTTGAGATCCCCGACGACTGCCTCCTCATTTGTCAGTATGAGGTCCAGCAAAGACCCTCTCCTCACTGGTTCCTCTATCCACCTGGGTCAGCAATTCGTCACTAATGCTCTCCAGGAACCTCCTGGATTCTTATGCCCTATTGCCCTGCCATCACACATCTAGGTAGTTGAAGTCCCCCACGAAGACCATGGCCTACAAACACGAGGCTGCTTCTAGCTGTCTGCAGAAGGCCTCACACACTTGTTCTTCCTGGTCCGGCAGTCTATAGCAGATACCCACTACAACATCACCCATACTGCTCTTCTCTTTAATCCTTACCTAGAAGCTCTCAGTTGGCTCCTCATCCATCTTCAGGTGAACTCTATGTATTTCAACTGTTCCCTCACATAAAGAGCAGCTCCCCCTCCTGTCCTTCCTAAAGAGACTGTACGCCACCATGTCTCTGTGATCCCAGGTCCACGAATTCATCCAGACGAGGGCAACCAAACTTGTGGCAGGGCTGGAAGGCATGTTCTCTGAGGAGCGGCTGAGGACTCTGGGTTTGTCTGGTTTGGAGAAAAAGAGGCTGAAGGGCGACCTCATGGCTCTCTGCAACTTCCTGAGGAGGGGACGTGGAAAGGCAGGTGCTGAGCTCTTCTCCCTGGGATCTAGGGACAGGACGCCTGGGAATGGCTCAAAGCTGCGCCAGAGGAGGTTCAGACTGGACATGAGGAAGCATTTCTCTACCGAGAGGGTGGTCAAACACTGGAACAGGCTTCCTAGAGAGGTGGTAGATGCCCCAAACCTGTCAGTGTTTAAGAGGCATTTGGACAATGCCCTTAACTTTTGGTCAGCCCTGAAGTGGTCAGGCAGTTGGACTAGATGATCATTGTAGGTCCCTCCCAACTGAAATATTCTATTATATTCTAACATGTGGACTGTTATTCCAGGATGAAAGATTGCATTTCTTACTACACTTTACATTTTAGTTTGTTCTGCCGCATTCGTTATTATATAGCTGTATGTAATGCTAACAAGTGAACAGTAACACAACTCTGCAGCCAAAAGCATCGGCCCATACCAAAACCTATGGTCATTCAAATTTATTGTCCATTATTCTCTACCTGAAAACACTGAATAATCTAGTTGAGACAGCACTTAATTGTCATGTGTTTAGGTAACGCATCAAAACATTAAGTCATACTACCTTGAAGGTATTTATCATTTGACATTTTTATTTATTTCATCAGCACAAATATAATAGTAAAGATAACTTACGTGGACTACGCTTAAAACTACATTAAATGCTTTCCTACCTCCAGGCATAATCTGACCAACATCCTGTACAGTTAACACTGACAGCTTCTCTTCTGTATCCACTCGTATCACGCCGAAACTCAGACAATTCATAGATAACACTGCTTTTCCTGGAGGAGGCCCACCCAGTTCTGGAGGTCTGAAAAACAGAAAGTCAAATCAGATATGTATCAACAGACCAATGGCAATATGGTCATCAAAACCACCATGCAAGAGTCTCAGGCTTGTTAAGGTAAAGAGAAATAATAGTTTCTCATTTTAAACAAGAGTTCAGGAGTGGTAGTATATTTTAACTAGATGAAAAAAGAGCTAGAACAAACCAGCACATAGCTTCTTCCCACTCTAAACTGTTACAGAGAGGATTTAGGTCTATTATGGGCAAAGAAGTGTCCAGAATAAGCATTCAAAGGCTAAATTTTCTAAATACTAGGAAAAATTAGGAAGTGTTTGGAGGGATTGACACTTCTTACTCTGAGCAGAATCAACTGAGGACCAACAACTCCATTTTGTGTAACTGTTCGACTTTCAGGATGGAACAGAGCAAAAGATTCCAGGCACTGTTGTAAAAAACAGTTCCTTAAGTGCATTTTTTTAAAAATTTGGAAATGTCAGTTCTCCCACCAGAGAAAGTACTCTCCAAAATCTCAAACTTTTTTGTTTCAAGTTTTCTTGAAACTGATTTTCCAAAAAAGCACATTTTGATCAAAACTACTGTCAAAATATTCCAGCATATTCCAAACGTACGTCCATGCATAATCAAAGTATTTCCTTTTTTTCAGAGCATCCCTTGCTATCTCCAGAAATTCAATGGTATTTTTCAGACCAGTTACAAATACTTTTTTCTTTCTGTAGCTTCCTGTTTACCAAGACATTGTATATAAGCAATTCCTTGAATATTCAGCATCTTCTTCCTCCCAATAACAGTCTTGATTTTTGGGGCATTTTATAAAGGTCCTCCAGAAACGTCAGTGAGGATGAGACCTCACTTTCCCAAGCAGTAAAAAAACCCCAACACCTTACAGCTAACTATTTTTAGAAAATATTAAACTTTTTAAAGAAAACAACAAAAATCACCCGTCCTTCAGTGAAGGAGATACCTGTGAGCCTCAGACCTCCTCTGTCTAGGTCTTTGGGCATCTTTATGGGGGTAATCGTCTTTTCCGACTACCATTTTAACACCAGATACATTTCAATAGTCAAGAAATGCTTTAGTTCACCTCTCAGAAGAGAATTACCTGCGAATAGCAACAGTTAGTGCCTCTGAAGAACTAGCACACGGACAGATTACTTCTGGTCTCAGACCTCTGGATTGAAATACATTCAGGAACGCATCACAGGAAGATATTGACCCTAAAAAGAACAATCACACAATTGGAAACAATTTGCCAAGGGCAGGAAACCTTGAGCTGCAGGATTTCAAAGTCTGTTCTTACTCTCAGCTTCCTATATAGCTCTTAAATGAGTTCTTCTTATAGAGGTCACAGAACCAAAGCATTTAGGAATTAACATCAAACGCTTCTGACATATCTTCACTTCAGAACTCTACCTGGCCTTCAGCACTCAGCCCAAAAAGCAAGAGGACACCTCATCACCTACAGCTTTGTACTGCACAGTTGTGGAATTGCAGCACTTAACGCAAACGAGCAAACTTCAGTGATTGTACTACATCCTAGGTATACTTTCATGTCAATTCATATAAGAGTACAGCACTGATGAAACGATGAAGTTAAAAAAATGAATTTACACAGCTAAATATAGCTAGGAAGTGCAAACAGCAACGAAAAAGCAGTGGCATCACTAGCATACAAATAGTGTTGTACTACAGAACACACTGCCTAAAATTCTAAGCATCAGCTCTGAAACTCTGCTTACAACAAATATAATCTTAGCAAGACAATTTCAAGCTTTCACCTTCCACCATCACGACGTGCTGACCTCTTAGGCAACTCCAAGGAATCTGAAATACGATTGATTTTCTGGTGTAGCAGAACAGCAAAATTAACTAACCAAGGTATATTCTTGCCTGTTGCAAAATACACCTCCCAGCTGCTTTCTCAAATTACTGCCAACCACCACCATATGATCGACAGAAAAAGGCAAGAACCTACCGCATACTCTAGTTAATAGCTGTCATGGGTTTGAGCTAATGCTGTGACTGCGCCCCTTTTTATGTCCTTGCACGTGACTGAGACAAGCCCTAGGGGCATGTACAGAATCAGACACACTGTAACTCCAAGATTTGATGTCTACATACAATACAGGAGCAACTACTTCGAAACTGGCATTGTGATTTACTCGAAATTTTAAAAGTCTCTTCCGAATTACGTTGCTAACTATTCTTTATATAAAGAATAGATCCTTCAGAACATTTTCTATGAAAGTGTCACTCCAGCGTCCTTAGCAAAGAAATACTGCTGCTGTCTCTGTTTTGCTGAACTATAGCCAGTGCCACTGAGCTCCTACAGTGCAGACCGAGTTCTGCCATTTACAGCATGCTTCAGTTCACCTTGGACTAACACTCAGAAAATGCATCCGTACTTACATGGATTAGCTCCATCTGCCACTATCAACATTCGTAAAGAGCTCAGGCTGACATCTCTCTGATCCCTCTGAGCCAAAAGTGACCAGTGCATATCCCGTGATTTCACTACTGCTACGCGGGCTGAAAATACAAAAATAATTATGGTGTATGCACAGAACAAAATAAAGACCAATTATAAAATTATATAAATATCTTTGTATTTACATAAATTTATGAAACAAATTCCAAACACAGAAAACAAATACAAATGCCAAATATTTAACTACTATGACTTGTATACTCAATGTCTCCAGATGGACATCATTATAGAATTTAAATGTTTACTGTAAATTCAAATACTGAGATGAGAAACACAGCTTCTTTAAAGGTCTATCAGAAGCCATCAATGTCACTCATCTATGAATCTATCAGGACATATAATACTGAAATGGAGTACCCAATTGCTAAAGCTGTGGCGAAGAAAGTCAGCTGGATAAAACAGCAGTGGCCTCAGCTAGAGCAGACATTTTATAGAAACAAATTTATTTAATTATTTTGGTTTTTTTAAATAATCCAAAAAGAGATGGGTTAAGTAAAAATACTTTAAGGTTACCTTTGTATGAGCAGACTTTCTGTATCCAGGAAAGTGGATTAACCTTCATTAATGCATAGGGAATACTGATGACATGCATCCTGTTCATAACACTCTATGAGAAAAATATTAAAAAATAAACTTTCAAGTGGCTCAAAGAATACACAGCAGGTGCCAATACATTAAAAAAATAATCATCACAGCTACAGCATAACTCTTACATTTACCTGTTAGTGAAAACTATGTGTATAGTCATTAAAAACATAAAGTATGCCTATGCAGTCTGTTACTGAAAAAGTAATACTTTATTCTGAAAACCACAAATACTGAAAGATAAATAGTTTGAGAGTTTGACCTCATCCTGATACCAATACTCTACCCCTGCAAGAAGCAACTTGCTGCAGATTTTTTCATTCATTCATTCATTCATTCATTCATTCATTCAAATACTCACTGTTAATACTCCATGCCAAAGACCAGCATCTCTTTTGAAATCCAAGACATTTGTTAGCGTTTCAGCTGAAAGTGAAGGAGAATCTATCAGACTTAAACAGCATATTCATGAGAATATTTAAGAACTCAAAATATGTGTTAAAGCAGCTATGAAACTTCCAACACCACTAAGAAACCAAAGCTATGTTGCCATGCCTTCTTGCCTATAACAGGCTGCTTAAGCTGAAAGTGTCTTACTTTACTGAAAATAATCATCCTTAAATTACAATTATAGACTACATTATTACCAAGTATTTAAGACTCCATTTCCACTGTAATACCATGTGTTTGTTAAGTTGCCAATGAACTTCGCAGACCAAAACTTTAGTTTTGATGCAGCCTTTTTCAGCTGAACTGAAAAAGTTCAGCTATATTTGAAAGAATGAAATTTAGCGAGAAATATTATGATGGCTGTAATAAATTTTCTTTAGTGTTTTCTCTGAGAAATGTGACCTCCTTATGTGATTTCAGATTTAACCCAATTTTAGAGGGATATCTTATACCGATCAGGTGAAACTTTCTTATCACTGATGTAGGATTGCTGCATGCACAAGAAATTGATCTTTGGGGTGTTTATTATTTATTGTTTTCAGAATGTACACAGCTATTTCCCAACAAATAAAATACTTGGGTAAGCCAGCCACATCTCTGTTCGTTCTCTGGGTGACCGAGAGCTCTGAGACCCTGCAGCCAGCAGTTTCACAGCATCTTCTGACAGACTCCATACCATCCTCACAGAGAAGCTGATGAAGTATGGACTGGATGAGCAGCAGGGAGGTGGATGGAAAATTGGCTGAACCACCAGGCCCCGAGGGTGCAAAGTCTGGTTGGAGGCCAGTAACTAGCTGTGTAGCCCAGGGCCCAATACTGGTTCCAGTTCTGCTCAGCATCTTCATTGATGATCTGGATGATGGGGCAGAGCGTATTGTCAGCAAGTTTTCAGATGACACAAAGCTGGGAGAAACGGCTGATCCACCAGCGGGTCGTGCTGCCATCCAGAAGGACCTTGCCAGGCTGAGGGGAATGGTCTGACAGGAACCTCGTGAAGTTCAGCAAGGAGAAATGCAAAGTCCTGCCTCCTGGGGAGGAATAACCCCGTGCACCAGGACATGCTGGGAGCCAGGAGTCTGGAGAGCAGCTTTGCAGAAAGGGCCCTGAGGTTCATGGTGGCCACCAAGTTGAACGTGAGCCAGCAATGTGCCCTTACGGCAAAGGCAGCTAATGGTGCGCTGGGAGGAGCGTTGCCAGCAGGTCAATGGAGGTGATTCTTCCCCTCTGCTCAGCACTGGTGAGGCCACAGCCTGCAGTGCTGTGTCCACGTCTGGGCTCCCCAGTACAGGAGAGAGATGGAGCTACACAAGTGAGTCCAGTGAAGGGCCACCAGGATAACTGAGGGACTGGAGCATCTGGAAAAACTTTATGCAGGGGTGACTGTGCACCGGCACAAGTTGCCTAGAGAGGTTGTGGAATTTCCATCCTTGGAGATACTGAAAAGTCATCTGGACATGGTCCTGGGTAACTGGCTCTGGGTAGTCCTGCTTGAGCTCAGGGGTTGACCAGATGACCTCTGGAGGTCCCTTCCAATCTCACCCATTCTGTGATTCTGCATCTCCCAAGGTACATTAGCACACGCTACCCCATTATGGGATAAAAACCAGTCAAACCATGACATTCTTTGAGCAAACAGATTTCAAAGGGAAAAGTTTTCAGTTGATGATAGCACAGATGAACTTTATGCACATGGTCAAAATCAGGTGCAGCTCTTGGCTATTAATTGAGAAAATGACTGAATACAGGTAGATCTCATTAGATAGAGTAGATTCAAAACCCTAAGGAGATGTTCTTTTGTAGGACATGATTAACTAAGACGAAGATCTTTTATGAAAATAGGAACTATTGCGGTCAAAATTGTGAAGCTGCAACAAGTATAAACAAAACAGAAGGCAAAGCTTTATCCTGGGTATGGTCTAAACAGAACACAAACCTTGTGACAGCATCTTTAGCGTGTGGCAATTTGAAAAACAAACATATAAGAGGACAAGGGAATTCAGTACCCTCTGTGCAGATCTGAAATGTTAATGGCTAGCAACGCCACTCCACGTTTGTCTGAACATTAAGATGTGTAAATCACTTCGATCCATAATTGGTTGCCATCCTCCTTTCAGGATTCAGGAACTGCTGTGCAATCATAGAATCATGGAATGGTTTGGGTTGGAAAGGACCTCAAAGATCATCTAGTTCCACCCCCTGCCATGGGCAGGGACACCCTCCACTAGCCCAGGTTGCCCAAAGCCCCATCTAACCTGGCCTTGAACACTTCACCTACAGGCTGGGTGCACCCTCCCCTCTCCCAGCATAGTTCTTGTAATTGGCAGCTGGATGGGATGTCCCGAAAATGGGAAAGGGTCCTCTTTGATGGTAACTAAAGAGAGTACAGATAACTGACTGTAAAATCTCTTTTACCCTATCATACTACTTGTGTGGACTTTGGAGCACTACAGGTGTAAACCGATTGCCCAAATGAGGGGGGAAATAAAAAAGCGCAAGCGAACGCAGTTAGCAACTGTTAGCAATCTCCTCATGCCCTCAAATGCGCTATCTAGAATCACAGACTTAGTTCAAGTAATTGGGCCAGATGACTTGCACTAGGACTTTGTGATCCAGGCAGGCAGGGTCACCAAAGGTGCAAGAGCCAAGCGAGTCGGGATGTTTTTTTAGTATGGCAACTCTCAGATGTTCTTGATCAAGCCTGTGTTACAGGGGTCAAGTGTCACACTCCTAGGAATCACAAAGTAGAAGAGTTATAAGGACTATGATGGATATTACATCTTACCTAGTCATTACTGGGTTTCAGGTCAAGACTTCAGAAGGCCTTCCCGTTGGTCAATAACCGCAAGTCTTTCTCCTGAGAACAAGAAGCTGCACAATGACCCCAGCCTGGCTGCATGGCACAGCAGTCTGCACTGTTAGAGCAGCTACAGCTGGAACTGGCAGCATCAAAAGCTCTTCAGAGATCCAAGCTACTCCAATGGTCTCTAGAATTGGTCTAAAAAAGCTCTCTCAATTTCTGCTGCAAGAGCTCATCTAACTCTGTGGGCATCTCAAACTGGCCCCCTTATGACCTCATAAAGTGGCCAGTACATTGAAAAGGCATTAGGGAGGGCAAACCAGATTTGTAGCAAAGTCATTTTCAAGAGGATGAAAAATCAGTATAGCTCTTACCACCGACTAACAGATTTATGAAGATTGAAAAATCCAAACCCTTGAATAAAATCGATAAGGATTTTAGGTTAAAAAAATTTTAATACGCATTGAGGAGGCCACGAAGATGATGGGAGGGCTGGAGCACCTCTGCTATGGAGACAGGCTGAGAGAGTTGGGGTTGTTCAGCCTGGAGAAGAGAAGGCTGCGGGGAGACCTCAGAGCCCCTTCCAGTCCCTGCAGGGGCTCCAGGAAAGCTGGAGAGGGGCTGGTGACAAGGGCAGGGAGTGACAGGCCAAGGGGGAATGGCCTGAAGCTGCAGGAGGGGAGATGGAGATGAGATGTGAGGCAGAAATCCTTCCCTGTGAGGGTGCTGAGGCCCTGGCACAGGTTGCCCAGAGAAGCTGTGGCTGCCCCTGGCTCCCTGGCAGTGTTGAAGGCCAGGTTGGATGGGGCTTTGGGCAACCTGGGCTAGTGGAGGGTGTCCCTGCCCATGGCAGGAGTGGGACTGGATGGGCTGTGAGGTCCCTTCCGACCCAAACCAGTCTGGGATTCTGTGATTATGATTTCACAAGTGGCTTCTTACTTTCCTTCATATACCAGATTGATTATGAATGAGGAAGTTTGTCCTTCCCTTTGCAATTAAAGCTACCAAGTTCTTTTAAGACAGTAAATATGTTTTTGCACCATAAATTGTCTGAATATTCAAAGCTATGAGTATCATTTTAAAGTTGTACCTATCTAACTTACCTTCTGAATAACCACACGCCTGAGTCAATGCATGACAGTGTGCCAGCATGGAAGCATGAGATATAGTAATGCCCACTGTGCTGCCCTCTTTACTTGTTTTGTACTGAAAAGAAAAAGTTTATACAAGCATTAGATTAACAACAAAATCTGGAAAATTTACAGTAGTGAACTGAAAGGATATTTTATTACAAAAATTAAGGGTTTTTTTTTTTAAAAAAGCTACCATAAAAGATGCATTTCTGTTCAGAGAATACACTAATATCATATGAAATCTGACTATTTCTCTACCCCAATTAAACAAATTGTCCCAGGAATCCCAAAATGCCAATTATCCCCAATCTTCATTCTGACTCAGCACAACCACTCAAATGACAGTTTGCCTGCCAACCTCAAAGGAAACATTCTTGTTCCACAGTTACAAATATTACAGTAATCTCTTTTATTGCATCAAGAGATTAAAGGAAGAAAACGTGCTGTGACATAAACTACCACAGAGTAACCGTAAGTTAGGCATATTATACTGGATCACCTCAATATAAGCAATCTCAGCACTGGCATCCCGTACTTGCGGATGCCAGTCCTTAGCTGGTTTTGCCAGATGCTTCCCATCAATCACAAACCAAATGAGACGAGGCCAGCCTTCAAAGAAAAAGAAAAGTTACTGTCATCACAGTTCCAAAGATCAGGGGGTTTCCCAATATTCAGAGATAATGACAGGAAGCAAGCAAAAGCTGCAGCATCACCCCCTGGACAGGACGAAGCGGCACTAAGTACCATCTTGACAGAGAAGGCACTTCTTTCTATGCAAGCCAGAAACATGCAAGCAAACTCAAAGATTGTTGTTTAATAGCAACAATGGATATACGCGCTCTTTATCCTATAAAGAAATTTGAGTGGCTCATAAACATACCTTTGAACGTAACCACCTCGCCAGTCTGAGCTTTAGGAAGGCCTTTTTGACAGGCATCAGTGGTTAAAGCGAGCGTTACTCCACAGCTGCCCAAAAGAAATCCAATCTGCTGGCTGCCAGCATCCTATAGAGAAACCATGTTACAGCAAACTTACAAGTAATGAAGCTTTTGTACAGTTTACCATTTTGAAAATATTATGCCAATTCATATCACAGGAAAAAACAAACTTTGAGCCCGTAAGATCTTTTATGGAAGACAAACGACTGAAGTCTGTGCTCAAAAGGCTTGGGTTTGCTTTGTGCCAACTAAGTTAGACTTGGCAGTAGATCTGGCAAGCAATGGTAGCAAAGTAGTGTTAAAAGCAAGGGCTGTGCATCCCTCTCCAACCCAACAGGGACGTTTATAAGTTCTGGTAAGACAGAGAGCTGGTTTCATGCTGTTTGAGTCCTCAGGCACTGAAGAGCAGAGCCTGCAGCTTTTCAGTTCTTCCCTAATAATCTCAGTGTGGGGGATTACACCAGAATTTCCAGTAAATACGGTGTCTCTGCCCACCTGTGCTCTCATTACTCAGCTTGAGAGCTGAAAAGACACAGTGTCTGCATTATATTTTGAGAAATACTTCCACGTCTTTTCAAAAAAAAATTAATTAAAATAATTTCTACAGTTACATATCCTAGAATAGGTAACTTATTAGCTTTATGCTATTTCCCCCCTTGCCCAACTGAATACCAAACACTTTCCAAGCACAGGACATGCGCTGATGAGTTCAGCTGATGCACTCCAAAGCGCAGGCTCTGAGGGGTCCCATGCAAAGACTACAGGATTTAGACACCCACCTGCTTGCTTTATTTACAAAAGCATAAAAACGTTGAATGTATTTGCCTACCTTTCTTGTTAGTGGAACTTCTATTGGGACGGGAATAAGTTCCGCCAGGAGACATCCATAAAATGCCACCATAAACATAACTGGATCACTATTAGGAAATACGAGAGCTACCTACAAAAATACATTAAAATAACAAGAAGTGGGTTTTGTAATTGTTTCGGGGAGGAAGGCTGGTTTTCAATTTGTGGGAAAAATCTTCATGACATTGTTCAGGTTCATATTTAAACCAGGAACAGAAACACGATACATTGTGATGCCACACTATTACAAGTCACAGTATTACAAGGCTTCCTTTAGCTAAAGCCGTTCCTCACTGTCTATTTTATCCACAGAGACCATTTCAAACAGAAGCCTACCCGGTCTCCAGGCTTCAGCAGTGGTTCATTCTTAGTGGTTAGCTTGTTTAGCAGGGTATATGCTAACTTCAAGCTTCGACTCCACAGCTTGCCTAAAGAAAAAACAGACAATACAGAAATTAAAAAACAGAGACTAAAATTTTAACATTTAATTGGCAAATCTCAGTGCCTTACACATGCGCAACGCAAGTCGGTTGTATTAGAACAGGGTCAACAGGCGCATGAGCAAGTAACTGGGGGGAAGCGAACATTACTGTTGTGAGAGCCATCCCACCTCACCAACCGACTGAGTTCTTCCAATGTTTCAGTGCACGTGCATGCACGGACGCGCAGTCTGGCTGAGACAACCTAAATGCATTTCCAAAAGGCACTTCACAAGACTCCTTCTTAAGGGCTCTTAGAGAAAGCAAACTGCTTGGGATAAAAAGTCCTAAACTGGACAAAAAATTAACTGAAATTTAAGAAACAAGGGGTAGGAATAAATGCCATGATATCTGGCTCTGTGACATGCCAGTTCAGTGCTCAGTACTGATCTACAGAGCTCTCAATAACTCAGAATAAGGAATTATTCCAAGCTATTAAATACAACAATCTACTTATTTGACACAATCCAAAAAACAATTTTTAATTTGTAGCCTCAAAAACAAAAAAAAAAGCTCTGCTAAAAAAATCTGTTTATAAAAAATCGAGCCACAGCAAAACCCTTCCACTGTAAATAGTAAATCAACGGAAGAACCCTGCAAAGAAGCATGTCGTGGCAAACAGCATGCACCAGGAACTCAGCTTTCTAGTCCAGGGCCTTTATCATGGACTGACACCCACACTCAATCCCTTCAGACCATGTAGCAACCATCAGTTATTTTGTGTTTGTCAGTCTGAAACTTCTTCAGTTCAACAGGGTTTTTTCCTACGTAATTTCCAGTTATATAAAGTTACACACGACTTAAAAACATCGAATGGGTAGTTCTTTATAGAACTGGCCATTCAGCGCAGTTGGCAGAGAGTCCAAGTACAATTTAGAGCTTGGCTTGTTAGTTTGTCTTTTCCGTTCTTTTTTTTTAAACAATTCTCAAAGCTCCACTGCAAAGTAATGAAACTAATGCAGCTGCTCAGCCACATTTCCTGTAAGCATCTGTAAGAACACAATCAAGAAATTTTAACGCTCTCACATACTATACAACGAAATGCTGCAGTTAGCTGTCCTGAGGGGCACAATCATCTTCCCAAAAAATGCAGTTACTATAATACTTCTAGTTCATTGATACAGGCAAGTTTCACTTCCCACAATAACATTCTTAATACGCTCCTGAAGTACAAGTCTTCTCTATAAGGATGTGCAAGAATGTGCTAAAATTTAATATCTACTCTGGGAATCTGAAGAATGCGTTATTAGTCATCTGTTTCTTCCTCCTATTTTACACCAGGCTATTTTTAGTGTTCTTTTACGGAAAAAACCCCAACACAATTCTTTGAAATTTACAAACAGCCACTTGTACAGAATCAATACCGTACAAATTTCCCCTTCATTAACTTTAAAATGCTTTTCATATACAATGAATTCATAATTCGCATTCCAATAGCAATCTCAAAGTATCTGTCGCGAGCGCAGCCAGTCCCTCTTAAGTAAAGCCAATTGTTCATTCCACAAAGAATGCCTAACTCTTCCTTACAGTTATTGCCAATACCTACCGTAGGTAAGCGTATAAATAGCTTTCCCAGTGGTATCCAGTGCCGTCAGACAAGGGGCTTTTGGCTGAGTGGTCCCCCAGCGCTGCAGGGCAGCCAGCAGAGACGGTGGCCAGTTGGTCACCACGCCTAAGGGTTCACCTTTAAGTACATTCATTTGATTTCCTTCAGGCTTTGGTTGATTCGGGTCAGGCTGTTGCACTAAAAGCAGAGCACAGTAAAATGGCAAATGTCAATCCTTACAAAACATGCAAGTTATGCTTAATAGACTATTCTACGAACCGTTCTCACCTTCCTCTTCCTCACAGCTATAATTACTTCTCCTCTGTTTTAGGATGATGCTATGCTAATCATCTGTTGGCTTCACAAAAAATAATTACCATCAATTTGGAGTTCTGATTCCACATTATTCAAAGGACGTGGCCACAGGAGCAGAATTTGAATCCCTAGTTCACTCTTTTTCTCTACTTTGGAAAGATGGTATTTCCTGCCATTTGTTCTGCACATCTATTTAAATGAATTCTGCACATCTATATAAATGAATTCTGCATATCTATTTAGAAGAATTCTGCACATCTATTTAAATGAAAGCCTACATCAAGTCAAGAAGCCTTATCAGAGAGAATGGCTTCAGTGACAATCAGACATTTATTTTTGCTGCACCACATTCTCAAGATGAAGAATGACACTGTGCTTCTGTAACAATATATATATTTTAAAAAGCCAGATGAAATGCTCCTGGTATGGATTGTCTACAGCTAAAACTGTATCAGTCACAGAGTACTGGGCCCCTCAGTACCAGAAGGACATTGAGGTGCTGGAGCGTGTCCAGAGAAGGGCAACAAAGCTGGTGAAGGGTCTGGAGCACAAGTCTGGTGAGGAGCGGCTGAGGGAACTGGGGCTGTTTAGCCTGGAGAAGAGGAGGCTGAGGGGAGACCTGATCACTCTCTACAACTGCCTCAAAGGAGGCTGTAGTGAGGTGGGTGTTGGTCTCTTCTCCCAAGTAACTAGAAAAAGGACAAGAGGAAATGGTCTCAAGTTGCATCAGGGGAGGTTTAGATCAGATATTAGGAAAAATTTCTTCACCAAAAGAGTGGTCAGGCATTGGAACAGGCTGCCCAGAGGTGGTGGAGTCCCCACCCCTGGAGGTGTTCAAAAAACACGTAGATGTGGCACTTTCGGGACATGGTTTAGTAGACATGGTGGTGTTGGGTTGACGGTTGCACTTGATGATCTTAGAGGTCTTTTCCAACCTTAAGATTCTATGGTTCTACGATTTCTGGATCATCCCTCTCAGCTGTGGAACACTGCATGTTTGTTTGCTCTCTGAGTATTCTGCTGTTAAAATTCTACCTCAAGCTGCTCAAGTATCTTGACCTTTAGTTAGCAAAACAAAGTCAAAGTTGGATTTAGGTAACACTCAAATCTATGCAGTAACTCAAATTAACAGTTCAAAGTGATGCTCTCTGCTCTCCACAATGACACACATGCTCCTCAACCACAGTTTGCCTGAAAAATCTTCAGTGAAAGACTAGAACTGCAATCACTTCATTAATCTTAAAGTATCAAACAAACAGTACAGGGCATCTAATAGCAGCTGCTCAAAAATGTCAGAGAACAGAATTTGCATTTAATCTTTAAGAGAATGGAACAAACAATCATTCTCCAAAATGAGCTGATGCAGCTGGTTTTAAAGGCAGCTACACACTGCTAGCAACTTCTACCTTTGTTAGAGATGCTTTTCTTTCTGCCTGGACACGTGCATACAGAGAAGAAAATAGGTTTTAGCTGAGCAGCATCTGCAGGCATGCACAAGCACCATCCTTTCACGCAGTGCACAGAGAAGACATATGGCACAGTGCACTCGATGCATTTAATTCCTCTGAACCTCTAAAATAATGAAAGTTTCTGGATTTCAAGAAGAGGATATTAAGATGCATGCAAACAGTATTATCATAACTTTTTGCATCTAACTACGTTTGGGCACTGACCAGCTACAAAGCAGTTTTTCAGAGGAGGACGTGGGGGTGCTTGTGGCCACGCAGCTGAACGCGAGCAGCCAGAGAGGCCGGGCAATCTCCAGGTTTGGAGATGCTCAGAACTGGACTGGACACGGCCCTGAGTAGCCCGAACCAGTTAGACCCTGAACGGGAGTTTGGTCAGAGGCGTCCAGAGGTCCACTGGACCATCAAATACACTTAGGTTATACTGACTTACTCCAAAGAGTACTCTCTATAAATTCGCTGATTACCACAGGGCAGAATTTAGAATCTCTGAGGCAAAAAGCGACAGTGAGGTCATCACCAAACGTGACAATTTCTGGATGAACTAATGAATTTCTTGACAGACGCGAACAGAATTTCTCCAAGCATCTGTAAATCACTACTGCCTTTGGGATTCCCTAGCTCATCACACTGGTCCAAACTGGGCTGAATCAGAAGAGGTTGCAAAGCAAGGGAGGGGAGAAGTACACTGAGCAGGAGGGCTGAGTTGAAGATTATGTTTCACTTGTGATAGCATATGACCTTTCTCTCTCCCATATACCAACTCTACCATGATTTGTTTTCTACTGGGAAGAGGAAAAAGGAAACACCACTTGCTAAGAAGTATCATCTCTTCTGTGAACTGCTTGCACAAAGAGTGAAAATGTATTTGAAAGAAAATTAACCTTCTAGCAGTTCTTCAAAATCATCAACAAAAAACTCTTTCAAAGGTGGTCGCTTTGGTCTTTTCAATGTATTTAGAAGTTGCTGGATTTTAGAGGACACTCTGCTATTCACTGGGACACCTGCCAAACAGAAAAGATTTATTACCATTAACACCACGTATTAATAAACATACACCGAAACACATGCTGCCACATTGCTGGCAACGTCACGCTAAGCTCAGCACAGCTTTCAGGTGCAAGAGTCTTTCCAGATGAACAGCTTGTTTGGAAAAAAGCAGCTTTAATCAGTAACAGTTTCAACCATGGATTTCTTTCTTTTAAAACAACGCTGTACCCTAGCTACCTGGCTGATGCATATCACACTTTCCTTTAGCCTTTCATACTGCTGACTCCTTCATGAGATTCCAACACAAACGGGAAGAACGTTCTTTTCTTCAAGAGCCTAGGTATTTGCTACATCTTAACATTCATTCAGTTCTGAAAGTGTGAGAATGCTTGGGAAAAACAAGTGGCTCTTTCAAATATTTTACAGGGCTAGCAAAAAATTATCACAGCACAAAACCGTGTTGAACACTGATTTTCATTTGTATGTGTGCTTTATTCATTTTAAATTAAATATGAATATGGTGTTTATATTTATTGAAATTTAAAGCACTGAGGCAATATAAAATTAAAATGTGAGACTAAAGGGCTTACATGGGCTTTTACTATAGAAATACACAGAAATGGGGACACGAGTCCCACCAGCATAACATGGGAAATGCAGAACAGTCCCCTCTCCAGTGGCAGACTGACAGATACACCATACTCCTGCAAAGCTTTGGAGGGGACAGGCACAGCACACGATGCGTCCCAAGCTCCGTTCTGCATTCGCTTAGTCAGAAAAAGGGACAAATATCGAAAGGTAGGAGGTTTATACAATACAATCACCATCTGCAGTTTCCAAAATGCTGCTGTTGTAGCCTCTGGGAACTCCTCGCACCGATGCCACCTGCGGGCACTCGTGATGTAGATGTTCCACCAGGCCAGTGGTTACATCTGGAGGTGCAGAGTGGTTATCTGCAGAAATGGAAGACAGACATGGGAGCTCATCAGTCATCTTAAGCCATCAGTCATCTTAAGAATCAATATATCCAGAGTCACTTCTTACAGCATTTGTGCTGTTTTCTCACGTGTTTTTAACAAAACTCTGATTTCTCTAACCAAACTGTAACCAAATTCTTCTAGATACAGGGGGAATCTTGAAAGGAACCGCCACGTCTCTCCAGGGCGGAGAGGAGCTATTCCAGCTTTCACAGGGATCCAAACAAATGCTGACAAATAAAGAGCGTGGTGGGTCACTCCATCACTTCAAGGTGAAAGCAAGGAGATTCATTATGCGTAAACAAGTCTGCAAAGAAAGCCTGTCTCACATCTCCCAGAAGAAACACAGGCACCCCAAGTGTCACCGCAAAGCTGGAATGACTAGTCTAAGTCCCACAGGAAGAGAAAGGGACAAAAGCATAAGGTTAAAAGACGGGAACTTCTGCCCCAGGATAACATGAGCTACATTCTGCAGGCTCCAAGAGGACTTTTGCCGACAAACACAGATGAAGATTTAAGGTGGCAAAGAGAGAACACTTAGGTCTGAACACATCTCAAGGATGGACAGGGACAGATGAGAGACTCCTTCGGAGGAAAGCAACCGCTGACTTCAAAAATCGTCACCTGCAGTTTGTAAGACCAATCACAGTTTTCCTTCAGCAGCTTTTCTTACCGTCTGTTTTTAATAGTCTCCTAACAATACTGCAGGTAAAAGCTTGTGTTGTGGTACAGACACCGTATACTCTTCACTGGGGCATCTACCGATGAGCACAGCTGGAATGGCTGTAACACTCGGAACACCCGTGCTGGGACATGTCAACGTTACACACACACTGCTCACAACAGATAAATTTAGCACAGGGGTTTCTGAGGCATGATGTGGTCTTTTTTGGGCCGGATGTGACATGCTGTTTCATTTCAATGGTGCGCGCTACAAGTAAAAAATACCTAAAAGTTTTATAATGTATATTTATATAGGAAAAGCAGGGCAATTCTCAAATCCTCATATATTCACAGGGGCTTCAGAACCATCTTGTAACAACCTTGAGGCAAAAGCCGCTTTGCTTGGATCTGCACCACGTTTCTGTGTTGCAGAACAATGCTCGGGGAATATCCTCATTCCAAAATAGTGACCTAGATTACGGAATGGTTTTGAAAGGAATCACAGGTCAGGAAATGGCAGTATCTGGTAGAAGTGTTCAAATACGGAAAAACAAGAATCGGAGGCCTGAAATATTCAGAATCCTAACGAATAAAACTAGGTGTGCAACAAAAAAGAGCTTAAGAACACGGTGCTGCACTGCTGGGTCACGCAGCTGTGCAGTGATACCCCTTGAAGGACCTCAGCGTGCCACGTGCTCTGCAGAAAGAACCGAAAGCACAGGAGACCAGGGCAGTGCTGTGAAATACGCATTTCACCCCACCTGTTTTGAGGAAGTGAGAAGCACTCGGCTAACAAGTGTTCACAGCTCGGCTCACAGATCTCCAGAGCTGACGTACAAGTCACCAGTACAGCTCTAAGTGGCTTTAGAGGCATCACCAGAAGAAAAGAGTAAATGCATTCCCACACTTTCCAACAGTCATCACTG
Source organism: Balearica regulorum gibbericeps (assembly GCF_011004875.1). Lineage (NCBI taxonomy): Eukaryota > Metazoa > Chordata > Aves > Gruiformes > Gruidae > Balearica > Balearica regulorum. Next base: position 104,447 of record NC_046189.1, read on the forward strand.
TGATGCCAGCTTTTGTATTGCAGAGATCTGTCTTGCTGGGTACTAAGCAAAGACCACAAATTCCTTTCCTGTGGGTAAGGTACGTGAAGGACAAAATATCACTTCATCTTTCTGAGAAATGCCCGAGTCAGGACCAGCGACAAGAAAAGGCGTCAACTCTGTGTAAAGCTGATCTGTATAACCACTTTACGGGGCATACAGAAAGCCCACGTGTGCGGAGTAAATTGAATTGCTCTTGCTGTGTTCTACATACTTCTTGCATTGGGTTTTGGTTGTGGTTTTTTCCTTAGCTGTACCAAAGTCCCAAAACACGGACTTTGCACAGCATACAAATTAATCACAGAAAAGTACACAAAGTCTAACGCACCTGGTTCCCACACTGCGGTATGAGCCTGCAAGTCCACACTTCTCAGCTGACAAACCATGCAGCGATTATCACCGTCTAAAGCTTCCACTCCATGAATACACCAGCAAGAACTACAATTAGGGAGGTATCTGCAGTGTGGCTTCATCGGTGGAAGGCCCCAAAAATGGCATTCCCATAGATGAAGTTGTCACCACTAAACATTAAGGTGACTCAGAATGTACAGTCAAAGTGATGTACACATAGGTACAAATATAATAATCGAGAGAGGACAAGAGGGGCTGACACACACACTGAGACTCGTGCAGATACAGGACAGAAGCTGTGCGTGCTGAACGGACGCAGGTTTTACCATGCATATTCCTGATGGGAAATAACAATCTTCCACCCACACGCATAAGGCAGATATTTGAAATACAAAAGCTCTGCAATTAGAGGCTCAGAAAATAACCTAAGGAAGAAGCTATTTGGGAACATTTACGGAAGAGCTGTGTACTTGGGAACTGCTCAAAGAAATCACACAAAAAATGAGAACGCTCAGAAAAGAAACCAAAACCCCATTAACCATCATTCCCAACTGAAAACAAGCACAAAAAATAGCTATATATGGAGGTGCTGATCTACAGCATTCGCGTATCTTACAAGCATCTTGGAGCTGACTTCCACGCACATCAGTGTCCCTCACTGCAGTGGGGAAATGGCAGGGGTCCTTATGAACGAACTCTCTGCTGCCCACAGCTATTTCATCTTACATACAGCAGAGAACTGACTCTCCTGATTCTGCCTCGAGAAGGCAAAATTCTTTCTATGCATGTAGAAGGAACAAATTCAATTTTCAGGATTTATGCTCAGATAAAAATCACATTAGCTTCATTCATTATTTAGGCATTTTATTAATATATGCCCATGAGAATCCATGAAATTAGTCTGCATCATCTAGAGATACTGTGGCAAAGCAGAGAAAGAGAAGTGGTGAGTAGTAAAAAAAAAAAAAAAAAAGAAAAAAAGAACAGACTTAGGACTTTAGGAATAAAGTTAATTGGATTTAGACTGAAGTACATTTCCATTATTGATTAGAAGACAGAGATAAATGTAAAAGAGAGCAGTGGCCCTAGAAAGAACATATGGGTTACGATACAGAAAATTAGAAACTAGGCATCAGAAAGTAGTCTCTAAGGAGGAATCTCAGGGTGACAATTCAAAAACTTTAGAAAAGTCCCGACCTAGGAGGAGGTCAGGTTAGACCTAGAGATGGCTGTATACGATTGCTTTGTCTCTAGGAAACCACTCAACCAAAATAGACATTTAAAAGTTTATTAAATTGATTTGGAACAATAAAAAAAAGGGAAAAAAGGTGAAAAAAGGTGAAAAAAGGGAAAAAAGGGAAAAAGAAAACGAGTAAGAGAGGGAAGAGAGAGAGAGAGAGAGAGAAAGAAGTAAGAAAAAAGGAAAAATAAAATAAAAAAAAAGGAAAGAAGAAAAAAAAAGAGTGCACCAACCCAGCCAGAACACAAAATAATCCCCCCATTCTACTACCTCATTCTTGTGTTTCCTCTTCAGTAAACTCTTTGAACTTGTTTCTAGCACACCTCACTCTTACAACTCCTGTACAACTGCTTACAGAGCCACAGCAGTTCAAAAGACGTACTCTTGTAACTCTGCTTCTCCTTAAGGAAAGGAATTGTACTTTCAAGTCTTTCAATAAATAGTGGGTCAAATACCACGATAATCCATTCTCCCAGTGACTCGAACAAAAGCCAAGTTGGGAAATACTCCACAGTTGAGATGGTGTCCTTGAAAAAAAACCCAGACACGCTGTTAGCTTTCACTTTAAAGAAAATATTACACTAAAAGAAAAAAAAAAGCCTCCAAAACAACATGTAGATGTTGTCCTTGCTTTTATAGGTGAAAGACAAACAGCTTTAAAATAATGCATGTTCCTATCAGACTTTATTAAATACTGTAACCTTGCACTTCCAACGCTGCAGTCTATTGCTTTGGAATTTAGTAGGATCTCATAATTAAAAATGAAAACTGGAAAAAGATGAGCTGTAAGGGAACAATCTGCTAGATTTAAATTCTCCAACATCTCAAAATTGCGAAGTCATTCAGTACATAGCCAAAACACAGAATATTTTAGTAAGGCACAGTATTTAAAATACAGAAGATGCCTTTTATATTGCTGATGTCAGCATATTAACTGAGAAAATAAACATTCTTTTATGCTCTAGGACAAATCAAAGGGGTCTTTTATGAAAGAATACTAGTATTTATCGATAATCAAAAAACTTTGCAATCTAAGAACTAAGTTGTCATAGCAAGGAGGACTACAAACATAAAAAAAATGGCACAACTGGATTGTTATTGGACACGCCTGAATGTTACCAAGCTAGAAATGAACATCGATGGAACATGGCAAGCATTTCAGGTATGAGGAGGATTATTCTTATGCAAAAAGACATTTAATTTTTTGTCAACGGCACTGGAAATCTCACATTTTTAAATATTTCTAGTAGATCAGCTCTCAACGATCCCTGAGCTTCCTTCCCGATAGATTCTATAATTGCGTATTTATTTCCCATGAATGAAATTTCAAATCACTCCACTGCATGCAGTTACACATTTAGCTGCTTAAATGACTTTGAACTGTCAACAAGGCCTTGATTTTGCACACAATTTTGATGATTAAATAGTCCTGATGGGTAGGTCTCAAGAAGCTAGTTGTAAAATTTGATCTGTATTTATATGGCCTGAGATATTAGATGTAACAGGATGCTGCGTTACATTTTGCGTGTCTTGCAAGTTTTTACAGCTATGTAAGAATTTCATCAATGCACACTTACAATTATGGCTAAACTTCCAAGTTTATTTGTTAATTTTAAGGAGTTAAACATGATTCCTGTAAAGCCATAATGCGAAATCCAGAACGCCCTCACAGCAAGGTGTAGACATACTCCATCTTACTTACATCCACTAAGTTAAAAAAAAAAAATAAATCTGCAAATTTCTCACTATAAATAAGCTTGGAAATGGGAAGATGAACATTTAGATTTCTTTAAAGGCAGTAAGCTGGGTGTGTTTTGTACAAACAGGAACATTTCACTAGCGATAAAGCCACAGAAGTTAACCGAAGAGGCAAAGCTTTCTAACTGTGTTTATGGATGAAGTACTGATGAAGTGCAGGAAAATGAACAAAGCCGGATGCTGCCCGTAACTTTGCACGGCACAAAACCAAACCCACCATTTCAGCACGCTGGAGCTTTCTAAAGCAACAGCACTAAGCAGGCTTGGGGAAAAACGTTTTGCCTTTAAAAGCTTAGATATCAGAACTCTTTTCCATACTAGCCTCCGCAATGAAGAGATCGCCGGACAGCACAGAGGAGGGAGCAACAGCAAGCAGGAAAGCCAGCGACAACCCTTCCCAGGCTCTCTGACGCCTGAGGAGCCCCCCAGAATGCCAAGCAAGCTGCTGCCTCTTCCCATCTCAGCTCCACGTGCAGAAAACAGCCCGCACCGTGAAAACCGGGATGTCAGTCACGGCAGAAAGTGTCAATCCCGGTTTCTGTTGGCACCTAAGCCACAGAGGAGATCCAGAGGACCCTCCTTCAGAGAGTCTCTGGCTTGTTCATACTCCTTTCCCTGGTTCACAATGTGCTTTAGGAATCTGAAGAGGTAAAGCTCCCGGTCACAAACCAGAAGCACTGGTTGCGTTTGGAAGCCCATAGCTACTCTAAACTAAGGCTGATGCCCCAAACTTAGTGTGAGGCAGAAGGAACTCAGAGGGCAAACCAGCAAAGAAGGGAGATCAGCCCTCTCAGGAACCGCTGCTCGTGCCTAAGAGAACTGTCAACTGTTCCCAACAGAGAAGTCTAAAGGATACATCACCGGGCTTTCTACAAAATTTGAAGACCAGCTAAATGAACAGGTATTCGCGAAATATATTTGTGCCTTAAATTACTGTGTTAATTGACATCTCTAAGTACACAGAGGCCTGTATAGTCAGTTTAAATCTAAAGCATTTCAATGGGTTTTCCTCATCTGACCTGACCTGTTCTCTGTAACGAAACACAAAACAACTGTCTGTATAGACATACAGACACAGATAAACAGAAAGTCAGGTAAGTGGAGCACTAAAACCGCCAAAACCTGAAAAGTCCGCGAACAATATACATGATGCTTATTGTATGGTACTAGAAGCACAAGACTAGTGCTCTGCATTTCAGGACAAAAAATGTAACCTGATGTTCTGGACCTGCAGTGTTACAGACTGGGACAAAACTCACATTTACATTTTGTCTTACCGGTACTTCTACGTTTTCACTCTAGTTTCACAATAAAGGACTATTCATGAGTTAAATGTTAATTAAAGGGAAAAAAAAAATCACATTTGAGCTTGAAACCTAGTTTTGTCAGTACCTCTGATTTCATAAATTTCCCAAAGATTCTGGATGCTTTTCTGGTCTGCTGGGTGTTTACCAACGGAGTCACCTTTGAAATCCATAACCTCATAATGTCAAGGGTAAATACATGCAGATCGGAAAGCATGCACCAAAAATATGACCCCTTTGAAATTCTGCTTTTGAATCCAGTAAAACTGAACCTAAGTTTCTTGATAAATCAAGCATTTTACCAAGAAGAATGCATGTTCAGATCTCATGAACGACTGGTTTGGTTTAAATAAAATACATACACACACATCATACATACCTGGTCTGTGGGTTGTACATTTTAAAGGTATTTACAGATATCTTCTGGTGAAGACTTTTGTGTTTAGCCCTGCTTTGGGATTTTTTAATTTGAGTTTATTCCAACCATGCAGGCAGTTCGTTACTGACCTAGCTGGGTGTGTGCCATGAGATCTGCAAGCACAGTGGCAGCAGCGGTGGCAGCAGCAGTATTGGAAGCAGCAGCAGGTTTCCCTCCTGGATGAGATGAGGTGGAGGATGCAGAGGATGAGGTGGAGGAGCCCTGAATAACCCGGTTAAGCCAGGGCTCTACGTTGGAATGGCTCTGGAACGGAGTGGAGGTGATCCGCCCTTGCCGACGTAACGAGCCCTCATCTTCTGATGCTGACGATGTGTCTGTGATTAAAATAACGATGACAGGCATGTAATGTGGGAATGACCCAACAGACGGGAACATGAAGTTTTTTTTCCATGTTCTTCACGCAGTGTTCTCATGTGCTACACATGAGATGCATGTATTAAGCAAATGGTATATTCACATGCACAAATTCTGCTCATTGCCATTTGTCAGGTTAATGCAACAACTTCTACACATTATTGCTAGAACACACTTGAAGCAAAGTTTCATTTACCTGCTGTATTTGGAATGACGTAAGACTCAAAAAAGCCTTCCACCTAAGGTACCTCATACATCTGCTAACCGTTCTCAGTGAGCATATCATACCTATTCCTCTGAAAGAATACTTCTGTTCTGCACAGGTAAACTGGATCTCATCCCCCCCGAATAAATTCCATTACATTTTTGGTTGGGTATTTTCTTTTTATTTTTGGGGGGCAAATTCTTCACTTTTTGATTCTTTTGACAAATTTTTTGAGAATTACTAAAAAAAGCACAGTGCTATAAAGTTCAATGAAAGAGTAATTTCATTAATTTAAGAATAATTAAAGGGAATTTAAAAGCGTGTACATTAACTACATAAACTGCTATGAACGAGCACTACACAAAAATGCTTAGTGAAGTATCTTTTAATTCTAGATGTATGTTAAAAGTCTGATAAAGGGCTCCTATTTTAATTACCATTCAGTTATTTAGAACCTTCCAGAAGTTTCCCTTTGGCACTCAATCTTTCCACATTTATTAGTCACTCCATAACAAATAAAAAGGTCTTTCTGAATATCAAGAAAATACATCCCTGTTGATTTTGAATGAAAAATAGAAACTTTTGTTACAGAAAAAAGTAACCTTGCCCTCCCAAAGAGACTCCTGCATTTTAAAAACTTGATCCTTCTATGCCGCAACCCCCCAAGGAATTAAAGGAAAGCACCTAAACCAATGCACTGCCCATATACTGATTGAGTTCGCATCATGTCAGTTTGTGAAGAGCGGTTTTAAGTCCCACATAATGGCCAGACCAATTAAGAAGTCAGAAAAGGCTGGAAAAAAAAGCTTCTGAAAAAGACAGGGTGTCCATCATAAACTCGAGAGTCCCTTCCAGACAGGGAAATCCTGGGTGATAGTGGGGTGGGTTACATCAGAAATCCTGCAACCTTAATTTTGGCTTTTGTTTTTTTTTTAAATCCTCTGAAGACATGATGGTTCAGCTATATACAATTCCATATAAATTTTGTTGAATCCACATGAAAAATCTTTTCCTCATCTTTGGCAACAAATTTCAGTTATCAGGTGTTTAATTTTCTGCTTTTCAAGAATATATGCATTTACAATAGCTTCAGAATAACTTCTCTTAAATAGTCTAAAACCGCAAAAAATCAGAACTCAATTCCTAAGAAGCCTGCTTAACTCGATGGCATTTTCAAAGTTAAAATCGCAGATCTCTTGTTACTTGACCATCCCTAATGAAACATGACAACTTTGAATGAAAATAGACAAAGACTTGATCGTTGAGAAGATACAGCTGTGGTGGATCACCATCCCTGGGTCCGTGCCTGGTATGATATTTCTGGTCTACTGCCACGGTTGTAGTTTTTGGCTGCTGACCCCATCTGCTCCTGGAGTGGAGCCAAACCTGACCCTTCGTGCTTGCAACCTTCCCTTTCTTTTAGGCAGAAAGCAAAAATAAACAATTCCAGGAATACGGAACAAGATAGGATTATAGTCAGTCAGGTTTCAGGGAAAAAAAAAAAAACCCAACACACCGCACTTGCGATCTACTAACACTTCAGAGTAAGAGATAAAACAACAGAAAAAAACAGGTTTTTCAAAGAAAACATACTCTGATAGTATGTCCTTATCCAGACACAAGTTTAGTGAAGTCTCTCTAAAATGTCTAAGCCTTCAGATGTCTTACATAAACAGAGGGGGAAAACCCACCCACTTTAAATGTAAAATATAAACTGCGTATAAAAATGGAAGATCTGTAGTAAAAACATTCTAATATTGAAGAATAATTACAACAGAAAAGCAGTAAGGTAAGATCCATAACTAGCTCTGTGGCAGTCGCAAGAGTTAATTAATGAGCAGTGCTGGGTGCACTGGGAGCAGAATGCTGTGTACTTGGCGTCCAGCTCTTCCTGGCTGGGAGCTGACCCAAGACAGCCACAGAAACCACCACCACCCTTTGGACCAAACTTGCATCAAGACTACAGCTCAAGTTCCGATCACGTGAAATCCGCATGGGGAAAATGAGAGACTCGGTGGGACGAAAACAAAAGCATGTTAAAATCTTTGGGGAGGATGACTGATGAAAGCAGTTCCATTACTGCCGGTCAGGAGTTTGTTTTGAACTTAATGTGACTAGAATCCGATGCTTCCTTCTTGGTGACCGATGGCAACTGTTTGTAACAAAATTTCAGTTATTAAGAAAGCCTGGTTTGAACTGCATTAACTTCTGCCAATACAAAGACTTTAAGGCAGCGCCTTAATGGCTCAAGACAACAAAACCAGATGCTTCAGTGCTACTCAGGTTCTTTGCAGTTTCAGATCTTTCTTGCTGAGCTAACTTTGCGAATAAAGGCAGGCCCGTAAAAAGACAATTATTTTTGTGAATCAATACAGCTGAAGCAAGTCCTCAGAATACTTTTGAATGGCCTTATCTCCCATGATACAGAATCCCAGACAGATGACATGAATCCCATGAGGACAGATACCAGAGACACTTGATTCTTCTCTCACAACATATCAGTTAGGGTGCCTCTGTACCCTGCTACGCCCCATGCGAGTGTACTTGTCTTCCCTGCTAACCCCTCAGGCAGGCATGGTAGAAGACAACGCTCTCCAACAGCACCAACACACCAAACCGCTCACACAAAGACAGGCAGATCCCATGGCCTCATCCCGCTCCCCTCTCCAGCTGAGCGGGATGCAGGTCACACGTGCACACACACACGTACAACGTGGGTCCCTCCACTCACTCTGTCAGGTCGCTTCCCCGGAAGCCAGTCTCCCCAGTTGCTGGCAACTGGACGTATGAGCCCGAGGCTGCGGTCCTGCTCCATCAGCTGGTACAGACAGACTGACTTGGGCACTTTGTGCACACCTAACGCAGAGTCCCTCTCCCGGGAGTGCTGTTAGGGATGGAGTATAAGAGGAGGAGAGGACAGGCTGCAGGTCAGGTGCAGGGCACGGCCGGGCAAGCGTACCATTTATACAGTACCAGCCCTTTTTGTCCCCTTCCCCACACTTCCTCCCCAAATCACCTCAATCTACCCTTTTCCCCATCTGTGGTTCCTCACCTAACCATCCCATAACCAGCCTCATGCAGTCCCCTGCATCCCATAACGTGTCCCACACCCCTCTGTGGCATCGCCCCTCAGTCCAGAAGCTGCTTTAGCATTGACTGCTCTTGATGGGTTTCATGCCCGGTCAGAAGGGCTGAGGCTCTCCAGGGACAGCCCGGGCAGGGGCCTGGACAAGCCAACAGCACCCTGGCTTGTAGCAGGAATAGTGTGGCCAGCAGGAGTAGGGCAGTGATCGTCCCCTGTACTCAGCTCTGGTGAGGCCATACCTCGAGTGCTGTGTTCAGTTTCGGGCCCCTCAGTACCAGAAGGACATTGAGGTGCTGGAGCGTGTCCAGAGAAGGGCAACGAAGCTGGTGAAGGGTCTGGAGCACAAGTCTGGTGAGGAGCGGCTGAGGGAACTGGGGCTGTTTAGCCTGGAGAAGAGGAGGCTGAGGGGAGACCTGATCACTCTCTACAGCTGCCTCAAAGGAGGCTGTAGTGAGGTGGGTGTTGGTCTCTTCTCCCAAGTAACTAGAAAAAGGACAAGAGGAAATGGTCTCAAGTTGCATCAGGGGAGGTTTAGATCAGATATTAGGAAAAATTTCTTCACCAAAAGAGTGGTCAGGCATTGGAACAGGCTGCCCAGAGGTGGTGGAGTCCCCACCCCTGGAGGTGTTCAAAAAACACGTAGATGTGGCACTTTCGGGACATGGTTTAGTAGACATGGTGGTGTTGGGTTGACGGTTGCACTTGATGATCTTAGAGGTCTTTTCCAACCTTAATGACTCTACGATTCTTCCAAGTCCATACCGTGGGTTCCTGCTGGCCGTTCTCCCTGGGGAGATGGCTCTGGGACAGCCCAATGGCTCTGGGCAGGCCTGGGAGGGAGCAGCCGGGGCAGGGTATTATTTGGGCTCCTCCGCCTGCCTCTGTGCTCCTGCAAAGGTGTGCAGCCCAGCTTTTATCTCATAACCTAATATTTTACCCATAGCATCTCAATTTTATTCTTCTTTATAGAATCTCCCAACCCCCCCAAGACTTTGCTGACCTCAGGCAGTGCAGGCGTAGCAGCAACCACAGGGTACTGCTTCAAACCTGTCCCAAAGGTATTCAAAAGAGAATGATATTCTGGTTGTCTCAAAAAAAACCCTGCAAGGACATTCCTTCTAGTTTTAAATGCTAAGGGAGACAGGAAAGTCCAGCTGTCCTCCGCTCTCAGCAGAGCTGCTGGATGCCAGCTATTTTTTGTACACCAAATCTTAGGCAGAACAGCGGCACATTCTTTTCTTGTCATGATGTACCTCATGCCAAGCACATAGCAATTTGTCACACTTAGGGAATGAGAGGAAAGGACAGTGTGATGCTACATGAAACACCCCCCTGACTGTCCTACCAGAGTTCATTTTCGAGAGTGAGAAGGAATATTGCTTTGAAGAGCTATAAACAGAAACCCCAGGGCCTTTCTCCCAAAGACTCAGTATACAGATGGTCGCTATACGCTAATTTTCTCCAGGATTTCGCTTCATGCAATTCACAACATCTTTCACATACAAAACCAACACGGATGCGAGAAAACTCAAAGATAACCACCCTGCTACCCCAGCTGCCCTCAGGGGCTTCTGAGTGTATGTGTACTAGAAGAATAAGCTAATCAAAATGCACGATACCTTAATGTATCTTAGAGGCAAAAACATAAGGGTGAAGAAAGACCATATATAAGACTACAGAAGAACCTCATTATTTATTAACTAATTAATTAACCAGCAAACCCACAAAACCAATATACAAATGTGTGTGACTAGCAAAGAAAAGGGGAATTTCCTTTAAACGGGAAGAGCAGAAGGAAGAAATACAGCCCAGGAAGGCAGAGAGCAGCACACCAGACCTGCTCTCTTGCAGAAGGGGGATGAGAACTCGAATTGATGGGGAAGGGCACTAGAGGTCAGTGTGCCTCTACTCCTGGGCCACATCAGAAAAGACAAGAAAGAGCACATCATTCAAAAACTAAGAGCTTAGGGAAATTCCTCTTCTTTGTATACAAGACACTGGCCGCAGAACACTTGGCTTGCTAGCACAACATGTTATCTGGAGAAAGATTTTTCTTAACCTCTAGAGAATTCATTGTGAGACAACAGGAAGATTACTTCTTTTTCCCACCTAAAAAAAACCTAAAGAAAATGTTCTGACCTAAACAATCTGAACAATTATAGCATATGATTTTCTGAATGTTTTAAATTGCTCACAGTTGACATCATCTGATGAGCATTCTGCAACTTAATCCTCTGGCATTATTAATCCTTAATGCAGCAACTTAATCCTCTGGCATTTTCTTCAACTCTTACAAAAAAGTCTTATGCAACGTGAAATAAGGTATTTACAGCTCCGACATGCTTGGCAAGATGATCTCCTTCCAAGCGAGACATTACGTAAGAGAACATACTTAATGCAGAAAGGGCGACTGCTCACTCTGCGACTGCTTTCCAGTGTACCTTTAGCAGCTACAGTATCTCTAGATGAGACACTAAGAATCTGGAGGAAAGACATCAAAGAACAAATCCAACCAACACCTGATCATCAGGAAATACAGCCATGAATACAGAAGTAGTTTATTGCAACATACTTACAACTTAGCAGAACAAAGCATTTGCTCTTTATATTTTGCTATCACATTCGCCTGGCAAGATTTACGTACGTTAACTCAATAGGTACCTGGAGGTGTGTACGTTTCTACTGAAGAGTGCACAAGAACAGACCGTCTTTTTGAAGGCATGGGCATTTTTCTCTCTTTGTATTTTGCGAGTGCTGCTTGTACTGCTTCAGTGTGGACATCTATATAGAAAACAAAAAAGGTGAAGACATTACGTTTAATCATTATTTCTTTCTAAAGACAAAACATCAATGCCACCTTTTACAGCTCAAATCCAGAGCCTGAAGTGCAGATGACGGCCCTTATGACGGTAGTAGCTCGCAGAAAGGAGCATGGTCGCAGCTTCAGGAGCGTTTCTTGGAGAGCAGAAAGGTCCAAAGCTAAACTACAGTAACACAGTTTTCAGTTGTGAAGCTGCGACCGCTCTACCAACTGCTTCTCCTTCAACGGTGTTTAGTGGGACTGAATAAATACGCCTGCCTCCCACGCAAACTCAGCTCAGAAGCAACGGTTTCAAAAGTTAAGGGAGGATATAAGCAGGGTCACGTCGACATATTTTCCTCATGAAATCAGCCTGAAAATGCTTTGCAAGTATCATTTAGGAAGAACACCCAGAAAAGCAAGACTGAAGTTACAGAATACCTAGCATAATATGATTTTTTTTTATTTTGAGGGGAATTTTCAATGCAGATACTGTAAATTTGCAACAGCATTGGACTCCTCATCCTTCAAAATGCGCAATGGGAAAAGAAGTGAAAAATGTATACTTGAAGCTCTCACAGAAAAACAAAAAGGAGACTAAATATGTATCAAGAATTAGGGAAGAGACATAAACTGTTTTTACCTTCCTGAAAGCAAAAATTACCCTAATATTCTCATTGGGCATATTTTAAATTTTCTTATTTTTAAGCCAAAACTGCGATTAAAGAGGAATTTAGTCTTCAATCAAGACCACATCACAGATAAAATTTAACGTATTCAAGTAATTCTAAATTGCCTTCAGCCGATTTTTCTCTTTGACATACATATTTCAATGGTGACAAAAACTAAAACTTATGTAGAAAGAAAATTCATAAGAAGCAAACAGATGACCAGGAGGAATGAGGCAAACCAAAAATATACTTCAACTTATGACCTAAGATTCACACTCATGAAAAACAAGTACAACATGTATACACTTACACATAGCTACAAAGGGCCCAGAAACAAGTATTGTGATTATGCGTTTGTGTGACCCACATTTCTCTTACAGGGAAGCTGCTGTAGAAGAATTACAGAATGAAACGGTTCAATTTGACAAAAAAACATATTGTTTCTTTAAGTATCCATCTAAGGCTGCAAATACAGGCTGATAGAGTCATAGGTATGAAACTCAGACGGGTGGCATACATACACAACTTACATATTAAAAAACCCCAACTGATTTCTCTGTCCCATGCCTATAGGGATTAATCTTGATGATGATTACAAGCAAAGCTCCATTTTTTACAGTACCGTTTCTGGTGCTAGTCCTGAACCTGCTTTGGTCTTCCTAATTTATTTTAAATATGGGGATCAATTCCAGTTAGCTTTGACAAAGCAAGAGATAGCGGAAAGCTAATCAATATAATTTTTAACGAAAATCAGAAGAGATTTTTGAGCATCCCAGAGAACGAGAGGCTATGAAACAGCAAAGCACAGCACATCGATGTCAACCTGGAGGAAGTCTTAGCACGACACAGTTTCCAAAGGCAGCTGTGTCCCAATGCACTGGATAAACGCCTGACACTTGGGGACCAACTATTCAATTCTCCATTCCAAAAGTGATTACAAACGCTGCACATGAACTCAAGAAGCATGACCTCACCAGAGAAGGCTTCACGCAATACATCTCGAACCAACTCTAACAACAGGTACTGACCAATGACTTTCTGTCAGAATTTCTATTCTTAAGTACATCAAAAATCACCATCCCTTTATCTGACATCTTTCCCTATGTTAGATGAAAACTGTTCCACTTCCACACGTAAAAATCCCCCCCCCCCCGCTCCCACCACATACTTCAGGCATCTAACTTCTGGTCTCTGACTACGCAGCACAATCTACTACGTGAGTTCAGAGAGACACCGTGAGAGAAGCAATTAAACCCCCAGTACCGGAAGAGCACAGTGCCTGTAAGAGAAATAGCAGGGGAAAAAAGCTGATCCACTCTTAACCAAAAATCAGGAAGCTGCTTTTCTTAGTCACAAGTCCCAGTGAGAAACAAACTGTTTCCTTCAGCCTGGCCAAACGGATCAGAGAAACCAAAACAAGCCCTGTGGTACGCTCCCCACCACCTCCTCGTTCTTTGCAGTAATGACACCACTTTTCAAGGCTGCAGCTCCCCCAGATAATCTGTTCAGTGCTGTATTTAAAATACACATGTATGTGAATATACCATACCACCTGTGTGGTCTTTACAAGACTTATGAATTTACTAGGTAGATGCTTGTCTCAAATAAGAACTTTTTGTGCAACTAATCTGTGAGGTTCAAGGACAATGCTGTTATGAGGGGAAAAAATATCTATATAAAAAAAACCTTCTTAAACCTCTACGTTTTGACACAAATTTTTTTCTTTTTTTTAATACTGGGCACCATGTTAGAATTTTACTACTGTCCTTCACACCAAGAAGTGGTTCACAGATGTTTTATGATTCAAAATTTCACTACCCTTTCCCCATGTCTCCCTGCCTCCCTTCCCCACACCTGGGCCACTGCTTTTTGTCAAGTTTTCATTTCTCCTGATCTCTAGTTTTGGACTTTCCCCCCGCCCTCCGTAAATGTCCACTGTTGAAGTTTATGCTCATGGATACCCAAAAGCAAACCTCTTAATTTCACTCCAGAAAGTTTCAGCAGAACTCAAGACACTTCTTGTTTTGCTGTGTTACTTCAATGCCCCAAGGACATTACTGCTATCCACAGGCTTGAAAATATTACTTAACTTCAAGGTTATTTTTGCAGCCTTAAAAGTTAGGGGCAAAATGCCAATTCTGCAGGACACATTTCCATAGCAAAACCTGAAGTCAAAACTGAGTTGTATGGTTTTAAAAAAAGATGGTAACTATTAGATGTACTCGCTTCAACCATGCATATATCTACATATAATTTAGAACATATTTTTATGTTACATTAATGTCTGGTAGGAAGAAGGGGAACATAACAAATGGTTTTTCCTTCAGAAAAAGTCTTGCAAAAGAGAAAAAAAACACACAGTATTTATAGTCTGTATATAAATTCATTAAATAACATTGCAGATAAAAACCCAAAAGTATTCTAAGCTGGTTGTGTATTTAGGGAATGGAAAGGACTAGCTTGAGGCAAGGGTGTGTTGAGGTATTTTAACAGAGTGGGACAGGTCATTACACCACGCAGATTTGTGGTAGCAAGCATGGGAACTACTTTTTATTCCATTTCCAGAGGGCAAAATCAGCAACACCGCCTCCTCTAGCCCTCCTAACTCCCACCCCAAAAACCTGCAAAATACCAGATTAAATGATAAAAATGCAACCAGAAGACAGGATAAATTTTTATTCTATTTCATGTTTTATTTTTATACTGTTGATTTAACTCATCAGTTCCTTCTGTACTCATTAAGATCTACTTCCAGCTTGAAATTTTTCTTTTCATATCTTGTCCTTGGATAAGAACTGAGTAGGACCAACCTCCCTCTGCCAGTAAGCAATGCCTTTCACTTCCCTAGAACGCTTTGTTCCTGGTTCCATGTTTCCTTTAAGAGCTTTTCTACATCGTGTACAAGATGCAACAGACCTCACTATAAAAAGTAAAAGGAATGGAATAATTTTAAAGGAGCAGAACATTTAGGGTACAAAAATTCATAAATTACTATAAATTAAAGTTTAACTGGATATTGGAACTGCAAAAAGAAGCTCTCTACCATTGTCTATTACTAGATTCTTAAAAATTTGCTGTGAAACTGATTTAACGTGTAAGAACTGTGGACTTCAGTTTCCTACAGTGGATTAAACAGTCATTAAAATCAGGTCCAATGTGATCTGTATTACATCATATTTCTGAGAACAAGGAACAGAAATGTTCAACACTGAACACTGAAAGAGATGAACAGCACGACCAGCATCTTATTAACATGAAGATTATGCATACCAAAGTAAGAAAAAAATACATATGCTGCCATCCAAAAGCAGAAGAAAGTCTTGAAAAAATAGTTCTAAGTTTCTGCTCTTTATTAAGCTGCAAACAACCACCAACAATTTATTATTGATTCAAAACATTTTTTCCTTCCTCTGCTGTAGTAAACCACATAATCTTCTCTTCCATTTTATGCACCTATTCTCATTTTCTTTCCTTCTACACGTCCTTAAAAAAGGGTAGAAGAGGAAAACTAAGAAATAGTTTGGGCACAATAAATCACCCAAACTCTTACACCCTAAACCCCCCAGCTATTAGAAGAGCTTTTTTTCTTTCCTGTTTGCAGCCTCTGCTTGTTCATCAGCCTCCGATTCTTGTTCCTGCCGTAGGCACTGGAGGAAGAATTTCTACAGTTTGAAGAAAAATCAGCATTCCCAGGTTGACCAGTTTCCCTGCTGCTCACGGAGCTCCAGATGCCAGCAGGTAAAGCAACCGGCGCTGGCTGTCTCTACAAATGGCTGCTGCAAACTCATGTCCCGTATGGTTGCGTCTCTGTGACGAAGACTGCCAGTAAAAAACATGATGGGTTGACCCTGGGTAGAGGCCAGGTGCCCCTCAAAGCCTCTCTATCACCTCAGCTAGGCAGGAGACAGAAAATATAATGAAGGGTTCGTGGGTTGAGATAAGGACAGGGAGATCCTTCCACAGGGTGCAGACCTTCAGGAGCAGACTGCTCCAGCATGGGTCCCCCACAGGGTCACAAGTCCTGCCAGCAAACCTGCTCTTGCAGGCTTCCCACGGGCCACGGCTCCTTCAGGTGCCTCCACCTGCTCCAGCGTGGGGTCCTCCACGGGCTGCAGGTGGAATCTCTGCTCCCCATCATCCTCCACAGGCTGCAGGGGGACAGCCTGCTTCACCACAGTCTTCTCCACAGGCTGCAGGGGGATCTCTGCTCCGGCACCTGGAGCACCTCCTGCCCCTCCTTCTGCACTGACCTTGGTGTCTGCAGAGTTTCTCACATCTTCTCACTCCTCTCTCTGGCTGCAAAAACTGCTCCTAGGTTTTTTTCCCCTTCTTAACTCTGTTATCTCAGAGGCACTACCACCCTCACTGATGGGCTCGGCCTTGGCCAGCGGCGGGTCCCTCTTGGAGCCGGCTGGCATTGGCTCTGTCAGGTATGGGGGAAGCTTCTAGCAGGTTCTTACAGAAGCCACCCTTGTAGCCGCCCGGCTACCAAAACCTTGCCATGCAAACCCAAAATAAAACAAACAAAAAAATAACAATAATTTTAAAAAAGCTAGTATGACTCCAGGAAAGCTGGTAGAGAAGAGAGGATCAGTGTGGGATGAAGCTCTATCACATGAAATGAAAGAGCTGCCGTGTATTGTACCCGCTGTACAGGAATCATCCCTGCGCCTTGAACAGGTTTGTTCCTCACCTAGAGCAGCTCCCCAAATGCATCCCTGCATCCTGCTCCAGGGAGGACAGCCTGTATGTGACAGCTGTATATCCAACAGGCTGAAGAACAGTAACCAGAAAAAAAGTGCAAGAGTGGAAAGAGGGAGTGCAGCTGCCAGGAAGGCTTCTTCAGACCCCCGAAATGCTTACAGCCAGCTCCTTTGTGTTCTTACCCAAAACCAGGCAGCAGCGGGACTGAACCCAGGAGAAGGCACAGTGCCTCCATCAGACACCACACACCCTCTCTGAAGGAAAAGCCAGCAGCAATGGCAATGCACCCATCGGCAAGTGTCCAGCCGCGGGCGTAAGGGTCTTGGTGCTTAGCACGGACAGATGCTTGCAAAGTCTCTGCGTTTCTCGCTTTATCACACTCTTTTCATTTAACAGAAGGAAAACCTAGTTTAAGTGCTGTAATGTTAACTGCTGTTCAGGAACTCTTAGGTAATTTAGTTGCCTACAGTATTTGTTGATGGTATTCACTGTCGGAATTTTTTTTGGTAATATTTACTGCTTGAAGACAAAAATCTGTGGCTGATAAAAATTATAGTTAGTTTAAATGGACAACAACCCTGGGAAACTATAAAAAAATGTGCTTACGGCTAGTAAATGGCAGATTAATTGCATAAAAAGACAAAACTCTTTCACTTGCTCATTTTAAGTAATTTATATGGACGGTTCTAAAATAACTATAATTGTTCCAAAAAGAGATCCTGTTCTATGAAGTTGCATTCCACCCTCATCAGCTACTCTTGAAAAGAACATAGCAGAACTGATGAGATGCAAAGAAAGGAAAAAAAGAAATAAAGACTGGGAGGAAATAAAAAAAGAAACAACACACCCTCCGCTCCCCCCAAAAGTTTAAAGAATAAATAAGCATGCCATTGATAAAAGCAGCAATAGTATCCAGTATTACAGCCTAAAGCTGTTTATCCTTCGTAACAGGTAACGTGTGTCAACATCCAGGGAAATTCAGAAAGGTAACAACAATTCAAGCTGGTGGTGGTGGACATCTTGCCTTTAGGTGGAACATGCTTTTAGCATAGCTAGAATTTCTCAGATAAATTGGGATTGCTTTGTGAAGCAAAACTGTGACTGTCTTTATGCCAAAGTATTGAGAGGAACAAAGTGAAGCTACTTCGCAGTAACAGGCATTTTCTGAGGCATCTTGTCAACATTTCTGTTCGCGCTCCATGTATACATAAATCTCACAGCATGAGCAGCCATGAAAAAGAGCATCAACACCAATGTGAAGTATTTTCAGACTCGAATCAACTACATGATTCACCACCTACTAGAATCAGAGTAGTAATACGTTCAAGGAGTAAAACCACATGCAACAAACACCTTGCGTTTTTCTTTCAGTCTATCTCTTCACTGAGGTAAAGAGAACCACTAATGCAATAAATCTGAAGAATTGTTTTGTAAAAATTAAAGAGGAAAAAGGAGACAAGCTTCTGAAAGCTATACCTAGGTTACCTTCCCTAGACGTAAGTTTAACCTAAATCAAGTCAAGTAAACCCATCACTATTTGGTTTTGACACCACCTCAGCACACTAAGTCTTGTCATATATCACTGCTGGGAAAAAGAAATACAATTACACGTGTTACAATGAAGAACTTTTTCCCCAAGAGTTTAAATTTCAAAGTGAAGAACATATTCTGGGCAAGAACATTTCATGAACCATGAGTTAGAGGAGCAGCGATGGGAAACCTTAGCAGCTCACATGAAGTACTACCTAGGGTTTTGGCACTGGCCAGTGACAAGTACAAGAAATAACCTAAAACCCCTCATGTCAGGCTTCATCTTGAATAACTGCCCACTGGCAGGATTGCCTGAACACTTAGGGTCATTCAGAAATATTCAGATTGAGATGTTAAACTATTGGCCAAGCTCTAGACCGATGAGTCTGTGAGTACTACTTCAGAATCACGGAAAAAATTTTATTTAAAAGAATTTTTAAATTAACAAGGCCATGGAAATATTCACTCTAGGAAAAGAGGAAGCACTGCTAATCAGACTAACACTTAAAAGCCACATCTATTCCTAAGCAAGTATGCAGGCCGAACTTGGTAATACCCACCCACTCCTACATGTCTTGCACTGCAAGACTAATGAGCCCTATGCCAAACTTCCCCCAGACACCACCAGTAGTATGGCAGGATTGTTTACTTGCTTCTTGGTTGGTTTGTTAGCTTTTTAAAGTACCCTCGGTGCAGATTAAATGGGACATCTGAGGCTCTGAGACAGGAAAATTGTCCATGTATACAGCATATTGCTCTAGACCCTCCTAGCTCTCTCAGCTAATGGTTCCCTGGTATTCCCTGTTGCAGTTGTGCTCTTTTTGCAGATTTTATTTATGTTAGTTTAACAATGTCAAATGCTACTTTAAATTAATTAATTTCTATCAGATTCATGACTCTCCTTGTAATTTATTTGGAATCTACTCACTCAAAGGAACTTGGAAATCATGGCTGTAATTCAACCACTAAATCTGTTGTGTTTGGGGTTTTTTTGTTTGTTTATGTGGGGGTTTTTGGTGGGTTTTTTTCCTCCCTTTGGTATATATTCAACAGTAGAATTATATTGACAATACATTTAAAATGCAAAAATAAATTGAAATGACTGATTTGTACGTACTCTTAAACACGTCATTTAGTTAATTTTGATACTATGTAATCTTCCCTGACATTCAGAAGTTTCTTCTTAGTGTAGCTGAATGCACGCATCTTTTCCAGGAGTCCATATATACCCTCAGAATATTTAAGGAGTCTCATTCATCCTACAGTTATTCAAAAGGAACCCATACAGGCATATCAGCTCCACTTCTGGAGCAAGGTTGGAAATGTCAGCAATGCACATATGATGCAATAACCACTATGCCCAAGCAAAACAAGGTGACTGTGAGAAACCCGACTGAAAGAACTTCTGTCTCAAAGATTGCTTTGCTCAAGCGGTAAACCCCTTCAGCTACAGAGTGCGATAAGGGCAATTGCCGGGTCGTAAGGACGATTGCCGGGTCGTGGAGACTTTCAACCTTCGAAAAACGCCTTGCCGGATCACGCGCCATGGCGTCAGATAACAGTCGTGTGAAGAATGGGGCTGGAACTGTGTGTACGCATGTGCAGGAATGTGGAAGCCATGTCGTACGTGCCATCGTGAAGACCACCACGAGTATAAAAGGGGACCGCCAAGATGAGGATGGCGTGCCTTCGCCCACCTCCACAGAGCAAGGGATTTGGACTCTCCCGAGACGGACCTCCAAGACGCTGTGGACCTGCCTCTTCATCCGCCGTCGCAGAACGAGAGATTTGGACCCCTTTCCCCCCCACCGAGGCATCGTGGACTCGTGGCGGTGACTATTCTTGCGATTCTATCCCGGAGTCTTGCTTGGTTTTCTGCCTTTCTTTTCTGCCCTGTCCTATTGCTCTTATCGGTTACCTTTACCTTTTCTTTTTTTTACTCCTTTCATAATAAAAACTGTTTCTGGTATACGGCATTTGACCTCGTTTGTGTCTTAATCTCGCTCTTGGGATCGTATCGAAACCTCCCCGATATTGGATCGGGACAGTGACGCAAGACCACCAACATATTAAGGATGTGCAGTGCATGCCATTGCTTGCACTTCTCATCCCCAAACCCAAGACATATAATTACCCTGCAAAACAAACAGAAAAATTTCCAGTAAAAATGTCCAAAGTTATTTAGGAGAGAAAAGCTTCCAAACACCTGCCTTTTCTCACTATTGTGACAAGGAATTTCACAGGGAAACAGCATACTTCAACCACCTGATAAGTAACAATGGAAACAGGATGCGATGAGGATATTGATATTTTCACAGAAGTTTCCAAAACAGGTTTGTCACAGTGGTGTCCATTTAACATTAAGTAGAATATCCATTGTGACATTTCCCTTTTTTGTGCACTTGCCTTAAACCAGGAAATATCTGAAAGTGAGCTACAGTAAATATGATAATCCTATAACCTTCCCTTAACAAAATAGCCCAACCAACCAAGCAAATAAAAACCCCACAACCCACATGCTGTAGTCTTCCGAATGTTTAAATAACATTGGCAAACAAGAGAAAATTGTTAAGCATGCTGTAAAATTCACAATAAGAAAAACTTCAGAAGGCATGTCTACAATTTCTTTCCCTCCTAGCATTTCCTCCATTTTGGATTTGAACAAATCCACTCACCTATACAAAATACAAAAAGCTACTTGAAAAATATCCATTAGCTCTTCCCTTCTTCCGAAGCACTTTCAGCTTTTTCTTTAGGTGTAGGTACTACTTTACTGGTACGCTTTTCCTCTTAAGACGCCTGACGTTTTAGCTACATTTCTTTTCCTTACCCGATCGGAAGCGCTCATCCCTCGAGTTGGTAGAACGAGATTTCTGCTGTTTAGATACAGCAGCGGTAGCTTGTGAAGAGCCTGGGACTCTGTTCTCTGCTTGCAGGGATGGATCCACACCTGAAATACAGTTTTATTTCAATACAAATTCAGGTTCACAAATAAAACATCTGCTCTCATGTCTACATTGTTCTACCACCCTTGACACCTACTTACAAGTTCAATTGGAGCCCTAAGTCTATACCTTTAAAAAAATCTCATTTTAAAGTTAAAATGAGTTAAACCCCCACATTTTAAATTATTTAAACCCTGCCTGACCTGATAAGCATTTCACACAGAAGATAAGAAATGCTTCTGAGTAACAGAAAAACTCCTTTACTCCTTGCAGGCAGGAGTTTACAATCATTTGTCACTAGGTGCTCTGTATGCCAGATCCACGCGGAAGGGGGAGAGGGAACCAACCCTCTCCCAGCTTACTGCTAGACATCAAAAGAAATGCTGCAGAAATGGTTACAATTACACATAGGACTTGGAGATCCTGAAGAGATAAGATGATACTGCTCCACTTTTTAAATAAAACTTGAACAATTCTGTCAAATTTCTTTTGAGTCTAAAAACAAGACAGCTAATTTGAGTAAAATTTAGGAATGTGCACATCTGTTTAATCTATTCCTCTTTAATAGAGCAATACCCAGAAGATTCACATTGTACAAAACCTCCACAATTCTCCAATAAAAACTTTGCAGATATTAAGGGCAGAATTACTCTTTCAGCTTCGGCTGTCTAAAAGCTACTGCTCTAACCTAGGTTGGCCGGGCACTTTATATATTCATTAAAGGATTACAGATCTGCCCGTCCCCATGGAGGGTAACAACACCAAGAGGCACTGAACTGCTCTCTAGTTGCTTCCTCAGCACCTGCCTAGAACAGGGCTGCAGGCAGAGAACTAGGGCAGGTGCCTGCCTTTGGGCTGGTGGACATTCAGGAAGCTGAATCTCACCTTTACGTTCTAGCACAGCAGAAATAAGAAATCAAAGAGGTGGACAGTAACTATTAAATATTTCCTATCACTCCCTAACTTCCCAAATGAGGAGACTCCCCCTTGATATATCTGCAAGGACTATAGAAATTTGATCTAGGAACTTCACGTGCAATTTTATTTGCTCACCTATTATACGTCTACACTTCAAGTACGAACCCAAGAGCTAAAAGCTCTGCAGGTGCTCTCTGAGGACACATGTCACCCACAGCCACGAGAAGCCAGAGGAGCGTAAAGAACAAAGCAGGACTCTTCAGTTTGCACTGTTTGAAGACCGGTGTGTGATCACCTCCAGAAGTGCAATAGCCACTACACACCAAGTACAACCGATGTAAAATTACAAAGCAGCTGGAAGGTTATTTTGCATGAACCTATCATAAATTTATGATCTTATGTGGCTATTTGGCTTAGTGTTGTGTTTCATAGTAAGCCTTCCTTAACCACAGAAGATCTGCTGCACCAAGTTTACTATGTTTCTAGCCCTTGGACCATAGAGGGCTGAGTACATCTCTCATTTTACTCTTTCCTTCCCTTGAAGAGCTTCTGCTTTCCTACCTGTCCTCAAGTCTTGCTAGAACTAGAAACAACATTTTCAAAATGCAAATATTTACAGAAAGCAGCTTTCCCTGAAGACATCACTCAAGAAGAGTCCATGCCAGTTCCTTTGCAAGTAAAACTACGACTAACAAGTGAGAAAGGATTCCTCTCTCTCTCATGGCGTTTCTGTTCCCTCCCCTACACCCCAAGCGTTTACCAAGAAAGAAATTGCTGATTAATTATCAATAAATCTAGCAATTAGAAAAGATTTTTATTAAGACTTTTCAGTAAGATGTGGTCTTCACATTTGAAGTATAAGTTTTCAAGCAGTGATTGGATTAAATATACCAGTTCTACCTCAACTAATCAAAATGGACTTTCAAATAAATACTCTCTTTAAATATAATATCCTCAGGAAAAGTGTTTTATCATCTTCTTGACTGGATTAGTTGCTATACATCAGCCTTCTTAGGCATCTGCTAAGACCACTAGGTGAATGTGCTCCGTAATCCTTTTTCCATCCCTATTTGCAGGTAAGAGCTAACCCCTCTGGGTGCTGAGAAGGCAACCTTGAGTTAGCCATGGGTTCAGGGAGGGGGTGTGGGGAAAAAATAGCAGCCTAAGTAATAGAAGAGGAAGGAACATTTAATAAATCACACAGATCTAAGATTTTAGAAATTAATCCACCTCCAGAGACATGCTCCTGTCTTTTACAATCTGCTATGCAGAAGGAACAAACACATTTGCACCTAATGGAGTGTTCCTACTCTCCAAAAGTGAAGCTTTTGAAGTAGATGACACACTAAGTAACACCAAATAGATTTCCCGATAGGGGAAATGAGACAGGCCAGTAAAGAAACTCAAGTGTCCTCAATGCAGAGCAGCTGAACATGAAGCTGAGTAAGCACGTGATGTTTCAACCCTACCCAGTATAAAGAGGTAATGTTAAACAGTTTAGCAGATTTCTGTTTCTAGAACAAATTTAGTCTACCCACTGAATCGATTCAACATATCTGATACTCAGAGAGGTGAAAACACTGGAGAATTGTATTTTACATTTCACGTGAATAAAAGTTTTACATAACCACAACTCAAGTGTCCAGCCAGATTTGTTGATCTGGGAACAGTAAACAACAACTTTGTATTTGGTTAAAAAGATCGAGGCAAGTCATCTCCTCAAAGCCTGAGTCAAAAAAAGAGCAGATGCAAATGGATAACGTGATTAACTAAGGTGGTGAAAAAGGGAACAGGACTAGCAAAGCTGGGAGTCTCCCTAAACCAGACTGCCTGTTTGTGACATTTTCAGACAACAGCGTATCTACATTCGGAAGGTCAACGTGCCAAACATCAGGTCAATATTGGGTGATCTTGTCACAAGGGACCGTGGGTGAAGAAGGCAACAAAAGAGCAGGAAAGTTGGTTTGTTTTTTTCTTTTGGTGCCATTTTTTCCTCCAAAAGAGGGTTATCAGTTGTAAGTGGAAGAAGAGATTAATGCTCTACTCATAATTCCTTACACCTATCTTTTCCAGTCCTACAGTTCAGTACGTGGCTTTCCAAGCCTGTCCCTTTCCCTGGGCACAGTATAGCCCACAAATCCCCACGCTGAACTCCTGCAGCTGGTACATAAGCAACTAACTACAGAGCCTTGGAGTCAGGACTCACAAGACCGCAACCAAGCCCCTTGCCCACTTTGTGATCAACCCCATGTGCCCAGCAAAGCTGGCCAGCATGACCTGTGATCGATGACACTGCTGCATCTGGCGCAAGGGGTCAGTCCTTGAAAGCACGGGGAAAATAAGACGGAAAGTTGGAGCTAATTGGAATAATCATTCAGCAGATGACAAGCTGCATGTGGGGTGCTTCCGAGCCATGTGCCACTTGAGCATTGCTCTTTGGTAACACCAGTACTGGGGGCAGGGGGAGTGGGGAACAGAAGGGACTCCAAATAAGCGTAAGAGTGCATGAAGGCTTACAAACTCCAAAACCAGAACCCTCTCCTCCTCCCAACGCTTACGGAACAGATTTTTGTTGATTGGTGTTAGGGCAGCTGTACTGTGATGAAACATATACCAATGAACCTCAGCAGTTCCCATGAAATTAGGATGAGGCACAAAATCAGTGGCACTGTTAGAAACCACAACTGTGTTTCTTCAGGTTAAATCTCCCTTTTTGCTTTCTCAAAGAAGAAGGTTTCACATCATAGTGAAAAAATACCAAGGATGAGTCTGAAAAACATCAGGTTTTGTAAAAATAGCAAGACATTGCATCTAACTCTTAGGCTACACAATTATGTGCCAGAAAAATCCTGTTCCACAAGCTTGGTGAACTTGTTAATTTATTCTGGTACTATGCAAATCACTACCTTAGCCTTCAGCAAAAGCAGCTGGATAATTAGGCTAACTCCCCCCATTCACACTGAAGATCTTTACAAAAATAACATTTTAAGAAATACACACTAAAGACACTTGATCCACTATTACTGTATTTTGTCCATTTTTAACTTACCCAAAGCCAGCAAGAATGAAAACTCATCTTAAAGAGGCTGCTTGTTCCAATTAACTCAACAATTTGCTTCCACAGGATGGAATTAAAGTTAATATTTGAATTATAACTGTATTTTTCCATCCACTTATATTGGAGAACCAAGTCTAACACTGACATTTCTAGCAATTTTGATTTATACAAGCAAAAATTATTTTACCATAATAGCACCGAACAGTTGACAGTATAATGAAGACTCTTTGCTAGCATTGCCGGGGAGGATGCCTAGCTAAACACATCTGGCATCAGACAGGCAGAGATAAAGATTTCAAAAACATTCTTAGCAAAAGCACAAACTTTATTGCTAGAGGACTCTCCCAGGCAACTCACATGCAGAGCAGTTGCCCTATTGCCTCTTACATCTCATGTGCCTAAGATGTGATGACTTAACATCAAATTTGATGGCTGGACTTGATGATCTTAGAGGTCTTTTGCAACCTTAAAGATTCTATGATTCTTAAAGATTCTATGAATTCAACGGTTTTTAAAGACTTTCACCAATGTCTCAGCAAACTCTTATTTGAAACAGCTATTAGACATTCAAATCTAATTACCCTCGCAAAAAGACTGATCTTGAAATTCATCTCTCAAAATAGAAATTCGGAAAAAGTAATTTCATTTCTAAACTAGGTTAATTTGTGTAAGTTGTACCAGTTTACAAGCTGAACCTTTCAAAAGTATTCTCTTCCAAGTTTTAGTGGTAAACTGAACAGTAAAACCAAAGGAGTTAAAAAAGCAGTTCCCTCATCTCAGTTTTACTTGTGTTGCTTCCCAGTTATGTATCATGCCCCCAAACATCCACAGCGTATCCTATTAAAGAGCTCTGCAGAGAGGAGAGAGGAAGAGGGAGATTGTAGAGGAAACTTTAGGCTCTTCATACACTATTAAACCTTTCTGCAGCTGTTGAACTAGATCTAGAAATAAGAAAGGAACAAAAGAATACAACCAGGTTCAAAGCACTAAAAGAAAGGAAAAAGGGGTATGACAAGGCAGAAAATAAAACACGTGTGGGAAACTCCCAGTCTGGCTCTAGGCCAACCTGCCGGTCCACCCAGCCCCGCTCTTGTCCCTCTCAGCTGTCTCCTCCACACCCGACTCTGCCCAAAGACCAGGGCCAGCTGAGCAGCCCGCAGCACACTCTGCCTTACTGCCCTTTCCACTTCCGTCTCCTCCAACCAATACAGCATGGCAGAAGAGGCACATCGCTGTGCAGCACCATCACGTGAAGTTCTGCATGTAACCCCTTGATCTCACCATCGCTAGGGTACCTCATACTCCTCAGTCTTCTCAAGCAAAGCCGCGTAGCTGTGCTAACGTGCACCCAGCTTAAGTACAGCTCCGCAATAGCAGTCACACTAATTCCACGTTTCTTTAAAAAGAATTTTAGATACAGTTATTTCCCCCTGAACTGTGAGGGGAAAAAAGCAAACTTCTCACAAAAATGACCTGAGATGCTAAAGTTTTACATGAAATGCATACGCTGAGTCCCAGATCTTTTCATAGAAAACTTAAGGCAGGAGAATAAATGGAAATTTTTCCTCAAGATACTGAAGTCTGAGAACCTCTCTCTACTTTTTGGGCTGAGAAGCCTCACCTCAGTTATGAGACATCCGGTCCTTACTCAGGTCATAGTTCAATTTTATCATTCTCTGCTGTCATACCACATCCTGGGATGTATTACCTGATGCACACATTCTTGTCTTCAATATATGAAATGATCTAAGTGTTCACACCTTCTAGGTCAGCGAGACTGAACAAGGGTCTACCCAATGTAATTTATTACCCAGAAAAAGATATTGGAAAATAATGAAAAGGCAAAAAAAGGCATCATATACATGCATTACGCTTGACGATCTTCCACTGTTCTGTAACATTTCCCTCTATTCAAGGAATTAAACTTCATTTCCTAAGTTGGAGAAAGTAAAACAATTTTAAGAGTGTTATTACTTTCCATTAAAGAAAGCATACAACAGCAGCAAAAAATACAATAGTGTAGAAGAAGCTTTTTAAAAATTCAGTGAATCCAAATACTAGCCAGGAAACGAAACTGTCTTAATGACAAAATACCAATGGCAAAAGACATGCTCATTTAGACATTATGACCTGACTGCTAAGCAGAACACCTACGTATCATTAGCCAGAACTTTTATTTCTCAATATAACAGTCCATTCTAAGCAGCAGTTCAGGAGATGCTTCACAAGCAGCCCAGCTCTCCTGGGCTAATCCTGCCTGTCAGTCACAGCCCAAATTAATACAAATTGCCCACGCAGCACGGGTCTAATCAATGCAGGCTGTAAAAGGAGCAGAAGCCAGATATGAAAAGCTCCGGTGGCAGAGTCAGCAAAATCAATGCCAGGAGCAGGGAAGGGCGAAGTACAAATATTCTATAGCATAAAGATCCAAACAGAATATACGATCCTTAAAATAATATGCTGATTATATTATCTAGTTAGCCTTTACCACTACATAGGTGGTAACCACCAACCGATTACCAAATGAACCACGGGAAAAGATGAATGGCTTGAACCTGACTACTTACGTTCAGATTACTTGAGAATCACCTGCCTGAGGACTAGTTTCTTTGAATTATTTTTTTTTTTATTCACAGAGTGAAATCACCAACATTTTGTTTCCTCCCTTGGCAGCAAGCTCAAAAATATTTGTTGTACCTAGACAGATATAGTTAGACTGGTGCAGGATGACTCTTACTTTTCATGAAAAATTAATTTATCACAAAAAAAAAAATCAACAAAAACCATAGTCAATCTTATAGCCCAATCTCCTTGTTCAAGCTCCCAAAAGAATGTACTATGAAATATGGTCATAAACGTGCAATACTAAAAAAATCACTTAATTAAAAAGGTACAAGAACAGTAATCTCTTGATATCACAGAAATCACAGAATCCCAGACTGGCAGGGGTTGGAAGGGACCTCGGGAGATCACCTAGTCCAACCCCCTGCTAGAGCAGGATCACCCAGAGCAGGTCGCACAGGATCACGTCCAGGTGGGTTTTGAATCTCTCCAGGGAAGGAGACTCCACAACCTCTCCGGGTAGCCCGTCCCAGTGCTCGGTCACCCTCAGAGGGAAGAAGTTTTTCCTCACGTTGAGATGGAACCTCCTGTGTTCCAGTTTGTGCCCGTTGCCCCATGTCCTGTCACTGGCCACCACTGAGAAGAGTCTGGCCCCTTCCTCTTGACGCCCACCCTTTAGATATTGATAAGTGTTGACCAGATCCCCTCTCAGTCTTCTCCAGCCCCAGCTCTCTCAGCCTTTCCTCATAAGAGAGATGCTCCAGGCCCCTCATCATCCTCGCAGCCCTCCACAGGTCTCTCTCCAATAGCTCCCTGTCCATCTGGAACTGGGGAGCCCAGAACTGGACACAGAACTCCAGATGTGGCCTCACCAGGGCAGAGTAGAGGGGGAGAAGAAGTAGGTTAATTCAGTAGCATCAAGAAAGGTAACTGCACTTTCTTCCTATAAATTATAAGAAATTATAAAAGCTATTGTAGACTCTAAGACACCAGGGTAAGCTGCACGTTCCTTAGAAAAGGAACTACAGAACAAAGTGCTACAGGATATGTAAAACTCATCGCATTCCAATTGAATGCTGGGCTGGAGTACTCATAAATAAATAAAACCAAAAATCACAGCTACATAGAATCAGAGAACAGCCCAGGTTGGACCTCGAAAGATCACCTGGTCCTTTCAGTTGAAATAGGAAGGGCATGTATCCTTGTTAGCAGCAGAAACATTTTTCAGAGACTGGAGGAATGTCAAATGGCTGCACAGTCTTAAACCCAGTTTCCTACGCTAGCCTTAATCCCACTCTAACACACCTTTCTATTCAGCATGGCTAACAGAATACGCACTCATCATTCATCAAGTAATCAAAAGTATTACAGAGTAAGAAATACGTTCTTTTATTTTCAGGACTTCATATGACCAGTAGACAAAATCATCAGGCATACCAGGCTGCACTGCTAAGTTATCTTTCATACTATTTGATTGTTTGATGCTTTCACTGAGTTCCTACAGAATTAGCAGTAAGGTTTTTTCAGGTAAGTTACATAAAACAATGAAAATGTAAGAAAAATGGAAGTATGGGACATGCCAGCCTCAACCAAAACTAGAGGAGGTTTCATCATCATTTTTCTTAAAAATGAAAATTTGACAATTTTCATTTTACTAAAGCAGAAGCACTAAGAAAGAAAAGGGGAGAAATGAAGAAAAGAAAATAATTTTAATTACAGTGGAATCACTCTTGACAACAGAGGGAAAATAAAGTTACTCAGCAAGGTGTTTCTCTAGCACTAAATCTAGTGAAATCATCTACACAAACTGTTCTGTAAAGCAGCACCAGAACACTGACTGCAGTTACAGCCTCATTTACGCAGCAGAAGAGGCAATTTGGAAATAACCATTAACACTGTAAAAAAAGATCACTAAGAAATCAGAATACTAAGGAAACGACCATCATGAGGCAAGAGGGTAGATGCCCACATTCTCAGGAGCGTGCATGTCGCAGTTGGCCAAAGGTCCTCAGATTTCTGTCTATGTTGGTGAACTGGATCTGAAACCTCAGGGAGACAAGTTTCATTGACGTATCTGAGCAAACAGCCACTGAAGAGAAAAAGAGGTTCAACAAGATAATTGAGGGGCATCACAGAGAAATCCTGTTTCTGTATTAGCAGCCCTAATGGAGGAGAAAAGTTTCCATGCAAGATGACACCAACCTAACGAAGAGAAATTATTTGATGATGTGTCTGCTTGATAAGATGGCCAGATTTACTTTTGAATTGATAGATACCTCTCTAGGGACAAGAAAAAGGGGACTGCTGTGTTAGGGGGTTCAACCATGAACCAACTGTCTAGATTTCTGACCATATCTGAGAGGCCTGTGGGATGAATTGCCAGGTGAAGAGTTCTCACGACATATCTGAATGTGGTCCTGCAAAATATTGGAGATGAATCAGCAGTAATAGTGTAGACACCAGTAGGGTAGGAAAGAGGTTTTGGAGTTACAACTTGAGCTATTTAGAAAGGAAGCTGAAGACCAGCACCTTCATGGTAGCATAATCATTCCTGTAAAAGACACGGAATTAGAGCAGATGGAGACAACATGCGCCTGAGAAAACCATGGAACAAAAAATATTCGCAGTTAATCGAAATTGATAGGCTTTTGGAAGAATAAACAGCAAGCAACAGAGCATCCACCAGTGTAAGGAAGCAAAATTAACACTCACGGCAGACACTATCCCCTAGCTCCATCTCACAAATTAGATGACAGTCTTGTCTTCTGTTTTAGAGATATTACTTTCAAGTGTCGCCTCCCCTTCCCTCCAAGTGAAATACGGTTTTCATTTACAATGCAGTCGTCTTTTCCCTTTCAACGAGGCTCCCCAGTCTCTCTGTATTTTTTCTTTCCCCTGTAAGTCTCCTCCAAACATCTTTCGCTGAAGCTTTATCAAAACTAATGTTCCCACCGCACTGCCTAGGAGATGGAGAAGAGGGACTTGTACTGCACGCAAGAGCCAGAAACACGCACATGGGACCGTCTCCCATTTTAATCTTGCATCCCACTTCTCCAGAGGGAATTTCAGCAGAAAGGATGAAGTAGCACTTGCACATCTTCAGAACAGATGTCCCTCAACCCCAAAACCAATGTCCCACTCAGCACAACACATCAAATGGAAAGGAACTGGGATTTTACAGTTGCTTTCCTTGCTCAGACAGTACCCAAAGAATCGGTCAGGATGTAGTTACTATCACTAGGTTTAAGCAAAGGAGAAAGCTCTAAATGAGCTAGAAAAAAGGGCTGGTACTCCTATCTGGAGCTTTGCTTAAGATAAGCCCTTTGTCAAACCTCTCAGCTGTTAAACTAATTCATATTTGCCATTACCACACCCTTCTGCAAATATTTTGAGGAGTTTTGCAATATGACTCTTTGCGGCAGCCATCCAGCTTACATAACCCTGTTTACTTTGAAGAATAAACTCTTCCCCTGATCTGTCTGCACATAAACCCTTCCTTTTGACTGTGTCTTGAAGCCAAAGTCAGTTCATTTGTTTTCAAGAATAACAACTGGAAAAAAAGGAGTAACACCTTACATGCTTTTCAATATTTTGGGGGTTTAAGGACCCAAACGAAGCAAAGCCGTAAGTGATAAAACTGGAGCGGAGGAAACCACAAACCAAATCATAACAAAGTTTAAGCAGAAATACGGTACTTTTTATTAGAACCAGCAATAGTTGGAACAAAGCAGACAAGAATAGGAGGAAAAAAGGAGCAGGAAAGTCGAACAAAAAAAGGAAGCCTACAGAGGGTGGAAACAAGGGCAGGTAGCCTGGGAGAAATATAGAGAAACTCTGAGCAGCCAGGGAGCAGGTTAGGAAAGCCAAAGCCCTGATAGAGATTAGTCTGGCCAGGGATGTCAAGGACAACAAGAAAAGCTTCTATAGGTATGTTAGTGAGAAAAGGAGGATGAGGGAAAATGTGGGACCCCTCCAGAATGAAATGGGCGACCTGGTTACCCAGGATATGGAGAAGACTGAGGTACTCAACAACTTCTTTGCCTCAGTCTTCACTGGCAAATGCTTGAGCCACACTGCCCAGGTCACAGAAGGCAAAGACAGGACTGGGAGAATGCAGAACCGCCCCCTGTAGAAGAAGATCAGGTTCAAGACCATCTAAGGAACCTGAAGGTGCACAAGTCCATGGGACCTGATGAGATGCATCCACGGTTCCTGAAGGAACTGTCGGATGAAGTGGCCAGGCCACTCTCCATCATATTTGAGAAGCCCTGGCAGTCCAGCGAAGTTCCCGCCGACTGGAAAAGGGGAAACATAACCCCCATTTTTAAGAAGGTGAAAAAGGAAAACCCAGGGAACTACAGGCCAGTCAGTCTCACCTCTGTGCCAGGCAAGGTCATGGAGCAGATCCTCCTGGAGACTATGCTCAGGCACATGGAAACTAAGGAGGTGATTGGTGACAGCCAACATGGCTTCACTAAGGGCAAATTGTGCCTCACAAATTTGGTGGCCTTCTATGATGGGGTTACAGCATTGGTGGGTAAGGGAAGGTCAACTGACATCATCTACCTGGACTTGTGCAAGGCATTTGACACTGTCCTGTATGACATCCTTGTGTCTAAATTGGAGAGACATGGATTCAATGGATTCGATGGATGGACCATGCGGTGGATAAGGAATTGACTGGATGGTCGCACTCAAAGAGTTGTGATCAACGGCTTAATGTCCAAGTGGAGAACAGCAATGAATGGCGTTCCTCAGGGGTTGGTACTGGGACTGGCACTGTTTAGCATCTTTGTGGGTGACATGGACAGTGGGATCAAGTGCACCCTCAGCAAGTTTGCCGACGACACCAAGCTGTGTGGTGTGGTTGACACACTGGAGGGAAGGGATGCCATCCAGAGGGACCTTGACAGGCTTCAGAGGTGGGCCTGTGCAAACCGCATGAAGTTCAACAAGGCCAAGTGCAAGGTCCTGCACGTGGGTCAGCACAATCCCAAACACAACTATAGGCTAGGCAAGGAAGGGATTGAAAGCAGCCCCGAGGAGAAGGACTTGGGGGTGTTGATTGATGAAAAGGTCAACATGAGCCAGCAGTGCACGCTTGCAGCCCCCAACTGTGTCCTGGGCTGCATCAAAACCAGCGTGACCAGCAGGTCGAGGGAGGTGATCCTGCCCCTCTACTCCGTGCTTGTGAGACCCCACCTGCAGTACTGCGTCCAGCTCTGGGGTCCCCAGTACAAGACGGACATGGAGCTGTTGGAGCGAGTCCAGAAGAGGCCATGAAGCTTATCAGAGGGCTGGAGCACCTCTGCTATGAGGACAGGCTGAGAGAGTTGGGATTGTTCAGCCTGGTCAAAAGAAGGCTCCGGGGAGATCTAATTGCAGCCTTCCAGTACCTGAAGGGGCCTACAGGAAAGATGGTGAGGGACTGTTCATCAGTGAGTGTGGACAAGGGGGAATGAGTTTAAGCTGAAGGAGGGCAGATTTAGATTAAATGTTAGAAAGAAATTCTTTACTGTTAGAGTGGTGAGGCCCTGGCAGAGGTTGCCCAGAGAGGCTGTGGAGTCCCCATCCCTTGAAGTGTTCAAGGCCAGGCTGGATGAGGCTTTGGGCAATGTGGTCAAGTGCAGGGTGTCCCTGCCCGCAGCAGGGGGGTTAGACTAGATGATCTTTAAGGTTCCTTCCAACCCAAACCATTCTATGACTCTATGAAAAAAACCCTTGATTTCAGATATAATTGCTTTATCATACAATTCCTGTGCATCTGGAGGTACTTCACTTCTACCAGACATACCACCTAGTAGAACATTTCTCTGCTTACAAAACCCCTGTTGGCAAAAGCTCCTCGTATTGCATGGCTCACAAGTGATACTAGCACTAATGATACACACGGTGCTTTAAAATTTCAAACCGCCTTTATAAAGCCCGTACTGATAAAGATGTTGATGCAGTAGAAAATATCAGCTCTTGGGAACACACAAATGAGTGAAGGATACTGACTGAAGGATACTGACTGAATAGCATTTCTGTTTTAAGCCTCAAAGAGCCCCTTAGAGATCTATGAAAGAACAAGCTGAAATCATTTGTCCTTATTTTTAAAAAAGCTGAAGAACCACGTGTTTTAATAAAAAAAAATCCTATGATCAGCTTGTTTCCTTTAAGACTACTTCATCTTGATTATTCTCCAACTTAAATATAAGACAGCATTAGTAATAGAAGCAAGAGATGTCTCCGTATATGTTAATTTGTTAAAGCACTATGAAAAGTTGGCTGAACTGATACCACAGAATGACCACTGGATCTCACGATACTCAGAGGCAAGGTTTCACTGTATTAAAAACAAGCTATGTGCTCAGGTTACTTGATATTTATAAAATGAAATGATTAGCATCACTTTTTAACTCAACAAAATAACCTGTTATTTGCTGCCTTACAGAGGTTTGGGTGTTTTTGCCTATTTTTTTTTTAAATTCTGAATATTAGAAATACTTTGTTGCCGATACTGAATTCAGGGATTTTTGTTCTCACTAGTTACACTATTAGTCTATGAAAAAGTACATGAGAGAGATGCAAGTTTCTAAATTTAATCTACCACAGGAAAACTCCAAGACAGCAAACCGGTTAGCTTTCAAGAGAAGAGGTGTAAAGCTTCACATGTTAACAGCTTTTTGCTTGACCTACACACTGTGGGTTTTGTAGGTCACACTTTATGCCAGATTTCACTCCGATAAGCTTTCTCAAAACTACCATTAATCTCGACAAGTACTTGTGGTTGACAAACACACTATGTCCTGTAAATAACAGCTCTCAGACGAAAATGAAGAATGTGTGGGGGTTTTTTTCAAGTTTATAAAGCAGAAGAATGTTTAGATTAGTATTTACATATCTCTCCATTTTTGCTTTCTTTATGTTTGTTATATTGTCACGAATAGCTAAGCAGTAGCACTATGGTAATGTACCACTCATATTTTCTTTCACAATAAATCCATAAAAGCAACAATCTTAAAAATTTATTTGCCCAAGATGAAGACAGACATTTGGAAATTCTATGTGAAACCTGATGGCTGAAGAGACCATCAGAGGCAGCAGGGGTAAACCAGCAAGTCTTAATTTGGCACTGATCGTTTCTTCTTGTACCAAATTTCTTTCTAACATCTACCAAGCCAGACTTGACATAAGCAAGCTAACGGAACAGACCCGTATGTGCTCTGCCTAATTACAGTCATGTAGGTGAGGCAGAACAAGTCTGTATTATTGGATGATTCACTGCAGATCCACTACAGACTGCAGAAGCATGGCCTCGAGCTGAAGCAATTACCTTCAAGTCAACAGAGGTCTCTTCCAGCATCTCAGGATTAGATGGAAGTCAACCAATATATTTTTTGTGTTGGATTTTATCTCATTTCTTCTGCTTTGGCTTGGAAGTGCTCTTGAATTTTAAAATCACCAGGTCCTAGCAGGTTCTTCTGACAAACAATTTTGGTTTTAAGCACTTAAGTACATTTGAAGTACATTTATGTACTTTTAAAAACCACTTACAGTGCCCAAGATGGAATCTCTGAAATTTTCATTTTCTTTTCCCAGCACAGCTCTCCCAGGTTGGTTCTAGCTACAACATCAAAATCTGTCTTGGACTTTCTCAGAGAACAATCTCAGAATATATTCTTACTGCTCTCACAAATGCCAAAAACAGAGAAAGGAAAGCTTACAGACATCTTTTGCTTTCCAGAAATACAGAGCATTAAAGCCCTGAGGTCCCTGGGGTACCCTGGCTAGGAGGAGTTCATGAATGAGCAACAGCGGTCAATCTGCAAATCCAGTACCACACGGAAGGTGGGCCTCAAGGGAAGGCAGGTGTTCAAGGTCTGATCCCCCTGGCATTTGACAGCTAATATACAAAGTGACAGCGGGCCTCAAATGCTACCACTGAGTTTTCTCAACTGAAAGCATATTTAGACCAGGAAAGTCTTGACTCCTCAAATGTTCAAGAGCTAGGAAGAAAACAAGTAAAACACAGGCAAATAAAAAATAAATATATATAGTGCTATACAGATGTTATTAATATACAGAATATATAAAATATATAAGTATATAAATACATATATAAAACAGTGTAGTAGTTCTATTTATATCATAGAATGGTTTGGGTTGGAAGAGACCTCAAAGGAACCTCCACTTCCAACTCCCTGCCATGGGCAGGGACACCCTCCACTAGCCCAGGTTGCCCAAAGCCCCATCCAACCTGGCCTTCAACACTGCCAGGGAGCCAGGGGCAGCCACAGCTTCGCTGGGCAACCTGTGCCAGGGCCTCAGCACCCTCACAGGGAAGGATTTCTGCCTCACATCTCATCTACATCTCCCCTCCTGCAGCTTCAGGCCATTCCCCTTGGCCTGTCACTCCCTGCCCTTGTCACCAGCCCCTCTCCAGCTTTCCTGGAGCCCCTGCAGGGACTGGAAGGTGCTCTGAGGTCTCCCTGCAGCCTTCTCTTCTCCAGGCTGAACAATCCCAACTCTCTCAGCCTGTCCTCACAGGAGAGGTGCTCCAGCACTCTGATCAGCTTCGTGGCCCTCCTCTCGACTCGCTTCAGCAGCCCAATGTCTCTCCTGTACTGGGGCCCCAGAGCTGGACACAGTACTCCAGGCGGGGTCTCACAAGAGCGGAGTAGAGGGGCAGGATCACCTCCCTCGACCTGCTGGTCACGCTGCTGGGGATGCAGCCCAGGACATGGTTGGCTTTCT
The DNA here is from genome assembly GCF_011004875.1 of Balearica regulorum gibbericeps. Classification (NCBI taxonomy): domain Eukaryota; kingdom Metazoa; phylum Chordata; class Aves; order Gruiformes; family Gruidae; genus Balearica; species Balearica regulorum. The sequence goes on from NC_046189.1 coordinate 141,149, forward strand.
GGGCTGCAAGCACACATTGCCCACTCATGTTGAGCTTCTTGCCCCCCAACATTCCCAAGTCCTTCTCCTCAGGGCTGCTCTCAATCCATTCTCCACCCAGCCTGTAGTTGTGCCGACCCATGTGCAGGACCTTGCACTTGGCCTCGTTGGACTTCATGCGGTTCACACAGACCCACCTTTCAAGCTTGTCAACATCCCTCTGGATGGCATCCCTTCCCTCCAGTGTGTGAATTGCACCACAGAGCCTGGTGTCATCAGCAAACTTGCTGAGGGTGCGCTCAATCCCACTGTCCGTGTCACCCACAAAGATGTTAAACAGTGCCAGTCCCAGTACTGACCCCTGAGGAATGCCACTCATCACTGGTCTCCACTTGGACATCGAGCTGTTGACTGCAACTGAGTGTGACCATCCAGCTGATTCTTTATCCACTGAGTGACCCATCCGTCAAATCCATGTCTCTCCAATTTAGACACAAGGATGACATGTGGGACAGTGTCAAATGCCTTGCACAAGTAGATGATGCCAGTCACTCTTCCCTTATCCACCAATGCTGTAACCCCATCATAGAAGGCCACCAAATTTGTGAGGCACAATTTGCCCTTAGTGAAGCCATGTTGGCTGTCACCAATCACCTCCTTAGTTTCCATGTGCCTGAGCATAGTCTCCAGGAGGATCTGCTCCATGACCTTGCCTGGCACAGAGGTGAGACTGACTGGCCTGTAGTTCCCTGGGTTTTCCTTTTTCACCTTCTTAAAAATGGGGGTTATGTTTCCCCTTTTCCAGTCGGCGGGAACTTCGCTGGACTGCCAGGGCTTCTCAAATATGATGGAGAGTGGCCTGGCCACTTCATCCGACAGTTCCTTCAGGAACCGTGGATGCATCTCATCAGGTCCCATGGACTTGTGCACCTTCAGGTTCCTTAGATGGTCTTGAACCTGATCTTCTTCTACAGGGGGCGGTTCTGCATTCTCCCAGTCCTGTCTTTGCCTTCTGTGACCTGGGCAGTGTGGCTCAAGCATTTGCCAGTGAAGACTGAGGCAAAGAAGTTGTTGAGTACCTCAGCCTTCTCCATATGTCAGGTAACCAGATGTTCTGTTTCCTTCCACAGAGGGCCCACATTTTCCCTCGTCTTCCTTTTCTCACTGGCACATCTATGGAAGCTTTTCTTGTTGCCCTTGATGTCACTGGCCAGGTTTAATTCTATCAGGGCTTTAGTCTTCCTAACCTCATCCCTGGCTGCTCAGACAGATTCTGTATATTCCTCCCAGGCTACCTGCCATCGCTTCCTCTGTAGACTTCTTTTTGTGTTTGACTTTGTCCAGGAGCTGCTTGTTCATCCATGCAGGCCTCCAGGCGTTTTTGCCTGTCTTCCTCTTTGTTGGGATTTTTGAACAAAGATTGAGGCTTTGGGCAACATGGTCTAGTGGAGGGTGTCCCTGCCCACAGCAGGGGGGTTGGAACTAGATGATCTTTAAGGTCCCTTCCAATCCAAACCATTCTATGATTCTATGATTGATGCAAGATTTGCATTTAAATAAATTATTCTACAGTCTTAGCCAATATTCTAGGCAGGTTTTATCTTTATGATTTTTTTATTTTTGTCAAAAACAGTAACTACTGCAGTTTATTTATAAAATGTGTTACCATTTTTGACAATCTGATTTTTCTTCAGAAAATTGCTTTCTTTTGGATGAAAAATGCTAACAGTTATGAAGCTCTTCAGTGAGGCAAATTTATAAATTGCCTGTTATCGTATATCGTGTGAATGTTACCAATGTTTGTTGGAAAAGTTAGATGCTTTAATTGTTCCAGCTTTCTTCTGCCATGTTCTTCTTTGTCATTGTGTTAGCAATGATGGGCAGAATTCTCATTCATAGCATATAAAACATGTTCATTTTTAATTATGTCTAAATAAATAGCTAATTTTCAAAAATAATCTTTTTCTATGTGTTAAGCACATAATAGGCAAAATACTTGCAGCTGCTCCTGAGCTTGGAGGAGGTGATCCTTGAATATTAGCCAGCTGTCTTGAGCCCCTCTTCCCTCCAGGGCTTTGTCCCATGGTATTCTACCAAGCAGACCCCTGCAGAGGCCAAAGTCTGTTCTCCTGAAGTCCAGGGCAGTGAGCTTGCTGTGCGCCCTCCTCATTGCCCTGAGGATCTTCAACTCCACCATTTTGTGGTCACTGTAGCCAAGGCTGCCCTTGAGCTTCACATCCCCTACCAGCCCCTCCTTGTTGGTGAGAACAAGGTCCAGCATGGCACCTCTCCTCATCAGCTACTCTATCACTTGGAGGAGGAAGTTATCACCAACACATCCAGGAACTTCCTGGATTGCTTATGCCCTGCTGTGTTGTCCCTCCAAAAGATATCGGGGTGGCTGAGGTCCCCCCATGAGGACCAGGGCTTCTGAATGTAAGGCTGCTTTTATCTGTCTATAGAGGGCCTCATCCACTCGGTCTTCCTGCTCGGGTGGCCTGTAGCAGACCCCAGTATAATGTCCCCTGTCCCTGCCTTCCCTTTAGTTCTGACCCATAAGCTCTCAGTCAGCTCCTCACCCATCCCCAGGTGGAGCTCCATGCCCTCCAGCTGGTCATTAACACAGAGGTGACAACCTCTCCTCATCTTCCCTGCCTGTCCTTCCTAAAAAGACTGTATCTTCCAGTCTATATATTTTTGTGTAATATTTATATCCAATATTATATATATAAAATCTGCATTTTATACATATATATAAAAAAATATAGAACAGCTGCACTGGCCAAGTTTTTAAAACTACAGAAAATGTTCATTATTTTAAAGAAACAGCTGGTAGACGAGCAGGAAATTACCACAGTAGCAAAGGTTCCAGGATAATTCCTATTTAACAAAAGGGAACCAGACTACCCTCAAGTGACTGACTGGTTGCTGTCAGAACCTCTGAGGTTCTTATTTCATCTTCCTCTTTGGTTAAAATAGCTTTGAAACGGTTACAAGTTGTCTGGAGTATCAGCACAATTCAGGTAATGGCATGGCAACCACTAAAAAGAAATCTACAGTTACTAACATATCACATTTGAGTGCAGAGAAGGAATTTTATTTATTTCACATTCAACAACCAGCTCATAACATTCCACTTCCTGGCATGAATTTTTTAATGCTCCAATGACAAATGTAACCTCACAGGCAGAAGTTACCTGCTCTCCCAAGCACAGCGCCGAGATTGCTTATAATGAGTCATTTGGAATTGCCATGGTCCCTGGTATTGTTTTGCATTGAGATATATCCCACAGTGATTCTAGAAAGAAACAGTTCCTTTAACCACCAAAAGGTTCCTGAAATTCAGCAGAAAAGTGACGATGAACATCGGCCACAAGGAAAAGAGGGTGAAGGAAGTACAGTCAGGACAGCATGCTCCAGGACGCAAAATACCAGATTTCACTGTAAACATTGCTCATTTTATCATGTTATTTCTGAATCTTTTTACACCCCAGCTCTATCCACATTCAAAATGTATTTTTTGCAATGCCTCTGATGTTATCCATCACTCAGAAGTTTCACCTAGCAGCATGCCAGGATGCCTACAGATATAATTATTTCCTCAGAGTTTTATCTGAAATTTGGTTGCAGAGGTTGACTGAGGAAATCGATTACTCTTAACGCTTGCTGTTACCCAACACTTGTTTTTACTTTTGCACAGTGCATTTGGTTCGATTAGTGAAAGATAACACATTTTAATCAGTATTTCCCCGTAACTATGTAGTTTTATCATTCCTAAATGAAATCTAACATTTCCACTAACTCTTCAGAACTGCAGGTTTAGAATTGTAGAATGCAAACCAGAGCCTACAGGAACGCCACTCCTGAATACTAACATGTTCCTACTTAATTTTACTGTTAATTGAAAATATGCTTTGCAGCCACTTCTTTCTTTTTCTATTCACCAAGCTCTCTGCGGGGTTATTTAAACGCTGTCTGTATAATAATTTGGTTCCCCACAGATTCACCTACACAGTGCAGTAGAAACTTAATCCAATCCATTGTACATGCCATTGAAAGAGGAGTTCTCATATGATTAGTTTTTTACGTGGCAGCTGATGAAGTATAACACAAAAAGTTCGACTTCCAGAACTCAAATCTTACGAGTATGAGTATGCTTTAAGACACATACAACTTGCTGATTCATAAGTATTTGTTAAAAGAAGATCCCATCAACTACCTCTGTAAATCTGAACACTACGATTACAGATACCTGTTTCCAATTTCTAACAAGACAGAAGAATCACCCCAAAATTGTAGAAAACCTTGTCCACATTCCAGTCTAAGTTGGAGAACCTACAGCAGATTCACAGAATGGTTACTCTCTCCTCTCAATTTAAGCCATTTCCTTCCACAAGTGCTTCCAAACCTGTGCCACCACTTTTTCCTTCAAGTATCACATCAACACGCAGTTCTATCTCGAGTTCTCTAATCATTTCATATTTCATAAACTTACAGTAATCTAAACTTTCATTTCAAACAATTTTCCCACTACTCCTTTTTCTACTTTCCTGCCTCTTACCAGGAATTTTACTTCTTACTCAGTAGTTTCACTGCTCACCCTACGTTTTTTTAAAAACCTTACAAATCAGCAAAATTGTACTATCAGCTAAAGTTTCATAAGAAAACAGCAGAGATAGGTACTGATATGCCTTGAAGACGACACTGGGGTTTGTGAAATTCAAGTACGTACTGAAGAACATGAGATAAAATTAACTCATCAGCAGTCTTTACCTCATAGACCAACAGAAAACTAAGACAACAATGCATATACTTGAAAAATCAACTTCAGAAAGACACGAGTTATGGGTCCTGGAGATGGTCAAATCACAGACTAGGAACTCTTCAAATCTAAAATGCCGACATCCATCAGCCTGCAAAAACTTGATGGATAATGGGAAACTTAATGAATCCTATTAGGAATGCTACTGAGCAAAGGACATTACAAAAAATCCTGCTATCAAATTGTTAATGATAAAAAAAAAATCACTGCAGGCTCAAAGCCACCGGGACTCCCACACACTAATCTGAGCCATGCTGAAGCTGTGTCAATTAACAAATTTCCAAGCCAGAACTGGGTTAATGGAACATATGTCAGGAAACTGAAACAAGTAGTTAGTGTTGGTTTTTAAGCAAACTTTTGTCTTTTTGCCAAAGTATCATTCCCTGTGCTCAGAGGCAGACAGCTCTTTTTTAGCTACACACTCTCTTTTTAGCATAAAGCTAGATTCCTGTCATCTTATAGCAAAGCTGGGTAGAAGTGGTAGACAAATCAGATAATCTGGTACTTCTTAGAAAATGTGGTATCAAGCAAGTAGGTCAAACCATAGATCAGCTAATTTTCGACCGCTCCTTAGGACGATTAGGGAAAACCTGGCTGAACAAGGAGAAATTTTTAAGCAGCTGGAAATCTAAAGGGCCCTAAGATTCTTAGTTGAGCCTATCATCATACCACAGACCAACTAGGAGACTGATGAATTGCACTGTTATCTCCTGAGGACGTGCTTTTTACAATTATTGTTCAGGATGTTAAGGTGTTAACCTAGAGTATATAAAGTCACTTTTCTGTATTCTCATACACTGCTTCAGCTGAGCGAGCTTCTGAATGAGCACGTTACCTAAATAAGATCTTAAAAAACACCTTTGGAAATGATACAGGTACCACAGCAGGCTTCTAGAGCAGACAACTGAATTTAATCAGTCTAACACCTCTAGAAACCCTAAGTCAGTTTTGCTTCCAAGGCCCCACGAATTAGAATATGACACAGAGCCAACAGTATTCATGCAGAAAAGGGGAATAAAGGTACTTTACACTGCACCCTAGCTTTAAAACTTACTTAAAATAGTATGGAAGACAGAGTGTTGTACTTTCCTAAGCTACACTTGAGAACTCAGAACACAATTTGTGCAAACAGCCTTTCAGTTTAAGGGTTGAGAGGGAAAAATAATTAAAAAATGGTTATCAATAGAAAGAAGAAGGCAGAGTAAGTCAACGGTTATGAGAGATTAAAACAAGAGACAGAAATCCAAAGACATGACTTTCTAGTAGACAGAGTTCATTGACTACATTGAACACTTGTCGTAACTGTTAATCCTCGGTCAAAATCCATCCTTAGCCTGTTCTCAAAATCTTTAACTGAGCTGAGTCGGAGGACAGGGTATTCTGAACAGAAAAGTGAGACAGTTCCTTAGACAAAAATGGTGTAAGGAGGAGAGGCTGTTGCAGGTGAAGCTAGGGCTTGCTGTTGACCACAATATTTATAAAAAAAAAATCCAAACTGCTTCTATTTAAGGAATGAGCCATTTTATAAAGATGAGTTAGGTACTGTGTAGTCTACAGAGTACTGTAAATTTGCTAAGGGAAGAGCTATAGGTATACTAAAACAAAACAAAAAAAACCCCACAACAACAAACCTATGCTAAGAAACTCCATGATGAATACCAGACCATGTTCAACACCAAACACACACCATAAAACTTTTTCTAAAACACTGCAACTCAGCAGTCAGCAGAACTCATGAGAACAAAACTTTTGTCTGTCCTGCTAAGAAGAGCCACAGGGGTCACTGCATCAAGATTTCCAAAGTAAAAGAGACTACCATTTAGTTCAACAATTTGCACAAAACTGGCTGGAGATACCCAGTCCTCCTTCAAATCAATAACTTCTGTAAATATCAGAACCAAAACAGGACCAAAATCACAGCATTAATCCCTCTGTTCTCTGATCTGAAAGTGTAACACTAACGCTGTAAAATAATACCTGCTGTTCTTTTTCTCTCATCTATCTACAGTGCCTCGTTATGGGCCCCCACTCATCTCGGCTGTCTTCTCATTTTCCCTTATCTCAACTGGAATCTCTCAAGCTATGGAAGAATTGGCCTCATGTTATTATACAAGACCAAAGCTCAACGGCAGTACAACATCTTTAACCTCGAGTGATTTAAGTGTCCTACTATAAAAATAAGTTGGGCATTTAGTTTTTGTAGGCCACTGAAGATAAAGTCTGAAGATACCCAGCTTAACTACTAATAGTTTATAACAAAAAGTTAGTATTTTGAAGAAACTGGGGCAGGGGGGAGGCAGAAGGCATGTACAAAAAAGCACACTAAAGAATGAGAGTGACTACTAGTGAGTGTTTTCATTTAATGAAACTGGCCAACTTGCTTTCAGGGTAACTTCACTCATTTTTAAAGTTATCTTAAAGTCTTGGATGCAGTTCTCAAACTAAAGTTTGCTGATGAAAATGTTACCAGTTAACATTTCACATAAAACATTAAAAAAAAAATAATTTCAGACTTTTCTCTTTTTCTGCACTTCTCTATAATAGCCATTTTCCCCTACTGGCTATTGATGCCATGTCAATCAAATGTTATTAATTCATCTGTTCTATTTAGTGAGAACTTTCTCATTACATATTGTCACAGACTTAGCGCAAAAGGTATAACTTACATGCAGTCTCTTACCTTGAATTAGTGGTATGTACCGTGCTAACAGCTTTGCTCTTTTCTTTTCATATCCTTTCTGAGTGATGTCTCCTAAAGAAACAGAGAAATAAATTCATATTGTTTTGAACAGTTTTTAAAGAAGCTTTCTCATTTTTGCAATACCTATGATTAAACTCACTAACTTTGAATCAGTCATGTTAGCAACAAAGACCTGGACACGTGAGAGAAATTCATGGCCATATACATACCATCCATGCAGCGCTATCTCTGCACATAGGAAAATGAGCGTCTTGGAGGTATACAACAGAGGAATAGTGTTTGTCTGCAGCACCTGGGCTGAACCTGGTTCTGGAGGTATTTGCCACACTGTAGAACACAGCACAAAAGACTGCAGCGTAGCGGAAGCCAACAAAGCTGACAATCCCGACTCTGCAGCCTTCTGGGGCATCCGAACTGCTCAATACTCCACGCATTGAGAGAACACCCATCCTCCAGCACCTCTGCAGTGCCTTTCGAACTCTAGACCATGTTGTCCACTCTGCAGCACATCAGTCTCCACATTCAAATGCTGGGAGGTGATAACCTCCTTCTAGCACTAGTTTTTACTCACAGTTGTCATCTGATATCCTGTTTTAAACCTATATTGCAGACTCCACTGGTAAAACGTGACATATGTTTTCACACAGACTAGAATAAAAGGAAAACTTCTGTAGAAACTCAAAGTAAGTTTCTGAGACATTTCAGAATCTGTGCTTCCACAATTCTACCAACAGAACAAGGTGGCTTCATGCAAAGCCAGCAGCAAGCTTAGTATGAAATTAAAAACCATCAAACTCCACCAAAATTTTATGAGTTTTGTCCATTTTTTAGATCTCAGCGTAGACATGACAACAGTGATCTCAAACAGTTTAAAAACCACTCCCACCTCCTAAAATTCACACTTGCTTAAAGACGGTGAGATACTATACAATTCCACTAACAAAGTGGCCTTTTCTCCCTCCATGCCTGGCAAATGCATCACAACAGCATGAAACATATCCAAGATTAAAGATATTAAAAACATCTGATGATATTTTTGGAAAACATATTCAAGTAGAAGGTGAATTTCAGAAACGTAGGCTGATAATTATCTTGACTTTAATTAAGACACAAAAGTAAAATTTTACATTTAGATCTTTGCTTCAAGCACATTCTTTCAGCAACACATTGGTGATAGAGTGTATCAAAGCAAACTACAGAGGAGGAAAGAAAAAAAAGCATAAATTACATATATATGGATTAAGTAAAACAGCCTACCTCTGGCCATTTGCTTTCTGTCAAACCTGAAACTCTTTCTCCATCCTATTCACACAAGGAATCAAAACTTAATGTCTGGAAACCATAACAGGAGTGAAAAAAAATAAAAATTCTGTGAGTCTTAGCAACTTGGTGCTTAAAGGGATTTAGGTCTTGCATTTGACAGAACTCCCAGAATACTCCCCAAGCTAATTCTAAGGCCTCTCTGACCTCAGTCATCCCAGACCTGGGCAATCCAAAGAAAGACAGCAGCTATGAAATGATATATGGATATAAGAGTCTACGTTCCTAGTAACAGTCATTTTTAATTCATCCAGATGAGTGGCATGGCTTGGGTATGCAGAAGCAAGAACCCCTTTTTCTCAGCCAGATTTTACAGAGAAGTTCTTACTCAGTATTTTAAAACATTTCTTGGGTACATAAGGGTTAGTTTGGGGTTTTGTTTAATATTGTCCATAGCAGTACATGCTCTAAACACATTTCCTCAAACATCCATCTCCCTCCTACATCAAAGGACACCGTGAACAGAAACAAAGTCACTTCGTTCTACCATCGCCCCACAATTAAGTGAATATGCATCATGTAAAGTTACTGACAGCATGCCAAAACAAGCAATGAGAGCTTGAAAACACTCTTCAAAATAGGTAAGGAAAAAAAAAATGCAAATCCTGGAGTGCTTCAATCCTTGCAGGTATTTCAGACTACAACCAAACGGAATTTGTTGGGTTTTACTCATAAACCTGTGTAAATATTCCATATAAAATTTGGACACAAGACAGAAGTGCTTTGGTTACCATTTTTCTTGAGCAGAAAACTTTTTAGCAGAAGAAAGATCTAGAAATATATGTATGTTATATAATTATATATCAAAAGAAGAATGAAATCAAAACAAAATAACCCACAAATGTCCAAGCAGATTTGTGTGCCTGGGAATAGCTGATCAAAATAACAAATTACACTCTGAGTCATTTCTACAAAGAAATAAAAAGAATTAAAAAAAATGGCATCTTTTTCAGTTATGGAGGGGAAAAAAAAAAACAATCAGACAAGAAGCACCAGCAGGAAGAACAGTTTATCTCAAAACGTAAGTAATTTGGAACACTAAAGCAATCTCAGCAATTTTTTTAAGTGACAAATGCTGTATGTAACACAAATGTGCCATACCGTAACTTCAGTGAGGACAGTGATTTTCACAGCTTCATAAATGATTCAAGTAATCCTTAAATCTCCGCGCAGATAGGCCACCTTGCCAGGTGTCGCCCAGCTGAAGAGGCATGCCAGGGAAGCAGCAGATCAGAAGATGGGGTGAACAGAGACTCATATTTAAACCAGAATATCCCAAACTTTGACATCTTGATGCATTTGGAAATTCTTTGATTTTGCTGGAATGCTGACTCTAAGAATTTTCCTTGAATTGGGTTAAGAAAAGCCCAAAGTCAAAAGCATGTCTGCCGACTTTTGCAGCCCTGCTGGCAAGCCGGACTTTGCTGCCTAGCAAAGCTGCTCTTTGTTCCCTTCCCAAGGGCTCGGGGCTGGCTGGACTCCTCCTGACAATTGCAACCCACCCCCTCGCCCTCGGCAGGATTAACCCGTCATTTGGGGTCCTTTGTGATCCCTCACCTCTTCCAAAAAGAGCCACTTAGTCACATCTGGTATGGCAGGGCCGCAGCTGCTGTCATTTAGCCTCACTTTCTCCCTAGTTATTAGATTACACAAAAGCAATCTGAGGTTCCTCAGTCTCGGCAAACCAGCTGGCAAGCCTGGATAAAGCTAGACACTGGAGCGAGCTGTTAGTTCTCTGCCTGGAATATCTGATATATAGTAAAATAAGTCAGAGGCTCCAAAATTAATCTAGAGATGAAAGCGTTGGCATTTCTTAAAATGATGTGTAAAAAAATATTTTCTTAATGAGTGCACAAAGAATCTGTCATGCAGTTACCCCAAATCTACTCAGGCATGTTTTTATTTCACAGTGTTAGCACTATAGCTGACAAAATCTTAACGCCAAATTAACTACATAAATATTACCTCTATTTTATTGGCTTTTCATAAATTATTTTTCCTTGGCTATCCACCTGCTGAGTTCAAAAATTTCAATTAACTTATTTTCAGTTCTGAAAAGTAGGTGGTGAACACTTCAATGCTCTTCAAAAACACAACAGGAAACAAGCATGCGCTTCACCACCGCGGTACAGCTGCCATGCCTCATCGCATTGCAGTCCTCATGCCGCAAAGTCCTGACTTTCCATCTCAACTATTTTATGGCAACTCTACCCATTGGGTAACAATGCTTAGAAAAAGTGTGTTTGTTTTTTTTTTTTTTTTAACCAGGAATTGGGCATACGTGAGTTATGTAGTTCATAAATAAATACAGTTTGTGCAGCAGAACATTATTTCCTTGCTCGCCCAAGGACCCCCACAAGTGCAGCAGCCTCTCCTCTCCAGTGCACGACCGTGCAGGGCAGAGGACACCCACTGCTATCCCAGCTCCTTTGTAGCTTTTTATCCCTGCACTGAGGGGTCCTTGAAGGCTTCTGGTGGAGAGGGGAAGATGGGCAAGATGCAGACAGACACTGAACAGCTCATGGAAAGGTGAGCTTGCTGTGAAGCGAGCAGCTTCTCCAGCCCTTCATCAGTAGTTTGCACTTAAATTCTCACTGGGAGCAGCTACAAGACACCGCACAGCACACTGTGTCCATGGTGTAAGCGCTCTCCCCAAGATGACTGACTGTACAGCTGAGGATGGCTCTCCATCACTTGCTGAAGATAAGCAAATGGCTCCAGGTCACCAATTTGCCGAGGTCAAGAACAGAGACATTTCTAAATGAGGTGACTGTGCATTAAACTTGGATGAAAAGAATAAGATGTATTAGATCTGCAAGATGAAACCTTTAAGTGTTCACCTGGTCACTGGCGAGCAGAGTCACAATCTCAGGTATCTCAACTACTGACAAATCACTGCAGAAACTTGCCAGTTCCTTCAGCCTAAAGTGAAAGTCAAGGGCAGAAATACTGGCTTCTGCTCAAAGAGGTGGCTCATGGATGGTTTGAAAAGGCAAGTTGCCAGCCAAAACATAACTCAGAAGTCACTTGTAGAAAAAATGAAAGTAAATCTCCAGTATTTCTGGGGACAGGTTGTCCCTGTGTTTGAAGGGTTGGCAGAGTTGGGATTCAGCAGTCATGATTTCTACTTCTACCTCTTAGACATGCCTGCTAAATATTTTTAAGTGAAACAACTTGCCAAGCTTTATTTTGCATCATCTTAGAAGTATTATAAAAGGAACACTACATTGCTACATGATTTCGACTTACTTCAAAGTCAGAAACAACAAAAAAAATTGCAAAAGAAATAATTACTCTGACATCTGTGATTTTTGTCCACTGTGAAAGCAAAAATAATCAAGGCATTTCTAAGAACTATGATGAGAGTCAACTATAAGGAAAGCCAGTGACACTTGGTGTAACAGCTGGGGAATTGAAAGATGGTGCACAGGAACACTGAACCATGCAGCCAGCAGAAGAATTGGCTCCATTTTTTACGGCATCTGTCCTCCAGAGTAAATAATGTGCCAACCAGTTCCGAGGAAATTGCTGATAATAGAAGCACATAGGAAAAGAGAAGACCTCACCACTACAAAGGCTGATGACAACAGAACCATCAATGGGTGGTTCATCTCCTGGGCTAACACGGCAAAGCTCTACAGCTATTTGAGCATGAAGACTGTGGAGATCCTGAGCTTCTGAGTCATATCAGGCATGTGCACTGCAAGCTTAAGCATTCTTGATACTACCTCAGAAATGAGAAATCATACCCAGCATCAACAGGGACAAAGTTCCTCAAGGATGCTTACTGCTAAAAGGCTTGAAACCAATACAGATGAATAATACCCAGTAATTTGGTGCATCTAACCTGTAATACGGACGACAAAACCACCTGAACAGCAATCCCTACTACAAAATCTCAAGGATGCTGTTCTCTCAAACATAGCTCTAAGAACTGCAGTAAGCAGAGATTGGAGGAAAAAAAAAAAAAATCCACACTCCTAGGAACACAACATTCATCCTTTCAGCAAGATGCTTTTACAGTAGATCAGGAGGATTCAGAAAGCCCTTGCTAACAGTAATCAAGATGTAAAAGATTGAAAATGGAGGAGCATGACAGTAGGATAAAGCTGTTTGCTCATCAAGGGAGAGATCCACAGCAGTAGCCACATGTAATTCCTGAAATGAATACTGAGCCATGATGGTAAGTCAGATCTATACTGTCAGTCACATGTGACGCACCTCAAGCAGTGTCACACATCCCCTGTTACCCACTTTTTGAATTCCAAAGCATGTCAGTTGGTGCAGCACCCTGGTAGCCAATACTGGCTGCTGATACTCTGAGAAAGAATAGAGTGCAGCGCTGAAATACAGTGGGGATGGTTGTATTTATGCCTGAACTTATAGTCACAAACAGGGCCTCGAGGAAGAGGAGGAGGAAGAGGAGCAGAACTCCCTGAGTGGCAGGGCTGTACATCACAGGGCATCTTCACGCTGTGCCATTCAAAAGCTGTTAACAGCTATTCCGTTAACGCATGACACCAAAAGAAATACCAAGCCATGAAAAAGCCCACCAAGGTCACCGCTTAACTGAAATTAAAGTCTCAAAATCAAACATTATGAGGGTGTTTCCAAAGTCTAGCCTTTTCTTTTGAAGAAGGTGAAACCAGCACAACTGCAATCCCTGATCGAGGGGTTGATGGACAAACTCTCAAGTAGCCAAGCCAACTTCAACAGCAGCAGTGAAGAAATGTTCTGTTAAGCCTTCACTCTGGGACTGCTAACCTTGCGGATGAGAGGACTAACCCCAGCATTGTAAGATTGTGTACATGAGTACTTGCCACACAGGTGAGAAGTGCCACACAATCCAGCAAAGGAGGGAAAGGGAGAGATGTTGGGAGGTCGCAGTCCTCACTGGGATTAAAGGGCAGAGCTGACAAAGTTCACTGAGGTCTTACTGACTTGGGGGGGTGGGGGGAAGCCAAAAAAACACCATCAAAACTTTATTACCCACATAAAGTTTTGTGGACTTTTCCAGACGATCGTCATACACCTTACGCTCACTGTTTAAATACGCTTAAAGACTTGACCTAGCAAACATTTGGACAGACACATTCCCTTCCAAGGCTGCAGACAACTCTCATATGAACGTGGAATTGGACAGTTGCAGGTAGTTGAGGGTTGAAGTATAACTTGGAGGGAAGTCTCTGAAGATTCAGCAAAGATCAAAATACAAATCCTTAAAGAGGAACTGTAGAAATACTGGAAAGTAAGGGGGAAGGTTAAGAAAAACTTGCAGAAATGAAATACTCTTAAGAAAACTGGAAGTGGTTTAGGGATGTATTTTCTCCACATACACACCCATGAGCTTCAAGCTGGGCCACATGTAGGTGTGCCGTCAACAGATTCTGCCGAGTGACAGTTCACAATCATTCTTCTCAACTTCTAATCACCACTTAAATCTAAAAAAACAGAACAACTCTCCCAAACCTACCACTAGTGCCCATTACAAGCTTTGGCTACCTGCTATGCTTTCTTCTCTCAGATACCACACTTTCTTGTGTAAATTGAGCAAAAGCCAAACTGATCAACAGGTGGTAAAGGAACTAGAAAGTGAAAATCATTACTTGCAATTAAAGAAAGGGTTTTGGACCTCCAAACTATGCAGAACACTTGCAACCATCCCTGAGATATGGTCTCTAGCAGGTCTGTGCTGTTTAAATCTGGTAATTAAAATGGGGGGTTTTTTGGAAAAAAAAAAAAAAAAAGAAAAACCCCACAATTCTTCCATAACCATCACCTACCCCTATCTGGAAATTGGTGCATTTATTAAACAAACTGGCTCCAAAGTGGATCCACATCAACACAGCTCTTCTGTAAACCGTGGTGGTTTGGTTTTTTTTTTTTCCCTTTTTCTGCCAGCTGAGGAATCATCATTTTTTCCTGGGAAAGCCAGAAGTTTACCCCTGGATTCTTTCCCTAGTAGCTGAATTATTAATCAACACTGCGTTGATAAACCAGCAGGAGATCACACAACTGTCTGTTAATAAGTAGTCCATTAATTAGTCTTGGTTCTACATTTTTTGCTACTCATATTTTTCCCATTTCAATCTTAACCTCTGATTCTTTTCCTAAAATTGTATTACAAACTGTATTTCCATCATTATTGAACTTTATACTGAAATAAGTGACTGTATACCAATTAGTTGTACTGCTAAACTCAGTAGTGGGTTTTTTTGGGGTAAGAGTGCTAAGTACAACTGTTTCCAATTGTTTGTTCTTCTATAAAACTCATGCTTTGCAATCACGGCTATAAAGAAGCACTTTTAACTTGTCAGGTAACCTGAAGTCCACTCTGGCACGCAGTTTCTACTGAAAAGTCCCATTTTTTTCCTCCTCTATACAACATACCTTCATTCCAAGACTCATTCTATGGGACAGTGTTTCAGCCACAACTGAGCTTATGTTCACATTGTCTTTGAAAAGCATAGAAAACTGTAGCCACATGAGAAATGGGTGAAATGGGTGATATCTTTACTATCCAGAAAATAACACTTCCTTCATCTGTAAGTTTGCAAAATATTCAAACAGCGGTCCTTTATCCTGCATCATTGCTATTTTCTGAAGTAAGGGCTATTGATTGATGCCTTAATTTAGTTTGCATATGATGAGCTAAGTGAAGTGTGAAAGTCTTGATTATAATCTTCCATATTATTTCCATTTTAAACAGATTCGTGTGACATCTGATCATTCCATATGGTGATGCATTTGACTAACCTATAGGAAATTCTATTTCAAAGATCCTATTTTAAACATCCTGAGAGCATCGAGATGCCTTTTAAACAGTATTAGAAGTTTAGCACAACTTCACTGAAAATGTATGTTATTGGTAATTCCTAATTTGCAGCAGGACTTTCATCCCTTTGATAACTTAAATTCTGTCAAAGTACAAAACTTGTCTGCATGTAAAAGTTGGAGATACACAACTACTTCAGTCTACACAGTTTCATTAAACCTTTGTGTGCACAATGAAATCACTGAAATACCGTTCTAGAGACTGGACAAATATTGACTAGCTAATTGCATGTATCAACAACAGACAGGGAAGTAATTTTACCAATATGTTAGTAGCAGAAGACTAAGTTTTCCACTTTGTGCACAATTACACAATGGGACTCTTTATTTTACAATACCACTAATTGCCTAGTGTGCTTTCTCTTGGCCTAAACTTCGCCTGATCAAGCCATTAGGAGTTTTGCTATTGACAAAGCAATGCTAAATGCCAGAATTAGAAAATTCTATTCTTTCACCTCACAGTTTCAAAGCAGTTGCTAGACAATAGTACCACTTATATTTTACAAGCTAAAAAAAAAAGCCAAGGTGAAGGAAGTATGCAGTACAGTGAGGATGAGAAAAGTCTATGCAGTCCAGGTTATTCTGTTCTACACAAATCCACACTTGTAAACTGTGCAAGATGAGAGCTGCTCCTTTTTAAATATTGACCTGCCTGGCTTTAAGCCGTTAGTTGCTTCATCTACCAGGAGTAGGCATTTGACAGGGTAAAAGACGGGTAAATAATCAGATCACAAAAGCAACATGGCAAGTTTCCAGGCTCAGTTAGCCCAATTAATGAACTGTTCTTACACTGCTTCAGTAAATCCTTAAGCTCACTCCACAGGGAGACGTCTTACAAGCAACTGAGCATTTCATATTTACCAGTTGCAAAAAGCTCATATTCATACTCTGGTAGCAACCAAAGCCCAACAGATCACAGCAAAGATGCCGTTTAGGCATGACGCACAATACTGAAGACAGAGGCAGCCTTATTCAGAAATCCATGACTATGGGAAGATCCAACTCATTAATTAGACCATGAAAAATCTTTTAAAAACCAACCAGAAAATCCCAAACCACAGCACGATATTCAAAATTCACAGAGTTGATTCAAAGCTCACAAAGAGAAGTCACGTAACCTGCAATACCTAGAGCATACACAACTCACGTTATTTCAATTGGTAAACCACAAAACTTTTTGGATTTCTAGGTCTGGGTTTCAGGTTTGATTAGTTTCCTGACACGTTATTACCACGCCCTGACGTGCATTGTCAAACCATGCTTTCAGAGGAAAGGACAAAAGAGATTTAAAGTTGATAATGAAGTAACTGGGGCGGGGTGGGGGTGGCTACCGGGCCAAGTTTTACTATGAATGCAGATACTAACGTTTTTAAATAAAAAGGTAGCATATATTAAAAAAAATCATCAGTATCCATGGTAAAGCTACAAAATAATATAGTACAATATACTTTTGCTAGGAAGTTAGACCTCACCAAAAGACTTTATATTGGATCCAGATAGATTGTCCGATGTGATCAGGAAGAAACAGATGAAGTGATTCACAGTTCCTGGCTGAACTACAAAATGATGAACTACACTGAAAAACTGAAAAAAGAAACCAGCTGAATTATTCACGGAAGCATCCAGAAAAGCAAGCCAGCTGGTGCACGCAACCAACCTCTCACGGCAGGAGGAAAAAAATAAAAAAAAAAATAAATCAATCCCTATTATGACCAGAACACGTCAGTGCTTACAAGCCTGGGAAGCCCCAGCATGGGTCCCTATGATGGCTAAACTTATTTACATTTCTTTCTAGTTGCAACGCTACTTATTGAGTGTCTAGCTGAGGTGAGGAGCCTAAAAGTGATCAGCAAACATATTTTCCTGAATCCAGGACTTGAAAAGTACAAGAACACGGCTTGTAAAGGCCTTTCTTGATTACTCACATGCATGGGAGCACTGCTTTACTAGCCAAGCTTATCACACAGCACACGCCGTGTATCTCTTCAAAGTCAGCTACTGTGAGCGCTCACAAAAATTAAACACAACATCTCATGCCAACTTTCTGCCTAGAGGTCGTTACCAAGGACCACGACCACCCCACCGCAAGGCTCCCATCAGTGCTGGTTATGGACAAGTGGGCTGCTTCGCTCCCGCACGTTTCCCCGCACACTCGGCTCCGCCATTCCTGCTTCATGTCCAGAGCCATCAGTTTGCTATCGATACCAGGAAAATTAGCTCCTCAAAACAAAGATGCTGATTTATTTCCAAATGCTTTCATACACTTGACAAATCTTCCTTAGAAAAACAGACAGCTATTCTTCTGATAAACTGGAGTTCTTCCTGAACAGGAAGAACAAAATGCTGCCATTTCTGCCAACTGCTTTTTTTTTTTCCTCATTTACCTTGTTAGAAGGAGTCAAAGGAAAGCCAAGCTCAGTGTCTGTAATCTTAGATGCTAAAGCCCACCAACTAGCACCCTGTTTGAAGTTGAACGTAACATGCTGCTGCCAAGGCGGCGGCTAACTAGCAGTATGTTCTATAAAGTACAGTTTATTAAAACCCAAGTAGTGAAAAATCATCATTTTTATTCCTCTATGTAACATTCTTTGGTATGGAAAACCGAATATTCAAAAACCGAGGAAAAAGGTTTCGAATAATACTTTATTTGGCTCCTGATTCACATTTTCTAGAAAAGTTCCTCAAGTCTACACACCTTTTGTCCTGTCTGTTCAGATGTCCATTTCTTTCATTTCTGAAATAATTTAAAAATCCACATCTGTGGATAAGCCACTGGGTAGGACTGTATCACTACTCAAACCATAGTTTGAACACACCACCTGCTGAAAAGAACTTTTTCCTGCCAAATTTGCTTTCAAAGGGTTCACTTGGAGTGACCAGGAGACCCAGCACCAAGGGGTCAGCAATCCTCCCCGAACAGCACCGGGGACTTTGGTGGAATGAACTGCCTCAATCAGGTTTTACAGCCATCACTGTGCCCCAATATACTGCAAAGCACTGCCATGGGCTTTGCTGCTAAATTCCATCTTAGTTACTGAGCAAAGACCTACTTCCTTACTTAGGACGGACCCAAACCTAACACTTACTTGGTAATTTTATAAATGTAATATGGAAAGCAAGTCGGCCAATTTCATCTGGTTTTTATTCCAGCACAAAACTCATTTTTATATTAACAACTCTGGTAACATTGCTACTTAATTTAATAACATGCATTGCCGAGCATTCGCATTAATAAAACTGAAAGGGTTTTTACCTTTATTTTATAATTCAGGTCTACTAATGCATAGACTTCGGAATGACAAGGCCAAGAACACGGAGACTTCAGGCAATTTCCCTCATGCACCTGACCAACTACCTGACTATGCCCGAACAAACATTTGCTACTCATATGGTGCACAAAGTCTGATTCAAGTGAACTATTCTGTGGTTTTTTTCTTTGATTGGAGCTATTTCTCTATTACAGAAACATGCTCAACAGAATCTAACCCCTTTTAGAAGCTGCAGATAAGTGCATTAAATTGCAAAAAATAACATAGGAAGAGTAAGGAATGGACTGGCAACTCAATTAGTCAGGAATTCAAAACTGGGGGGAAAAACCACAATAAACTGGCATGATTGTCTTTATTTACTGATTATAGTCTACTTCAGCCCACGTAACAGTTTCTTCTTTCCTTTCTCTTACTCTCACACTCCATTAAAACCTTGCTCTATACGTTTATATAATTGACTGTCATCAAGAACTACATCAGCAGTACCACCTTTACAATTTTTCTCAGCGCAAACTTCGAAAGTGTTACTTCTAAGAAGTTATTGACTTCACAAGGAATCTAGCAAATAATTATTTTCTCTAAGTATTCACAGATTTTGTATATCTGCTCAAATTAATAGATCAGACTCAGCCTTCATTCGGTTGGAATGTGAATGGCAGCTAAAAGACTAATCTAGAAAAGTGAAAAAAAAAAAAACCCCAAAGTTCAAGTTAATTTCATCTACCAAAAATTTTATTCTGCTGTAATCTTGTGTTTGCTATTCAAGAGTTACCAACTCACATAAATACAGCATATTTCAGTGCTGGAGTTATGACTGGTGACCTGTTTTTACACATTGGTATTTCAAAGACTAACAAAACCAACTTGTATTGAACTTGAGTTTAATAAGAACTACTCCAAAATGCGTGATTTGATCATTAAGACAAGAACACAATCCTAAGCTTACAAGACATTCTCCCTGTTACTAAGCAAAACCAGGTACGTAAGTCTTTATTATTGACAGATGGGCCCCTGGCTAGGTTCTTGGTGTTGGTCAACACCAGGCAAAAGGTTTATCTAGTTCCACACCCTCCCTAATGCAGACCTTTACATTGCACTGGCTTTCAACTGCAAGTTCAACAGCTGTACTTGAACAACAGCATCTTTACAAATCCACCTCACCCTGAATTCAAATACTGTAATAGCGGAAATGTTATTCCAGTATTTCCTACCTCTAAAAAATGTGTGTTTACTTTTCATCTAAGGTTATGTGTCTCCAGTCACTGCTTCTTACTGTCTCCTCCTGTGCTAACTTTGAGAGCCCTCATCACCTTTGTGTTCCATGTAAGCACCAACTAGCCTCCTGAATAAACTCAGTCAATACAGAACTGCCAAGCCCAATTCCTTAACTTATTCTCTCATTTCTTTGAGTGCCCTCCATTTTCCCAGCTTTCAGGCAGCAGAAGCAAAGAGATTCCCAGTAGCAGATAAACACAATGTTACTTCAGAAAGCTGCTATAATCTATTCAAGAGTTCCATCAACACCTGCAGCGTGAACATCATCCGCCTTGGCCAACAGTTCCCAGACTTTCTGTAGCTGTACGTTGAGAAGACAAAGTTCTCCTGCAGGACCTTCACCTCCTTGCATCTCCCACCCCTACTCTCTCACAATCATTTCCTCCTCCTCTTGTGCAAATGATTTTAATAGCACCAACACTGACATCAAACTACAGATACTAAGCGGGACACATTTGATTCCATCTGAAGCTGCTCTGGCATTTAATTTGTTCAAAGCTCCCAGTCTTGAGAGCACAGTTTGGCAGTACCTGAACTTACCAGCACGGAACCACTCTGGCCAAGCTCAGGCTTGCCTCATGCTCTGGCACGTCTCAAATTGGAGAACCACTGTCATACACCACGAGACTGCACAGAGAACCTGCATCAACTGATTATGCACCACTTCTTCCTATTCTTTGCAATTGCTGCTTCCCTGAATACAGCATACGGATTCTGCCCTATGATCCTGTGCCCATGTATTTGATGACATTGCTTCTAAATCTCCTTAGCAAGTTACTTTGCTATTTCCCTTTACTTCTCCCACTGGAATCTAAAAAATATTCAATTGCTAGCTGCTTGAGAAAAATAAAGTGTTTATAACTGGGCCAAAACTGGAAAACCTACTAAAACTACTGCGATTTGGGAAGTGGTCATATTTATAAATCCTTTTTAAAGTTGTATCATTAAGTGGCTTTTTAAATCGTTCATAGTGACTTCTAATCTTCCCAGCTTCTTACTATCACATTACTAATTCCAATACCTCTATTTTTTTCAGGGATTCCTCCACAGTAGCTATTCACTATTTGGTCCATAAAAACCAGCCAGATTCTCAAGCCTTCGCTATTCACATAGGCCTCATTGTGTCCTACTATATGCTCATCTATTATCGGCTAGATGCCTGTGTTATGCAGCGCATCCTAATTCCTTCCAGATCACCCATTTAATAGTTCTCTCAAAGCTGTGGAGGGTTCCTTGTAAGCTTCCCAAGTCTTTTTCCTCTGTCTCTCAAGTTAAGGCTTCATGAAATTAATTAACATAGAATTGGAGCGTCATTCAGGCTGGAAGGGACCTCAGGAGGTCTCTAGCCCAACCTCCTGCTAAAAGCAGGAAAATAAAGAGGTCAGGCTGGGTTGCTCAGGTGTTTATCCAGTTGGATCTTGACCACACAGCCTCTCTGGGAATTCTGATCACCCTCACAGTGAGGCCAATCCTAACCCATCTCCTTGCCCAGAGAGGTTGTGGAGGCCCCATCCCTGGAAGTGTTTAAGACCAGGCTGGATGAGGCTTTGGCCAGCATGGTCTAGTGGAGAGTGTCCCTGCCCACAGCAGGGGGGTTGGAACTAGATGATCTTTTGAGGTCCCTTCCAACCCTAACCATTCTATGATTCTATGATATCCAGCTAGATTTCTCCTGCTTCATTTTAAGTCCGTTGCCTCTCGCTCTCCCTGCGTGCACCACTCTGAAGTGCCTGGCTCCATCTTCTAGACAATTTCTTTGGAGATGAGGGACATCAACAGTTCAAAGACCTTCTCCACTAGCCTCTTCCACTGCTTTTTCAAGGCCCTCAGTTGCTCATTTAATGTTTTCTCACTTCAGTGGACAAGGCTTAACATTTTCAATTACAGCTGAAAAAAAGTATACAACATCTTCTATCCCTTCCCTATGCCCAACAGGGAATTCCTTTCAGTACTTCTACCTTTCTCAAATCATATGAAAACATGGGATTTTGATATTGATTACACTCCAATATGTCTTGTGGTTACTTTGTCCTTGATATAGTTATTCTTCTTTCAGTCTCAACAGGTCACATTTGATGATTTTTTTGATGTTTCTGTGCTCTGAAGCTGAAAATAGCAACGTTTTTAACTATAGACAATATCCCCTCATCCATTCTTCTTGTGTTCACAGCATTATTATCTCACTTGCCTCCAGTTACACAAAAAAAAATTGCTCTAACTATTACAACCTGCCAAATTAAACCTCTGGCTTCTTGGTGGCCAGTTTCTTTGAGTCTGGGAAATAGTTATTTGCAAATCATGTTGGAGATAATGACTTCTTCAACAATTCTCTGCATTGTCAGATCTTGTTTTTTCCAAACCACAATGCTCTATTCCTGCTGAGCCACCAATATAAACCTCATGCAGACAAAGTCTGGCTTGAGGTCAGAAAGAGGAAAGCATTCACCTGCTGCTGATCAGCAGTAGGAGACCAATGCAATGTCTGCATTACAGAATCGTGTCTCAAATGATCATAGACCTTCTCTCGAGACACACTTGCAGTTTCAACAGCAGTAACAGACAGATGAAGATCCTCAAAGTCAGCAGGTACATAACACAAGAGGACAGGTGTAGTAGGTATGTAAGTTCCCAAGCCAAGGCCAAAGGATACTAAGGGAAATAGGATTAAAAAATAGGATTAAAGAAAACAGATTAATTTCTCCAAGTCTGGTCACGCAACACACCTGGGCTAATTTAATAGGTTACTGCTGCTGAAAGACGTAGCTCTGCTTCTAATTCCCAACCACTGCACTCCCCAACGCCAGCCTTCGAGCTCACCTGATCACAAAGCACAGTCACGCAAATCACTAACCTGGCAAGTTAACGAACAGCCAGACCCCTTCACCTTGTGCCAGGTAAGTTTTCTGTTCAGTTAAACTGAAACAGCTCTCTTTTTGGCACCAGCAAGCTGTAGATGGTCTTAGTTACTAAAGGGTACCTGGGTCCTCATTTTCTCTTTTGACATCCCCATACAAGAAAATATCAATAAAGTACACAGAAAATGTAACTACTGGAACAGCCATGAGTGTCAAAGCCAGACAACTCATTCAAGACGTTCTCCTTTTTCTTCTCTCATACTCTCCATCCATCTTCTCTCCATCTTCTTTTGCGTCTTGCTCGTGTCCACACCATAACGCTTTATCTAGAGCTCCTGTCAAATCTGGTGTGCATGTTTGGTGCTGTTGTTAATCCAAGTGTTGTCGAAAGGACATTTAAATGTGCTGAAAATTGTTTCAGTTCATTAAGAGGGCGGCTGAGGAGGGGTGCGGCAGCGTAACTATTTTTCACCTTGGCAAGGAGGCAAAGGGTGCGGTTGCCCGAGACAGGATTGCGGCTGGAAGAGACAGACCTGCTCTCCTTCAGCTGCTCCTGCCACAACTCTGCACCAGCTCCAGCACTCAGACCCCTCCAAAACCTCGGTGAGATTAACCCAGGCAACAAAATGGGAAGGCAACAAATTTTTAAAGCAACAAAATGGGAAGGGTGGGGAGAATTAGTTTTAAGTGAATGATCCGAACTGGCTCATTCTGACCTGCTGAGTCCCATAGTTACCATACAGGATAGCATCCCATGGCCCAGAGCACAAGAGGAGATACCCAGCAGCAAGGGACTATGCTGTCCTCAGCCATGCTGAAATACCAAAGTTCCTCAGCTTAATGGGAAGCAGTTATGTTTTCCTCAAGCTCTTCCATTACTGCCAGCTTTCCCCCACAGCTCCTTAACTGTGATCACTATTAAGTGATTACTAATCACTTAATCACTTGGAATCTCTATTAAAATAAAGAGATTGCAAGCAATTCTTTTAAAACAGTACTTATCTATGAACTTCAGATAAAGTTCATAGATACAGATTTGATGCTGTAACAGTGAAGCCTAGTACCAAAAACCCACCATATGCAATGCTACCCAGTACTAACATACAAAGTCTGCCTGCCCAAAATGCAAATTTAGACAAACATTAAAGATAAATATGTGAATTCAGTAATACCAGACTTCAGCTTGTGCATTCAATCCAATGTAGTCCCTTGCACGCAAGTACTGGGAAAATCTACATGACCACATTTATTTTTCAACAAGAACTCTGACTCGTCCAGTGCACTGAAGAGACATTGTTCAATGAACAGAATATTGAATAGGTTTGTGTTTTGTTTTTTAATTCTTTTGCCAAGACAGAACAGGCTTCAGAATGCAAGAGCATATGAACAGGAAGGTCATGGTTGGGGGCACTTGTGAAGGAGTTACTAGGGTGGCACCACATGTTCAAACTTTTTCATCCTAAAATAGGAAATCTGTATTTGTTTATACTCAAAATAGTCTCATTCAGATATGTTATGGTATGAAAAACCACCTGATCCTAAATTCAGATTTAGTCTGAGTGTGGATTTATTTCAACAGTCCCACCAAGACCCCCAGCAGTGCTGCTTGTTGGTGTTCAGAACCTGATGACGCAGCAACAACCTGTTGACTGCTTTGCACTGCATGCAGCACAAAGTAGGACCACACAAGAATTTAAAAAAAAAAAAAAAAAAAGAGAGAGAGAGAGATGGCATTGCTTGCACTGAAGTTGGTATCTTCAAAGACAACACCTGGATCTGGTTTCACCTTGTATAACCTGTATTAAAATAGCTTCTAGATATGTGCGGAATAAAGCTATCTACTGATAAGTCGGTTTTTTACTCAATCTCTTACACTTAAAGAGATTGGAACATTAAAGATTCCACACGGGAAACTCATTAGCAATGAAACTGTCCTAGTTCAAAGCAATAGACTTTGACATTTGCCTCCAAAAGCCTTGGCAAATTTAAGGCACTGCTGACATGACCATTCCAAATACAGCGTTACAGAAGGGTTTTGTCAGCATATTACAAGGTTTAACAGCAGCACATTAAACTACTTAACGTCTAGACTCACTTTAGCAAACCTGTAAAGTTCAGAACAAAGACAAAAACGTAAGGGGATCACACTGAAGGGCTGCTTGCTTTTTCCTCCAAAGTTAAAGCAAATGGACCTCCAGGCAACGCAAGTGCTCATGGATGGGGATCACTGAAGACATGGGGACGAACGGCAGCATGGCAGCAACGTGAGGAAATGGAGTGGATGTCCTCTACATGTTGCACTACTTGCTCCTTCTAAGCTTACTCAACAGGCTATCTGAACTCCATTTCCAGCACAGAAGTTCACTTATTTACCAAAAAAACCCAAACAAAACACCAAAACCACTCCAAAACAAAACAATCTGTTTTGCAGAAGTGCTTATCAAAAGGGTTTTGATATTTGAACTTGTTAAGTAACCAATGAAGTCTGAATACTGCATTTTCAGGAAAGCACTACAAATCAAGAAATACTCTTTACTGTCACCAGAAAGGACTGGGGCATAGTCATAGATCCATACAAATGCCAAAAATGGCCTATTCTACCTGAAAGTTATTTTTCCCCTGAATGTAACAGTCACTACATAATACACAATTATGATTCAACACCACATCTTATGATGCTGACTATTTCAATTACCACCAAGACTTAAAGATTTTTCAGATAACAAATGAAATGGACTAGCATTTTTTAATTGACACTCCAAATCATGTTTAAATTGTTTGAATAATTGGTTAAAACATTCATGAGACAAAGCTGTTACTGTTCACAACAGACAAATGCTTCAGGACTTTACATTATTTTAGGCTGGAATAAAGAAGTCCCTACATTGCTAATACAAAAAATACAGATACTCTTAGAGCTAAGGATTTCAAATAGCTATAATTAGTCCCTTCACTTTGACTGATGATCAGAAGACACTTAAATGGCCTTACTGCATTTTATAAACAGCTGTGGAATTTTAAATCAATTAAATTCCTGCTAATCTAATATGTAGATGCTGCTGACTTGACCTGTACGAACGCTAAGTTTCACTTGCCTTGCCCATTCATCTAATATGATTAGGTTTCTCACATTCCCCAGTCTTCTTTCTCCAGTTTTGATTAATATGAGGAAAAAAAATATTCTATCAGAGTTACTATTCACTTACCTACCAGAACTTTTATGAATTCATGAGAGCATTTTGCTTTTTACTCCTGGAAAATTTAGACCCTCCAGAGGTCTGGTAAGAGAGCTGTAAAAACGTGCATCCTGAGTTACCATCAACTTCCCCCTCATCCATTAGTTTGAAATATTTAAATAAACTTGGAAAGTAGCCCAATACAATTTTCTCGTAGAGAAGGTTAGGCAGTACTTAGAATTTTTACTCCTGAAAAAATTTTAGTTCAATCTTTGTACTCCTACATACGTATATTTGTACAAGATTTCTCTTTTGGAAATGCAACTCCTTTCCCAAGAGAATTGTCTTGGTATACCATTATCAACAGCTCCATTTTTCAGCTGAAATTCTGCAATTTTAAACTTTCCAGTATCACCAACTGCAAAGCTTTTCTGATTTTTGCATGTTTTCTTAGTATGTGCCTTGGTCTGTATGAAAACAGCTGAATCCCAATAATTCTATATTCTCTACAGTTTTGTGGCTAAATCCTCCTGTGCTTCAGAAATGAGATGCTCCATTTTTAGCTTCTCTCAGGAACAAAGGCATCGTAGTTCTCCATAATTATCAACTTTCTCAGTGTACATGACTTAACCCATAACCCATAGGTGTAAAACACTCAAAAACTGACACAAGTGGATAATAATTTCAAAGCCTCATACATTTCTATTAGATACTCAAGTGTTCTTTCAACAGGTAAACTGATTTACTCATAAATTTAGAAAGCAATTTTAGCTCCCAAATTGTAAAAGATATTTAAAGAGTTTAAAATTCTAAAGCTTTTACAGTTGCTAAGGTTCCCTCTCCCCAATATTCTAGAAAGCAGCACTACTTTAACCTTCCTCCCAGAAGAAAGATTGAAATCAAGAAATTCTGATTACTCATCTCAGCCATCAGCAACATCCCTGAAAAAGTCTACAAGTCACTGCAGCTAGGAAAGAAAGAAAAAGTAATTTCGAAGTCCATAATCTGCATGCAGATTTTGCTTAAGGTCCTGTTCTTACTTTCTCTGTGTAAGCAAGAATAAAATTCACTACGAAAGCTGCCAGTGAAGTCCATCCCTGCAGAAGCTGGAAATTAGTAACGTTATTAACATGGTGGCAAGTCCCAGTAAAATCTACTGGAAACGCCAAAACAGGGTTAAAGGCAGAAGACTGTCACGTTGATGTCAAGTGACAGATTTTATATTTACTTCTATTTTCAGGCCTCACTTTCAACAGCCCTCAGTCATTAAAGGACCTGCTCCTCAGAACGTCCTCTAATAAATTCACGTGGATTCAAGACTCTCCAAGTGTCATGGGAAAGCCCTGACATCAGAAACTTCCTTGAAAAACCTAAGAGAAGTGCGTTGAGTCAACATTTGCTAATTAGCACCTAAGAAAGGTTAGGAACTAATAAGAGCTTGCTTCAGCATCCTTTCTGACCACAGGTAGATGTTCTCCTGCTAGAAGCACCACTGGTTCTCCATGTGAATGTGTAAATGGCAATGTCCTGAGGACTTCCCACCCCCTTTTCCTGGTGTTTGTAAAGCAATAACCATCTGGCACGAAGGGTCTCCTCATGTCGCAAGCTCCCACCTGCCTTGGGTGGCAAAGGACTGCATTTGGCAAAAAGTTGCAGCTTTCTGCAGCACAAATAACATCACCGAGGTCTGTCTGGGAACATAGCCCTGCACACTCCTGAAGTCCTTTCTGCCTAAGATTTTGCAAGCATTTAGTGTAAGACAACAAGCATTTTTCAGAAAGATAAATAAAGTCTATTGGGAACTGATCGTAGGAGGAGAAAGAGGTAGAATAAAGTAGAATAAAAACTTAGCTAGCACTAGCAAAGAATAGAAAACTACTTCTCCACTTGTCATCTGTTTTAAGCTGATCTCCAGCTGTCCTATCATCTCGAGTCACAAAGGAATAGCATGCTGTTAGGTTTTCCTCCGTGCAATAGAAAAACAAAGTAGCAGACAAGAGTTAGAGCAAGTGCCAGATATTGGGCAAAAAGAATTTAAGCTGAGCAAGTACTGAGACACTGAAGAAAAGAGAATTATTATTTGGAAAGCAAGGAAGAAGAAATCTTTTATGAAGAGGGTGCCAAAACACTGGTGCAGGTTGCCCAGAGAGGTGGTAGATGCCCCATCCCTGGAAACATTCAAGGTCAGGTTGGATGGGGCTTTGGGCAACCCGATCTAGTTGGAGATGTCCCTGCTCATTGCAGGGGGGACTAGATGGCCTTTAAAGGTCCCTTCCAACCCAAACCATTCTGTGATACTATTGTATGATTCAATCCAAGAAATAACTGGGAAAACGGTGCCTTCTGGTTTTCTCAAAAAAATAGTCCTCGAACACTTTCTCAAGTAAACGTATCAATAGAATTTATTTTTTAAATGTTCATGCCAATTAAGTGTAGACTGCAGAAACTAGCAATTCAATAAACAATTTAAAAATACTTGGATATGCATGGAATCAAATAAATCACATATAGAAAAACAAGTCCAAAACTTGAAGATGAGTCTCAAAGGAGTAACACCAATTCCTATAATGTTGGTAATTGGATTTTTTAAACGTAAGTTTCCTTAGTCTTAAAATACAATCCACTAGCATTTACCATTAAAAACCCAATGGTTTCATTCCATTAAACACTCATTATTTCACTGCTATTAAAAACATATCCATAAAACATACAAATCCATAAAACAGCAA
This sequence comes from Balearica regulorum gibbericeps, assembly GCF_011004875.1. Lineage (NCBI taxonomy): Eukaryota > Metazoa > Chordata > Aves > Gruiformes > Gruidae > Balearica > Balearica regulorum. Next base: position 170,109 of record NC_046189.1, read on the forward strand.
AATTAATATTTTATCACCTGTTTTATCATCTAAAGGTCAACGTGATCATTTTTGGGGGGTTTTTTGCTCCCTCTGGTCACAACATGAAAGTGTTGTGCTTACAGAAATATCTCTATTTAAAATAATCTGAACCACATTTTGCCAAATACATTTCTACCAATTATACACATCATTATTTTCCAGTGAACATTCATATTGCCCTCCTAGCACAAAACTACGCAATGGTCTTTATACAGCATCAATTAACCATTTTACTGCAGTCATTCTACCAAATACAGTATCCAGTGCAAACAACTGCAAAATAAGTTCTCAAGTTTAAAGCTCAGAACTTCCCTTAAAAAAAGGCATTGAGAACCTATTTCATGTGACGACAACAATTTTGATAACATCAATACTGCAAGAGTCATCAATCCATCCAACAGTACCCTTCAGTCCCCACAGGGAATCCTCTCACACCAACTCATAACCTCTCTTTACTTTGCATTGTCAAGACATTGCTTGTTTTAACACAGCAATACTAACTCTTGTTATGATTTAGCCAACGCCACTTTTATTTTATCACGATTGCTAGTCATGGGCTCAGTGAGTAACAGCCCGTAAAAAAAACCAAACCCAAAACCCAACACTCGGGACAGCAAGGAAAGAAGGAATGGCTCACAGAATACCTGTCAGGTATGTCTCTCCTTAAGGAGAGCGTCTGCCTGAAGTTGTAAGACTGCTGTTAATTCCCCCCCCCCATACCCAGAAGGGCTTATCCTGCTATCACACTTTTCACGTAACCATATCGCCAACATGACAGAGAAGTGGCTGTTGAGCTTCATGCACCGAATCACGCTACAAGAGATACCATCTACCTCGTTTACAATCTTTGATCTTTATTATTAAAAAAAAAATCCGTGTGCACTTAACATAAAATAACACTACACATAAGCGCGAATGCCCGTCATTCAGTTTACTGGGCTTCTCAAACTGCACAGAGGAAGCATGATTGAAGCACTGCAGAGTACTGCTCAAAGTTAAGCATAAAAGTATCTACTGGTTGACTTCATTACTTACAAATACCCATTAAAGAAAGGTAAAGCCACCAAAAAACTTGTAGGTTATCACTAGCGCTGAAGACTTTGGACAGAGTTGGATAAAACCAACTGCTCTTTCCGCAGTCAAGAAAAATCTACCTGTTTGTAGCACAACTGTGACTAAAATGGCCTAACCACAAAAGGAAACAACCCAAAAAATAGTAAAAACAACCCTAATGAAGGGCTTGCCAAGTGGAAGATGCAATGAAGTGCTGCAGGGCACAGAAGACACATAATGATCACAGGAACAACTTGTCAGATATTAGCTATGCACAAGTTTTGCATATTCAAAATTATTTCTACATTATTTTTTCTCCTCTGGATGCATGGCAGACAACACAGGTCCTGCCAGGGGAGAAGGATCAGCAGTACAGCAGTTGTGTAAGCACCTACTCAGCCACTGAATTTGTCAAATCTTATTCATACAGCTTCCATTTAAAAGTACAAAACTTCATTTATTTCTTACTACTATCTACTGGTTTTCACTAGGCGTTTTGCTCTTCTTCCTCCACCATCTCAAACCAGCCTGTAAGCCACCTTCATCATCACAGCTATCGGACTGTGATTTTGCAACACATAGACTTATCTCAAAGTTTAAGACCCATGCAACTTACTGGGGCAAAAGTAATATATATATGGATTTACACACAGCCATTTTATTACATAAAATATTATTTATAACCTTAACAGTAGCATAAGATCAGAATATTGAGCCATAGCTACAAGCAAACACAGAACGTGAGGGACTCCTACGAGCAGAAGTTAACAGCTTCAGATGGCCAGAAACTCTCAGGAACTGGGCATTGTGCTGATGGCTCTACTACAGTGCTGTCAGATCGTGGTCAATTATTCCATTTTTCAAGTAAGAATTCATACAGTTAGTCCAGAAGTAATTTATTTTGTCACCTATCCTGGAAAAAAAGAGAATAAATGAAGCTCCCTTTGTGTTGTTCAGGACCTGGGAAGACCTGTGGCCCGTTAGCCAAGCGTATCTCAGAGGCACATCACTGACAGGGTTAGAAGTTATTCCATCTGGTTCTGGTTCCCTTTCTCTTCCCGATGGAAAACTATGCAGGGTTTCTCTATTTTAGCATGTGCTGTGCCACAAGTTTCTATTATTAACAAAAAGGTAAAAAAAAAAATTCACTTGAACTGAAAAAGGAAAGGGTGATAACCACTGCGCTACCTTTTGTAGATCTTCATTCTATGGCATCTGGAGCAGCCCCTGCCTCCTGCTAACAGCTCCGTTACAAGTATTTCCAGCACCCAAAGTTTTTCTTTCAATTAACAGAATCTAAACATTCTGAAGGACATCTGAAAAACACCTTTCTTTAGGAAGGGAAGATTCTCATTTGCTACAGCTTAATGGTCACTTGCAAGCACTGATGAATTTACAAATTAACATCCTGTGGAAATTAAAAACAAACAAATCAGAACAGTGACAATAACTTCTAAAACCCAAATTTGAAGAAAACTATGACTTTGCACCCATTTAGGCAAGAGTTGCTCATACATCTAATCCTGGCATCACCAGCTCGAAAAGCCTAGAAATACAGATGTAATTTGTTCTAACCACGTTAAGATAATCAGAAGAGCATTTCCTGTTCAAAAATATAAGACATTCCTTCACTTGTCACACAATCACATTGGTCTCCTACTATAGCAACCCTTTTAAACCGACCAGTTTACTACATTATTCAAGAAAAGTAACCCAAAACCTCACAAACAAGCTGGAAAGGGAGCACAGGGAGAAAGGCACACACCGCCTCTACTCCTGCACTGTTGCTCAAACTGACGTGGCCAGCTACGGTTTCAGATTGACCGCCACAAAATATATTGTTTCTCAGTTTACTAAACTGCTCAAGGAAAGCAAACTCATAACCAGCAAAAATACGACACACTAATCCACAATGGCCAAACTAATCCTTACCTTACTAGAGTCTTCTGGGTAAATTGTAAATGTAGCCCAAAAATCAGCAGAGACTACGTGGAGTCAAACCAGATGCAACTCTGGATGTGCAAGCTCATCGAGCAACAACGGGTTTGCACTAGAGCAAGGGGAAAAAAAAAAGACCTCTAGCTCCTGCTTAAGGAGTGACTCAGGGTTCATCAGTTTGCTGAGAAGTTTCGAGGTCATTAATTTTACTATGCACATGTATAACCCAAGGGCAGTAGAAACAATGAGCAGTCCCAAGTACGGTCCTAATTCCCACAACATGTACTACAACCTCAACTAGCTGGTTTATATAGTTTAACTTTCTTGGTGGTTGTTACTTAGTAAATGAAAACTTAGGCAAAAAAAAAAAAAAAAAGATGATGATGCTCAAACCCAAATACTTGCTTTCTTCAAATACTGTTTCTGGGGAAAAAAATGAAGGGAAAAATCTTTACTGAGCTTCTATCTCTGGAAACAGTGAATACCCTTTGCAAATTGAAGTAATTTCCACCAAATACAAATTATACACAAACATCTGTAATGAGGAACTTAAATATTTTTGTTAAACAACATGTAATTATAAACAAACTTTTTTCCTCAGTGATCCCGAATGTCTTTTCCTAACCCTGCCTCCCAGTGTGCTTTAATGACATGATGTGTCTGACATGCTTTCTTTGCAACAACAAATTCCTGCATTTCCTTAACGTTTCTTATTACTTACAATGTAAAGCAGAGATCTCATATTGTAGGACTCTCACAGAATTCCGGCTTCATACCAGGAAGCAAAATGATCTTGAAGATAAGAAAACACAGCAGTATAATTTTTTTACCCCTCAGCTTCTTCTCCCTACTGTATTACAGCATGCAGATTCTTTCGCCAAAAAGAGGTCGGATCAGAGACCAAAGGTAAAAATCCTAGTCGTCACGGGAGACAGCGGGATGTGGTCAGCTGGAAATCTTCCTTGCTTTGTTACCTTCGGATCAATTACAAAGCTGCAGGATGGCACAGGGGACAGTAACCAGCAGAAGAAGCGTGCAGTGTGGCACTGCTCGTACGTAGGGCGCACCAGCGTGTCCAGAGCAGGGAGGTCTGCTGGAGAGTAATGGCTCAGTGTGAACTCGCATGACAGCCTAGAACTAAAGCCTGGTGACAGGGGAACTCATGGCTGCTCCCGGATCACTCCCTCAAATTACATGTTCCCACCGTTGTCTTTGCACAGCACCTCTGTGAGCTGAATCTGCTCTGCACAGAAAAAAGCACAGAATCATATCGGAGAATCATGGAATGGTTTGGGTTGGAAGGGACCTCACAGCCCATCCAGTCCCACCCCTGCCATGGGCAGGGACACCCTCCACTAGCCCAGGTTGCCCAAAGACCCATCCAACCTGGCCTTCAACACTGCCAGGGAGCCAGGGGCAGCCACAGCTTCGCTGGGCAACCTGTGCCAGGGCCTCAGCACCCTCACAGGGAACGATTTCTGCCTCACATCTCATCTCCCTCTCCCCTCCTGCAGCTTCAGGCCATTCCCCCTTGGCCTGTCACTCCCTGCCCTTGTCACCAGCCCCTCTCCAGCTTTCCTGGAGCCCCTGCAGGGACTGGAAGGGGCTCTAAGGTCTCCCCACAGCCTTCTCTTCTCCAGGCTGAACAACCCCAACTCTCTCAGCCTGTCTCCATAGCAGAGGTGCTCCAGCCCTCCCATCATCTCCGTGGCCTCCTCTGGCCTCGCTCCAACAGCTCCATGTCCTTCTTGTGCTGGGGACCCCTGAGCTGGACGTAGTACTGCAGGGGGGGGTCTTACCAGAGCGGAACAGAGGGGCAGAATCCCATCCCTCGACCTGCTGGTCACACTAATGCTCATCCATAATCTCTATACCATTCACAGGACTTCTCTTTTCAGCACCCCCCATTGTACTGCCATCCTCGATAGCACATACACTCTTTATCTTTGGCCTCCTCCTTCCTACGTTCCTTCTCGAAACAGAAAACAGAACCACAACCCCCCGCCTTCCTCACCTCCAAGCAAGCTGCAGTTCCCAGACTGCCCTGCAGAAACCTCTTTGTGGCAGGACAGGGCTGAAGGCCCTCTGGCTATATAGTCAAACCACCTACCATTGCAGGATTTCAGTTCTCCACATGCAAACAGTTTTTTTCAAACCCTACCTGATAAAATAGAGTGGCTTGTATTTTCCCTGTATCCGATTCATCACAAAGCTGTGGGACACTAATGTATTGATCTTGCACCATGATTTATGGGGTTTTTTATATTTCAAGTTCTAGAAGGACAAAATGCTGCTATAACCAGCAAGGCCAACATTTCATTCCAGGCTGGATCCAGGACAGCACTGAAGGAACAGTAGCGCAGATACAGGCAGACGCTGAAAAAATTTATTTTGGGTATGATGGATTCATGTTGCAGCTGAGCTGAAGTACTGGCACCCTCCTTCATCCTTCTCCCCTCAACCCAACCCTTCCAACCAGCTCTGAGCCCATCTGGCTACAGCACTAAGCCAATTCGACTCACTAAATTGCTTTTAAAAAAATAAGTATCACTTTTTCCTATTCTAACTTGCTGCCACTGTATCATAGCATTCAACAGGCACCAGATGCAGCCCAAGATAAAAGCCTGGAGACAGGAATTCCCCTTTTGGGCAACAGCTGCTTCTTTAGTTCACCTGCCTGGTGAAGCAGCACCCTGCCTGGGGACGGAGGGAGGCCCCTTCCAGCTCCCTTCACAGCAGCAAGCAGGGACGCAAGGCGAGCACAAGATCCCCACTGTAAAAACTGCGACTCTTGTGCGCAAGATGGGAAATGGAAAGAATGAGCTCCAGCAGCAGAAGGGTGCTCCCAAACTTCAGCAGAAAACCACTACATAAAGGATAATAGGGCAGAAGGGGAAGTAGCAAAATCCCAGTGGTTTTTTTTTTTTTTTTCCAGCAGGAAGGAAGGAGCTAGCTGAACTGAAACTGCCCGTATACACATATGCACACGCACACCCTTCAGACTTCAGCAGCAGCCTGTTAAGTGTAATCAGCAGTTTCTACATTACAGGGCAATATTGTTTTAAGGATACATAAGGTAACGCTACCCTCATAACTTTCTTCTGAAGTAGCTGTTTACTTTGAAAGGCACTCTAGGGAAAAAAGATAATCAGAAGTGAAAGAAACAAGAAAACTGGAAAAAAAGAAGAAGAAAAAACTCAAAAATTTGAGCCACAATGAATTATAATAAAAAGACAGAACAAAAGATGATTTGCTTCTATCTTCATAATATTATTACATCCTATTTTAGTATATTTTCTATGTCCATAAATAGCAAACATTAGAAGAGGCAGAATTTTGCCAGACCCTTCTTGCTGGCATCCAGGAGGAACACTGAACAAGAAGTTCCTGCTAGTGAAAGGACGAGGCCCAACTGTATTCACTTGTAAGAGGTCTAGCCATATTCTCTAAGGGACATACACAGAGACGTATAGAATAGAAACGTCTTGACCTTTAAAAGGTAACATGACACGAAGATCAAGAGCTGCTTTTTTCTTCACTGTCTTGTCAGTAAGCTTATCGTAGACACCCACTACATGACACAAGATTCAACACAGGAAAACAAACAAACATCCAAGGAGGTTTACAAGAAATCCGGTTATTAAAAAGGAGTTAATAAAATCAATTACAATCAAGCTTGTCCAAAACACTTCTTTCAGACATCAGGTAAACCACACAGCAAGTCAGCTGAGCTAACTTGTGCAGCTGAGCCCCAGCTCACCACCATAAAACCAGACATTTGTCCACACTGGACGCTTCTCAGTCTTTGTACATACTGACCCACGAGTTAGCGGACTGAATCCTGAGGCAGGGAGGTAATGCACTCATTAGGAGGCAAGCCAAACAACGCTGCATTCTTCAACAAGACTTCAGGGGAGGAGCTGCAACAAAGACGACCTATCTTTGTGTCTTGTTGAGCATCACTGGGGAAACAACAGTGAGAAAGAATAAAGGTGGTAATAAAACAGCAAGAAGGTAGAAGGATACAATGATGATGTGGAGGCTTTCATGATTCAGCCACAGATCTCAGCTTGGTCCCCTGAATTCTGCATTGCAGAACTGCTTTCTTCAACCTTAGCAGAGGAAAACCATATACTTATATCTTACTGCAGATCGTCAAATTTGGGTCTGCAATCATCGCTTCAAAAAGAGTCAGGAGTATGCTGTAGTTTATGCTTCCTTGAGAGCTACAAACCTTGTGCACAAGAATGCTTATGCCAAGGTAAATACACACATCCTTTATAACCAAATGACTGTCATGTAATCAGAGACTGAAATATTTTGCCTCTGTATTTGCATATAGGTACAGTAAAAAGATCTTTCTTCCAGTAACAGAACTAGGTGATGCACCTGTAACTCAGCAGTATGAAATGTCATCAAGCTGGCATCTTGAGTCTCTGTGACATACTGTTCAGTCCAAAAAATGCCCATAGCTCTTCGTCAATGAAATGACAAAGAAATTCTTTCTTCACATTTCAGAAAAATAGTTTATTCTTAAAAAAAAAAAACAACCAAAACAAAACCCACAACACAAAAAACCCCCAACACCTTATTACAGAAACTATTTTAACTAGCAAATGGGAAAAAAAAACATCCCACTTTATGTTGTCAAGAATGGCAGAGCCTGATTTAGGTTTGCAGGGAAGTATAGGGAGGTAGAACACAGGACAGTGTTCAACGTTAGTATTATAAAGGTCTATTTACTTCATAAATGGGTGCATTTATGATTTTAAGGGAAGCTTACTTTTGCAGGAGAACACTGGGAAGAAAATGTATTTCCTTTAATTCTCCTACAGTACAGGTTGCCATCATACTCCTGTTCCTCACCAGGATTTAACCTCCCTGGCCAAAGCAACATACAGAAGAATAACAAGGCTGAAAGACCAGCCCTCTGCCACAGAGCAGCTCAAGTTGGAAAGGACACCTCAAGTTTAACCTAGTTCAACGCCCTGCTCCTGCAAGGTCAGCTCGAGCAGCCTGCCCAGAACCACACCTGAAGAAATCCTAAAGGAATTTATGACAAACGTTACCCGCATCTTAGCTAGCTAAACCCCAGCATTCTACAGCTATCATTATTGTTGCCATTCAGTCCAGCAATGAATTTAGTTATCTCCCAAGAACATTGCAACTTAAGTCTTCAACCTCAGCCTCCAACAACTACAGTTGACCATTCAATGCAGAATTAGTTCCAATAGAGACAGAGAGTATTTTACATTGTTCTACCCAAACACTGGGAAGGGAATAATTTAAACACTGGTTAACTACAGCAGAAATCCAAAAGACCAAAAAAAAGCCCCAACCACCTAACTGGTCGAGTCTGAAATTCTGCTTTGATTGGAAAAAGAGTTGATGACCTAGCACTCCCAGTTCTCCTGGTTGTGCATTTTCTGTTTCCCCAAAGCGATAAAGATAACACCACTGTAGATTTAGTCCTTTTTTTTTTTTCCTTTTTTGTAAGCCCTTAAGTGCATCACCATCACTCCGAAGCTGGAAGCCACAGATGTCAAAGTAAGACTGGACATCCTTATGTCTTCCACAGATTCTCACTGCTCACAAGACTGTTTTCACTGGAAGCAGCTAAAGATAAAAACTGTAAGGACACTCTCAGCTAAGACAAGACACCTTGCTCATCCTCCCGTGTTCCAGAAGGTAGAAAAAAAAAAAAAAGCGGGAGGGTGGGGGGCAGAATAACACTGATGGAAAATGAACATGATGGGGGAGTGGGAATCAGAGTGACAGGGAAGATGTGTTACCGATGAAAACCACAGCCAATTATATTATTCCACCACCACAACAGAACTTTCCAGCATGGTCACTGCTAATCTTTAAGGCCAACCCAAGAAGAGCCCCTAAACCAGCTTCTCATTACCTTCCAAAATAAAGGGGAGACAAAAAAAATTCTACTCTGATCATCCAGTACAGACATTGTAAGAAAAAGAAAATGGGTCAATTCGTTTTTCTCTCACAATGTAGAATAGAGCTTTGAACTCTTCAGATCATCTATGTTAACTGCCATCTCTCTCAAATCCTTAGTTTACGAATTAATTTTACTGAGGACATAGCAAGGTTTGGATAGTAAACCCAACTATAGTGCATTCCCGCAGGTGAAGTTACAGTCTGGCCCCTTTCTGAGGAACAGGCTTTTCACTGAAAAAAATTAAAAGGAGGTGCATGTAAAAGAAGACAGCAGGAAAAATGTGTGAAATTATTTTTCAGTGTAGTAATCCAACAGAGATAGCTACAAGAGTCTCAGGTGTCCCCATTACAATTATACTAACGTGATGGGGTAACTCTGAAACGTTGGGAATGGTCCCGATCACAACATCTAACTCAGTTTAGGAAAATACCTCCCGCACATTCTAGACAGGACAGCTCAACCTCAACAGCCAGTCAGCAACAGACCCAACAGCACCTTCTTAGACCAGCACAAGCTTTACAACCTCACGTGGATGATGCACAGAACAGAGGAGGACAAAAATGTATCGGAAAAACAGCTGCTGTCATCTCTGTGCCAGTAGCCTGGCTCAGCAGAAGTACTCCTACTTAGCCCAGCAGCGATGCCTCTCTCCTCCACCTCTCCCTTCTTCTCCTGCCCTACCAGCAAACTAGCTCATGGCTAGGGAAAGATTCCACGCCTGACCAGTCTTCAGAGTGTGCTGCGGCTGAAGGGAGCACCATGGATGGAAGCATCCCACAGACCAGGTGTCTACCGATCAGCCACATAGCTGGACTGTCTGTATCTCAACAGACACATGGCCTTCACATAAACTTCAGTCCTATCCTGAAGCAGAGTAGGGAGATTCTGAACCCACTTTCGGAAAGAAAATGCCATTCTTGACCGTATCAAGTAAGGATGCTATTTCTTTTTTATGATTTAATAGCAATGGTATCATTAAAGTTGTCATAACCAGTATGGAAAAAAGTCTTCACTCCAACTGTCACCTTATTCAACAAGTCTTCTACCATCATCATGACGTTTTACTTGGAAAAGAAGGGGGCTTTAAAAGCAATCTAGTTTTCAGCTGCTGCTGTTATAAAAGAAAATTTAGTTGCGGCCAGAACACAGCTTCAGAAAGCTGAAGTCATAGGGCACCAGTTCTTTAACGGTCAGAGCAGTGGGATGAGACAGAGCAATGACAACCAGCCAGGCAGCTACTTCACTGCCACCCTGTCAACAGCTGCGGGTGACTTTGCATCCACTGATGCCATCAGTGAAATGGAAAGGCTGGGACAGTTAAGTCCATCCAGCAATAACACCTTTTGCCCATGAAACCCCGAAGCTTCACCAGCTTTTCACAGCAGGCAAGAAATCTGCTTGGACATAAATGAAAAGAAGGTTTTGGAGCAAAGGCCTACCACCATGGAGGCAGCAGCTTTAATCTCCTAGAAGATATCCTCAAAGATGGCTGTAACTGAAATTCCATATACTGTGTTCATTTCAAATAGCAGCAGGTGAAATCCTCCACCTGTTACAGGCTGTGAAAATCCCCCCTTTTCCTTAAAAAACCAAATCCCTCCCGAACGGTAATCTCATAATACATGCATTAAACAACATAAACCAAAGAATGACACAAGATGAGAACATGGTTAGAGGCCCACCAGTGAAACAGTGGACTCCCACGAGGTCAAGCCATTGTAACTAGATTCTCTGAATGTTTCAGGAAGGTAACGTTAGCTACATCATCTACAATCAAGATCTGTCAAAGCAAAACCTGTTTAAATACAGGCACATTTTGATAAAAGGATTCAAATAGGCTTGTATCCACACAAGGCACATTTGAGTTGGCTACCACTTGTTGGCTTATATACAATATAGCATTAAAGCCGCGAGTATTCATAAAGACTACGACAGCATCCGACTTCCAGACAGGGCTGGCAGATAGAGCTAGCCTTGTTCCGTCAGTAGACGGGCACCAACAACAAGCCCTCAAAGCCCTTCTTCAGGTACCTTACATCACCAGAATTGCATAGCGTAACCATGAAGCTTGCAATGGCAACTGCTCCTTGCCACGAGACTGTTTTATAATTAATAAACTAAAAAAAAAAAAAAAAATCAATCAGAAACCTGCTTCCCTTCAAACACTGCGTGACTATTTCAGTCACGGACCGGACCTAAGGATACAAGCTAGCCTGAAGGATGTCAGCCGGTCGCTTCCCGAGACCTGTGAGGGGTGTAACGTGTGAGAACAAGCTTTGTAGACTTACTCAGTTCCCACGGGCATTTGGCAAGCCCCACATACTATCACACAATTAACAGTTTCTGTTGGAGAGACCCAGAAATTAAGCAACAAAGATGCTGCAGGTCAAGTTTCACAGACTACCTACCATCCACTTACCAAGCATCGGCCTCCCTAGTTCCAACAGTTGTTCTCACCAACAGCCTCAGACTATACTTATCTCCACGTATGAAAATGATCGCAGAAGTGGTAGACAACTGCAATTTGCAGACATACTTTTTGAAGACCTCTGTAATGGAAAACTACCACTTTAAGACCAGAAAAAACTTGACACCCAAATACCATGCTTCATCACAAGGGTAATAGGTTAAAGTGCGTGTACGTGTCTTCCTCACCTCATTTCACATACAGTATTTTAATACCACACCAACACTGCTAGCATAACAAAACCAATTAACTTAAATTTTTCAGCTCTGACCGCTACCTTTAGTTTTTATAAGAAAGGTGTTCTGCGCAAAAAAAGTATTCTGTTATCAATTTATTTTTTAAAAACCCCAACCAGACTGCTAGCATGGGCTAATATTGGCTAGTAGTTATTGCAAAAAGTATTTGCTGGAATATTTGCAATAGCTAAAAATGTCAGACACTAAATAAATTTTAATTTTCTCAGGAAACCCTTTTTAGCTGACACCTTCTTCCACCCAGTTGTATGCATTACAGTACCTACAGTACCTCAAAATACCCCCCAAAAAACCCCAAAATAACAAACCGGACAAAGCTTCCTTGTCGCACACACCAATTTTTCCTTTCTTAAATGGGAAATAAATAATTGGGATCAAAATTATGTGAAAGTGAGTTTTCTGTTGAGGCAGATGCACACACCTCATCAGGAACCAGAGCAACCCATGCATCAAATTCTCCATCTAAACCACCACGCTTTCCACGAAAACTTAACCAGGCTCAGAAGAACCTTCAGAGCGATGTGTTACGAGATGGAAAACACAACACCCCAAGTAAACAGTGAAATTAAATTATAATTAAGACAGTAAACTATGTGACAATGTGTTTCTATCTCAGGACTAATTCTGTAGCCTGTTTGATAGAAGCCATCAAGAGCAGCGCTTGCCATCCGGCAATCAGTGAGGTAACAGAATAGACTTCTTAGCTTCAGCATCTTTACAGTAGGTAATCTCTGTTAAGAGTTTCAGCTCAGTTCCAAAATAAGCCTGACCTACAAATTTCTAAGAAATGGAAGAAAAAACAAATCCATATATTTAACATTTAAAGCTGATCAGAAATTCAGACAAAGAAAAAGAAAAGCGTTATAACATTCACACGCTGGTCAAACAGCCACCTGAAAGTCTGGAAACCCACATTTTTCTTTCCGCAGCTTTTATGTAACATTTACTGAATGCAAATCATATGTTACACATCCAAATGGCCTGGTCTCACCAGAACCACACACCAACACATACAAAAAATTTCCAAGAAAAGAAACAAGCGTAGTTCTATGTTCTTTTAAGACCCCGACCTGCTAGCTGAGGAGACTACCACTCTGAACTCTAGAAGACAAAGCCACACAAGCTAACACCAGTGGGACGGTCCTCATTGCTATCATGATATATAATATGGCTTTATCTTTCACTGCTTCTACGTACGTTTCCTTGGATTAAGAAGGAACAAGTGAGGCATCTTCCTGCACAGATGACCCGGAAGAAGCAAAAAATGACCCAATTCCACATCCCCTAGGAGCTGCTCAAGTGGAAGCGCAGTGCCTAGCGCTCTTCAGAAAGAGGTCTTTGAATGCCAAGATCCATTTTTGCCAGAGGAAGGTTTCACGACCTCTCAAGCTTTTCTCTCTTACCCAAAACATGCATCTCATTGCACAAGCCAGTAAATTATAGCTATGTGCCATGGAAAAAAGTGTAGCAGAAAAACTGGGGAAGCTCTGAAAAGGAAAAGGATAAAAACGAGGAGCCTTTTGCACAAGAGAACAGTCAAAAGTTGTTTTGAGGCACAGCTTTCAAAGAAAATGTAGTTTTCGTGAACGGATAAGTTATAAGTCTAAATGAGACCTGCTGTTCAAAATTATCACACCTTAATGAAAAGCAGCAAATACATTTAGATATGTAAAAATACACACAAATATATGATACACTGTCATAAAACAGGTACAGGCTTTAAAAAAGCACATTGATGTTTCTCCTACAAAATCTCCAATGCAGATTGGGTTTTGTTTTAACAGGGAGTTTATAACCTTAGTTCTCTTCCAGAGCACAGAAGAAAAAACCCATTTTATAGTCACTAATAAAAAAAAAATAAAGTACAGGACTTTCACAGCATCGCTTTCATGCTTTCACAGAAGATCCTGCCAGATTGATCAGGGAACTCCACATCTTTCCATGACATCAGAAAGTTGCAGCATCTTACAGTCTTAACGTAAGAAAGCTTAGCCTACAGCTCAAGGAGCTACAATTCAGCTTAGCTGCCAATCACCGTCTCAAAATTGTCCTTATCTCCCCAAAAGGTCATGGCAGATCTCTCAGTTTTCACTAAAAGATTCAATAATTTTTTTCAACAAGAAAGAAATTACAGTGTTGATATAACAAAGCACCACAGCAGCATTGTTCTAAAGTTTCTTTTTTTCCTCCCAATTATTTTTCTAGTGCATGAAGAATACAAAGAGTTGTCCATCAAGAGATTAGGATCTTGTAAAAAGTGGAAGGATCCCTCACACCACATGCAACCAGAATGGTAACAAGAGTTGGAAGTTCCCTCCCTATCCAAAACTCTTCAAGGCTGAACACTTTATTTGGGATTTTGAGTTGCCTTTAGAAAGTAGACATGTACTCTATCTTCATTTTCCTCTACATCGAAATGTAAACAGTTTTCCCAACTTTCACTATGACAACCTGGGGCAAAACCAAAGGAAGCTTCTAATCATCTTCCTGATTTATTCATAGGTGAAAATAATGTAATCAGAGAGAACGTATGTTATTCCTGCCCCAACATAGCACACATAACATTTCAATTAACAAAGTACACATGCAAAGTAGAAAGGAACTTGCTCTCAAGTTTCTTCTTTTCCTTTCCTTCCTTCTCACTTCCTCTCAGATTATGGTAACATCCTCCCAAGTATGACCTTCTCCAATTTATAGTGTTTTCAGCATCAGAAATCCCCCATTACATGTCCCTGCAGTCCGCCTGTTTTCACACACACACAAAAGCCTTTGTTAAGGCTGAGGTCAGCTACAACAGCCACACACAAAGTGCAGAAAAGCACTGTACATCCCGTAAAAAGGCTGCTGAAAACTTGAGGAAGTTGTTGGCAGCAACGGCCTTCCACTATGGGCTGGATTCCACTCCCGTAAAAAGGGAAATAACTGACAATCTCTACAGCTATCAATTTACTTCTAGAATTAGAGTACTACACAAAATTTGTATCCACTTTACATAGATTAAAATGCAAGTACCTAATCCTAGATCACTATTCCGTCCTCTCCAAGTAAGTTCTGAATATTAATGATGGAGGGGCCCATTAAAAGCATCATATACAAACTCCAAATCATCGCAGAACATGGGCACGTAACATATTACATGATGTTGAAGAACTCCTGCCCGCAAACGCTTTCATTTTTCATTTAGGCAAGGCAGAAAAGGAATTGCGCCTTAGATCAAAGATCACACCTAAGATCATAAACAAAGTCTTCAGAGCAGTCAAGATGTTTCAGCTAACGTTATCACTTTATCCAATCATTTAATTAATCCAACAGCTATGCAGCAATAGAAATTTCAGTATTAGACGCGCTGCATGAAGACAATTTGCAATCACTCTGGGCGTTTCACAGATTTAACATAGTGCAGGCCCATATATAAGAAAAGATTCCAGTGGTTAAACAAACACACAGTCAGGACCTACACAAAAGAAGAGCCAACCCCAGGATATCCCGGCCAATCGGCAAGTGCCAGTAGGCACGCACGCAAGAACCGCTGCACCAAGCATGGCCGCAGTGCATAAGCACGCGGGTACCAGCTGCACGCTACTGCAGCTCACAAGTCACAGGAACTCCTCTTGCACAAGCAACAGTACACGTCAAGTACTGCTTCCTACTGCTCTGACAGACATGCAGCAACAGGTTAAACTTGGACAACGAAGTTACTAACCCTATACTTTTCCCCTGCTTCTGCACCAAAGGTTCCACACTGGAGGTGAGGACATCTGATCCGCGAATCGTTTCCTAAACCATGACATATGTCAGCCGGCATATGAAGGTGAAATAACCCTAGTTTTCCCCACCTGAACGTACTGATCTGAAAACCGCATCTGAGAAGCCACTGAATGCTCCTACCCCCGGGACCATGGCACTAACAGCTTTTTAGCTCTTCTGTCCAAGGCACAGCTTGACAACACAGCTGGGGACAACGCAATGACTAACTGCTCCCAGAAAATGCTGCCTTGGTCCCCTCCATCCCCCGTGTGCTCTCCTGCACCACATGTCTACACCTGCCTGTCTGCAGGGTGGGCCACACCAGGAAAGCAGTCTGCAAAAAACCTCCCAATCCTACCAAGAAAATAAGTGTAATTCCCCAGGGACTACAAAAGGACTGTTACCACCAAACACAAGCCTGGAGGTGGAAGGAAAGGAACCGTACCTTTTGGGGGGATCAAACCAATAGATGGGCTCATTGATATTCTCAAAGTGAACCTTAGCCTGGCACTGCAGCTCTGCCACCTCTGACCAAGGGGTCATTAGCTACAGAAGTGGAGGGAATGTCACCATATTTCTGCCTTGAAACCTCATATACAGGAAAGCATAAGAGTTCTGGGAATTGTAGAGAGATCCAAAAAAAACGGATTTAAGACTTTAGCTATAACTAGAAATAAATTTAAAAAAAAAAAATACCGAACCGGTATTTTCAGAATATCCAGCAGCACACCAACCGACCGTTTCGGTGCCAGCTCAGATCGAACGGTAAAACATCTCATGGCCACCTCAGAAAGGGCCTCCGCCACCGCTTCCACCCGGGGCCGCTGGCCGAGGACGCGGGGGCTGGAGCCGCCTCCCCCCGCAGCGGTCCCTCAGCCGCCGGGCGAGCCCCACCGCTGCCTGGCCAGGAGTCCCGGCCAGAAGGGCGCAGGCCCTCGCAGCCCCGGGCCCGGCTCCCCTCCGAGGGCCGGTGGCGGGAGAGGAGCCGCGGGGGGAGCCGGGGAACGAGGCTCCCGCCGCCTCCCCAGCCCCTCGGAGGGACCAGGCCCCCGCCCCGGGCGGACAACGGAAGCGACCCGCGGGCTTCCTGCCGCGGCGCCGGCCGGCCCGGGCCGATCCCCCCGCCCCGTCCCCGGCCGCAGCCGCCCAGTCCCCCGGCCCGGCCGCCCTCACCCTCCGACAGCTCCAGCTCCAGCTCCGCCAGGCTCTCGCGCACCTCGGGCGGCAGCGGCACCGCCTCCAGCGAGCAGCCGCCGCGCTCCGCCGCCATGGTGCGGGCGAGGAGCGAGCGGGCCCCGCCAAAGCCGCCGCCCAGCGCTGCCGCAGGTGGGGCCGGGGCCGGGGCCGAGCAGGAGGCGGGGGCAGGCGGCGGCCCCGGGACGGGACGGGACGGGACGGGACGTGAGAAGGCGCCGACGACGCCCCTGCCGCCCCGCGCAGCCGCTGCCGCAGCCAGGGACGCGTGCCCCGCGCGAGGGGCGGGGCGGGGCGGCCGCCAGGGGCGGGGCGGAGCGCTCCCAGGCCGCCTCGCGCGAGCCGCCCCGCGCGCGGGCCCCCTGGCGGCGGGAAGCGGCTGCGGGCGGGTCCCTCAGCGTGAGGCGCCGCCGGTGCGGGGAGCGCCGCGGCCGGGAACCCAGAGCCCGGCGGAACCCGGCCTGCGTCCGCAGTAAGCGCTAGGCTCCCAACGAAAGCTCCCGTAGGAGCGGGCGCCCTCCCGTGGTGAGGGCAGGGAGCCCCTGGCCTGCGGAAGGCCCCAGCCCCCCTCACCCCGGTGTGGTCTCACCGCTGAGGAAGGGCCTCGGCAGGACCCGCCCTCAGCCTCATCCAGCTGCTGTCCTTTCCTTTCCCTTCCACACCTGCTGGTGTCCCGCTCTCAAAATACCGAAAGAGCGCTTTCTCTCCCTTCCCTCTTCTTCCTCCCAGCAGAAAATCGGCAATAATCCTGCCCTATCCTTCTGACAGCGGTTCCCAGGAGCGGGCATGGGGACGCGAGAGCCTGGGTGTAAAGTGGTGCTTGGGCCTGCATGAAGTTTTTAAAAAAAAAAAAAAAAAGAAAAACCACCTTTGGAGAGCACTACAGGGACCAGCAGGAAATGTTTGGTTTGGAGCCTGCATTGATGCGGTAGCTCATCCCAGTTTAACCACAGGTTCCAGGGTGAATGTGTGGCAGGCACCAAGGCATGATCTTCCTCTGGCATTCCTGCAGCCTGCAGAGATGAAGGCAAAGGCAAATCCAGGACCTTGCCAGCGGTCCTGACCACCAGGATGGCTCTGCAAGTACCAATAACTTTCCTGGAGCCAGAAAGCAGGGAGGAAATCTGGGGAGAAGTTTTCTACCAACAATACTTCTGTCAGAAGCAGGTCTCCCTTGTGGGGACCAGGTTCGTGTTGGTATCAGACATGGGGCAGGGGCAGTGCAGGCCTCTCCCAGGCCTCTGAGGTAAGCCTTTTCTCTGCACCTTCGCCTCCCGAGTGCAGTGCTACAGAAGAACATGGCTGTGGCACTGCACCTGGTATCCCTTCAGACCCTGCTCCTGAATTGGCGGCAGAATGACAGAGGCTGAAGAGTTTGTTCTGGGAACAGGGCACCTCACTGCTGAGGAAGACATCACGTGAACGCTGTTCTCTTCCTCACGCACGTACATGACAAGTATAAAAAAAAAACCCAAAAAAAACCCACACTGGTTTCCCATGGGTTAGCATGGCTTCACGTCACGCAGCACCCCAGCATCCATAGTACAGTGCAGCCTTCAAACAAGGAAGCAGTTAGGAGCTGCAAGTCTCCAAGCAACAAGACATAGGATGGCATTCGTGTTTGCCAGCACCGTGCTTGCATTCTGTGAAATGTGGATGGATAGCATGCTGCAGCGTAGCTCAGGGTGAGACAGGCAGACATTTGTACTAGCAGATATTCCAGGTCACTGCAGCAGTAGGAGACTCTCTACTCACGCTCCATTCAGGGACGATTACCAAAAAATGACTTGGAAGATCAGGCACTTTCTGGTCCTGTTAACTACAGTGGGTCCCTGCTTCTGCTTCCCTTTTCTGCTCCTGCCCTCTCTCTTCTGTTTTCCCCACCCAGTCACGAAATGCTTCAGCCTCTGATTTCTCTGCTCGTGCTACTGAGGTCAACGTGTTGCAGAGCACGCGTCCTGTAGGACTGCCCTTCAGAAGGCACAGCCGCACCGCACCAGGACTTGGAAAGCCACTCTGTTCAAAACTTGACTTTACCACCCCACCTGGGCAGAAACACTTCTCCCACCTGCACTGCCCTTCAGAAAACTCTCTCTTTGGGAGCCAGGGAGCAGATGGGAGTGTAGCCACAGGCAACACCTTAGCTGTAGCTCACAGATCCTGAAAGACTGATGGGCTTGAATCCTTCTCTGCCAATTTCTTTTCTGAAGGGGGGGGGGGGGGGGGGGGCAGTGCCTGCCTCTTGCCCCCCGCATCCTGCCTGCATTTCTGCAAACAGCAGAGGCCCAAGGAGACTATCTTAGAGGGGCTGCTGCGGTGCATTGGGCAAGAGGAGGTGAGGCAGGGGAACAACACAGCCCTGAGTGTCCGGGAAAGGCTCCAGCTGAACGCAAGCCCTGCAGAGGCTGGGGCAGAGCCCTGCCCTTCAGTGGGTGCTGAGCGCTTGGCTTCCACGGGTGGCGGGGGAGCACGGCTGGGGAAGCCTCAGCAGCAAATACATCAAGTTACTGATAGCTCTCCTGGCCTAGAGGTGAATCGCTAAAACAGCCTTACTTCACCCACAGCCCTCATCTGTGAGAAGGATGGAGCGGGCTGTACATAGGAACGCTTCCGTTCTCCACTATTCCGCTGTGCTTGCATCTGGCACAAAGTGCTGAGGGAAAATCATGTTTGTTCTTATGGCTTTTGTGTGCACACTAAGGAAATACTTGAATCGTTTTCACCCTATCAGTGACTGATCTAAGAGCAGTGACTCTTTTGGACATTAAATTACTTAGACTATAGATTGATTTAAAAATGTGCAAATGCAAAACCAAATTCACTTGAAACAGAACTGATCCTTATGATATGCCAACCTACGAACACCAGGGCATGCCGGGAAACTAATTAAATACACGTAAAATTTACCTTTTGTCCTTTAAAAGGTCAGGTTTTTTTAATTGTGCACCGGAAAGTGCCAGATTTTAAAACTAGTCATTAACTTAGATTTGCAGTGTCACTACTTACTGGCTGATTAGTACAGGCCCTAAGGTCTAATAACCTTCCTGCTTACAAAGTCAAAATGAGAAGCGCATGTGTGAAAAAGTTCACATGTGAAATTACAGATTTGATTGAGTGCCGGTTTGGAATTCTGTTCTACAAATGCACATTATTTATAACAGAAGATACACTCGTGGTATGCTAAAAAAAAGGACACCAACACCATTCAGAGCGCGCAGTCTGACAGAATGCCACATCTAGCGTGAAGGCTCCTAGAATCAGCTTTTGAAAAGAAATAGGATACAGCCACTGATCCAGCATAAACTTGTTCAAATTGGTTTGGAATTCTGGACAAGTGAAGTTACTTTTGCCAAGCTTTTATACCAAATCAGGCACCTCCTGTTCATGGCCTTCTTAAATTTATGCCCAATCAGGTAATAGTTCTGCTGTAACTGCCACGGAGTAATAACCTCTGTACGCGTGCCAAGATAACATCACACAAACTGACCCAAAGGCCACCTGCAAAGCACCTCATGGCTCCCAGCTCCCACAGCCACCTTTGCCTCGAGCGGGCAGCCTGGCAGGTAGCAAAGGAGCCCAGCAAGAGGTTCTCCAAAGGGCAGCCAGGCTGGGAGCAATGTGGCAGGACCACCCACCACAGTTACAGGTGGTGGAACCGAGGGCGGCTTTGCAGTCTCCTGAGCCTGAGCTGCACAGCGTGCTGCCTGCCGGCCATGCTCCAAGCCTGCTGGTGACTCAGGAACGCAGCCTTGGGTGCTCCCACCACCAAACGACAAAAATACACAGACCTGTCAGGTACAGCACTTTGTCAAGCCAGGCTCCAATCAACCCAGAGGCAGAAGCACGTGCTGAGGAGCCATGAGGAGCAGGAGCAGTCTGCTACCTCCAGTAGAGACTCTTCCTTAGCCTAGGGTTGGCGCTAAAGCTCCACAGCATTTCCTCCACACAGCACAGAAGCTCTTGACACTGCTCATTTTCCCCATGGATAGGCCGTCGTCGGCACAAACGGCTCCTCTCCCCTGCTGCTCGCACCAGGCTCCTCTATTTTTCAAGTGTGTCATACCATGCTGTTTTTCAGAGAACTAAATGGGGATCTACCCGACAGATAAAGAAGAGCTTGCAAGACCAATATTAGACAAAAGCAGTTAAGTAAGTATATCAATCTCAGACAAATACCAATATTCAATTGTCAAACATCCTGTAGACAACTATCTTTCAATCGGCTGTAGGAGAATAATCTGCCTCCAGAAGAGATTTTTCTGATACTCCAAAAGTTAAACACCACGTACACATGTGTTTCAAAGGTAGAAACTTCACATTTCCAGAGTCTTAAAATACTTCTGGTTTTACAATTCTGCCTATACTTTTTCTAAAGAAAAAGAAAGAGAAGAACCTTAGGTTATCCCAAGAAGCACTTGGCTTCTGTGAAGTATCATGACAACAGATACCACAGGTAAATATCACAGGAAGAAGTCTTATTCAGCAGGATATTGGGAATGTCATTTTTGCACTTGAGACATTATGATAGAAATGGCTGTACCACCAGAATGTCTCTTCTCTCCAGCAATTTAGTTCACACCTGGAACTGCCTCCTTGGCAGGTACCTACAGCACAGGGTACTGGGCAGAGCTCAGATTTGCAATCAGGAGTTTCCCTTAATCAGAGGTAGATATAGTTTAGGGGGTTTGTTTGGTTTTGCCAAAAATGCGTACAGTTAAACAAAAGTTATGAGCCTTTTGAATTAGGAAAATGAAGCTAAAAGGATCCAGACTAAATGGGACAGGTAACTACCAGCAGTCCAGAAGCTGTATTAAAAACTTCTGAATCGGCGCTTGTAAGCTTCACTTATTCCTCTTCTATCCCGTTACACCTTAAACTGGACTTAATGTCTGCTTTCCTGCATTGACTCTGTTAATCTTCCCATCTATAAACACCAGTCTAATGCAGATCTATTTTGGACCACAGATGCTCCAGTCTGCCAAGTGTCAGAAGCAGCTCCTTTTCAGACTACTCTGAGTCTCTGCTAAGTTGAGGGAGAGGCAAGGGTCCAGACAGCTGAGTTCAGCTGTTTCCAACCTACTTGTAAGTCTCCCAGGAGAAGACTAGTGCCCTTCTGTCCCACTACTTGCAGCACAGGTTTGCTCGCATGCAGACCAGCGCCCATTACCTTTACTCAAATCATCGGCAAATACAACCTGGCACACCAGTGCCAGGGCAGCAAGAGAAGCCACCTGCCCAAGCTGTCATTTGGAGCAGGGTGGGGACGCCCCAGACAGGACACACATGCAGCACAGTAAGGGCAGACATCCTCTACTGTATGGAAACACCCTACATTGAGCACCGAGGCAGTTTCCCCCTAAAGCTCTGCTCTTCCCTCTCCCCAGAGGGAACACCAAAGGAAACTGGAAGGAGAGCTTTAATACCGAGTCAAGTTCAGGGCTGGGAAGATGAGTCTGATAGGTGAAGGTCATGCTGGAGGAAAATCTAATGTGCATTTGACGCCCCGAGCAGGCACAGATTAATTACATTGCATGAGTTCTGTCAGACCAAATGCACCATGCACACGCATAGCTCAGTCACAGAAGAGCTCCAGGAGTGGTG
This sequence comes from Balearica regulorum gibbericeps, assembly GCF_011004875.1. NCBI lineage: Eukaryota > Metazoa > Chordata > Aves > Gruiformes > Gruidae > Balearica > Balearica regulorum. The sequence continues at coordinate 192,340 of NC_046189.1, forward strand.
GCTTGGCACTGAAGTGGAATGTCATGAGAAAGACTGAGGGAGGGAGAACTTCTTTATTGTAAAACCAGAAGAGCAAACCCTAAATTCATGTATCTTTGATATATGGGAGAGCAGTTTAGCTGTTCCGTTAGTCAGAATGATCCTACAGAAATATTAAACCCCAAACAATTTTAGCAACAGCAAAAAACCGTAAATGGGTAAGGTGGAAATAAATAACCATACAATGTAAGCATTCACTAATAAAATGCCATTTTAATAACTTTTTTTACAAGGAATCCAGCTATACACTATAGAAAAATAAACACCAAAGAGACTCTTTGCAACTTAGAATACAGTGATGCAGGCACACTTCAGCTGTTAACTGAGTAGTAATTTCACATGAGAATGTAAAACATTGTTCTCAGTGAAAAGTCATTTCCTCTTAAAGTACTAAAATATAATAAAAAGAGTCATATAAAAAACTGATGCAAAAGCACTGCCCTTTATTCAGTTGCACCAGAGATCACAAGTGTCTCCATTCAGTGTGGACCAAGTCAGAAGCAAGCAATAACCTGGGAGGGTCACGGTACACATTTCAGAAGCCTTCTCATCACTTTTCCATGTTTCTCTGGCGAGGTGGGCCTGGAACCTGTCCTAAATTTAAATAAAACAAATGAATATTAGGAAACTGCTTGTGTTATGAAGCAACAGGGTGCAGTTAGCAGCACGTAATTTCCTCAAAGTGCTTCATATGAGCTACGCTGAAAGCAATTACCATTTTCATGAGCCACCTAGGAACAATACAAAACACGATTTGAAAGCTCACACGCCTGCCAAAGCAAACACTTGCACATTAAGACCAGCGCTCCATCGCCAGCACGCTACACGCAGCAACGGGGTTGCTCTGACCAACTCTACTACTCTTGTGATGATTCAGTACACGTTCTGTTGCTGGACAAGGTCTTGTCACTGAGTAGATGTTTTCAAGTTCATTAGAAACTGGGAAATCATTTTGCTTACAGGCATCGGTCTGTAATTCCTGACATCATCATTCTCGTAACATGAAAATTATAAAAATGATACATACTTTCCACAAAATTGCTATTAATGGTGTCCCAGTTGTGGAATACTTATGCCACACTTAGCATACAGCAGAATACCTTACTTCTATGAAATGCTGTCAGGTTTCAATTCTAAAATCTGTTTAACTATCTACATCAGCCATAAACAACTGCAGTATTTGGGAAAAAAAACACCCAACAAACCACAGTATTAAGGTTTCTAGGTAAAATCCTGCTGAGAACAATGTCAAAGTTCCCATATGGAGGTGTCGCTGTAGCTGTTGACTTTAGTGATATTAGCAAGGCTAGGATTTGTAAGCAAGGTACCCTTTTTTCTTTGTTTTTAAACTTTTAATTAGATCAACTCATAGCACCAGAAAAACAGGCAATGTTTCAGACTTTCCCCAGAGCTGTTGTTCATCCACACCAGGCTCCCATGAACATTGACAAAGCCAGGATTCCTCTCTTTCTAGAGAAACACGTAATTTTAAAGTTGAATTTATCAAAGTTAACACTAAAAATGCCTTAGGAATGCAACACGTGATCATAAAAAAATCTGCCTCAGAAATTAACTTAAGAATCATTAATTTTCCAAAAGCAGTAAAGTCAGTAGTTGCAATTAATAATGCCTTTTATAAATTGTGGGAAAACCGAGTGAGAACAACACAGCACCTCTGCGGCGTAGATTAACGTCCAAACCCGGTACCGCTGAGGAGCCAGTGCAGCAGATGCAATCTGAACGAGCATCTGCAACGATGGCAGGGCCAAGAGTCACTGTGTAATGCTGTGACCAGTGACTGAATCCCCACCCCTTCTCCCAAAAAGTCACCACAGAGATGATCTGCTGATGATAAAGACCAGAGGAGTGGCCAGCAGGAAGAGCACTGCTACCTGGCTGAGATTTTCTGGATATGGTCAAATATTTTTCTCATCTTGGGAAAACCGGTATAAAGCCACACGTCTTTGGGCAAAGGCTGAAGGACAATTACAGGAGGCAAGCCTGCCTGGGAAACAACGGTTATGCTTAGTGAAAGAAATATGTAAGATGTGTACGTGTGAAGGAATGCGCGTGGCCCTCCCGTGGTGCCACAGCCAAATACCTACCTGGTAATCTTTCCAGCTTTTGGCTGAAATTAGGGGGAGCCAAGGGCAGTGGTTGGCGGAAGTAATCAGTGCTTCCCTAGAGATCAAGGATGGTAGTGACCCAAAAGCAGTATGATAAAGTGAACTGATTTGGGGATGAGCAGCCAGAAGTAACATGAGGAAGGAAAGAGCCACAGCAGATGAAAGGGATGAAGGCTGGGTGAAAACGTCAGTGGCGTTATCTGACCTGGAGGCCCGTATTAGCTCAGACCAGGAAACCATTGTATTTGGTCCAGCCCAAATGACTCTGCAGCTGGAGGTCCAGCTCTGTCATTCCCATCCAGACGTACTGATACGCTGAAGAAGGTTGAGACTGAAGTCTCAAAAATAACAAAACATTGGAAAACACATCTAATCATACCCTGACAGGAGATGATTTGAGGATGGCATGATAACAGTTATAATTTCTTTCTTGGGACAAGGAATTTCCATGATATAACTACAATCTAACAAGAGCGAGTAACTAGAAGATTAAACTAAGTAAATTTAGTCTAGAAATCAGGTGGGAATGTTTTAAATAGCAAAGATAAGTGCCACTACAATCCTTTCTGTGCTCTTTGATCTATCTTAGAACTAGATGGCTGTTTTTAACAGCCTCCAAATTTCTTTTAAATTTGCTATGGAAAATAAGGAAGCGATAAACGAGGGAAGTAGTATAGTTTGTGCTGCAGAGAAAGCCCCGTTCAGCTATTACAATGGTTCTCTTTGACTTTAAAGCAAATTAACTCTATACACAACTGCAACACTTGCTCATTTAGACTTGATACCAGGAGGGGGGGAAATCGCATGAAATTATTCAGCCTTATCTCTGAAGAATTTCACTAAGAACTTATTTTGAGAAATGCCACACTTGGACAAGTTTTAGATATGAGTCACAAAAATGTCTCATTTCAGAGACTTAATTTTTTTCTCCTCCTCCCCCAATAATTATAATTATTCATTAAAACGATGCTCTTTACATGCTTTAAGTGTTATACGTAGTATGTAGGAAGAACCTTGCAAAAAGCAGCCCAGACTGCTGGCAGCCGTGAGGGGTCACAAGGTGGTTCCTACCTGGTTGCACACCCCCTAGTCTTTGCTGGATAACCTCTAAGCGATGGATGTATTCCGTTAGCGATCGCTCAGGGTCCTGAGCCGGCACAAGTGACTTTTCTGAAGTTGAACTTGTGGATGGATGCAATCTTAAAAAGAAAACAAATTATTTGCTTTTCTCATGCTGTCCTCTCAAATAAATATGATAAAGTTACATTCATATAAGGCAGTAATTCAGTGCAAAGCAAACTAGAACAACAGTAAAAACCCACCACCACCCAAAAGTTACATATACAACAACATAGACCGGGCGGCTTTGTATACAGAGGAGTCAGAACAAAGGATGTTTTGATAAAAGCTGGAGTATCTATGAATCTCTCCCTACTAATACGCAACACAAAGTCCCTCACCTAAGTGGGCTGCGGTCAGAGACAAGTCCAAATGGCCAAGTGAGAAAAGACCCACTTCTGCAGAGGAGGACTGAGGAGGAGCACGCTGCATCCAGGCGCGTGCTCTCCGGTTCAGCAGGTAAAACGCTACCTTGAGGGACAAGGTTGAAAGAGGGGACCCTTTAGACGGCACCCTGTGTTTCCTTTCTGGACATTAACAACAGATTTCAAATATTAGCAGAAATACACATTGGAGAGAACACTGTGCAAACACGCTCCTGTCTGGAGTTAGGATTTACTCCTCCCCCTGCACCCTCCCTGAGCAGAAGGTAGTTCCTATCCATCCCTTCCTTCCTAGCTTTGCCAGGAAACAAAAGCAGCCATAGGCATCGTTTAACCTATCTCATACCCACTTCAGAGTTGAGCTACCACTAACCCAGTCACACAGAGTAGTCAGTCAAGGCCTACTACTATTAATATTCTCCTTCTGTACAACGCAAGTGACTTTTCTTGATAGGTAATCTGCCAGCTGCTGTTTCTGGCTGTCTGATAGATGCCATGACAGGAATAGGGCAAGGTAGAATTCAGTCTTTTGGGAAATGCTTGCAGGTCTCTAACTCTCCAAAATATTTTGCTAAATTCTATGCAAACCAGAACACTACCTGTCCTTTGTGACAAGCACTGTCCTGTCCCCCAAATCAGTCAGCAACGTTAAAATGTTAAAAAACCTAAAAAAAATTTGGAGCATCTGCTGTCTCTGTGTACCTCTAGATCACTACAGTGACTCCCTTGCTGGTCCTTTTTACTTTAGGAAGAAAACCCTTGCCTGCTGGTTGAAGTTTCTAATTTAGCGAGAACATTAAAGAACCAAACAACACGCCCCAAGCCGATGGGACTGAGAACAGCTACCTTCCACATCAGCTCCTGCAAATCATTACTTTAAGCAAGAAGCCACGTATGAGGAGAGGAGACGCTACACCAGTAATGGGCTATTAATGCCTGAGGTTACCCTGGGGCCTGGGAGAGCCCGGGAGTGGGAAGGTCAGCAATGGCTGAAGGCAACCTTCCTCCAGCTCAGCCTTGCAGCTCAGGCACCGTCTCAGCAGTACCGTGCAGAATGTCACCCGTGACATCCAACCCAGCAACAAGTCGCTGGGGTTCTATTTCTGTGTGGAACTGCCATAATTCATTAAAAACTGCAACAGCGCACACCCTGCAAGTTCCCCACCTCCCGTTCCGCGTGCACGCAGAGCCTGAAGGCAGCTAATACTAATGCAATGCTGCCACATGGCAAGAGAGACGCTTCCACGGGATGCTCAGAAATTAATCTCCAACTTGGACAGCAAAGGCAACAAGAATTACCCTGCAAAGCAGGCTAACAGACATGGCCGTTGTAAATCCTGTACCCTGTCCAAATTAAACTGGGGAACACCACTAGGAATGCTCTTAGTCCAAGAACGTCAGACATGCTTAAAGCAAATGAGAAGTTGTCTTCTCCTGTACCATCTTGAAAGAAATAAAACATTTACCTGATCTAAGATTCACAGATTCAGAGATTGGGAAGGGTTGGAAGGGACCTCTGGAGATCGTCTAGTCCAACCCCCTGCTAGAGCAGGATCACCCAGAGCAGGTTGCACAGGATCGCATCCAGGCGGGTTTGGAATCTCTCCAGAGAAGGAGACTCCACAACCTCTCTGGGCAGCCTGTCCCAGTGCTCGGTCACCCTCAGAGGGAAGAAGTTCTTCCTCACGTTGAGATGGAACCTCCTGTGTTCCAGTTTGCCCCGTGCAAGAGGGGCAGAAGAGTCTGGCCCCTGCCTCTTGACACCCACCCTTTAGATATTGATAAGTGTTGACCAGATCCCCTCTCAGTCTTCTGCAGGCTAACCAGCCCCAGCTCTCTCAGCCTTTCCTCATACCAGAGATGCTCCAGGCCCCTCATCATCCTCACAGCCCTCCACTGGTCTCTCTCCAGTAGTTCCCTGTCTGTCTGGAACTGGGGAGCCCAGAACTGGACACAGAACTCCAGATGTGGCCTCACCAGGGCAGAGTAGAGGGGGAGGAGAACCTCCCTTGACCTGCTGGCCACGCTGTTCTTAATGCAACCCAGGACACCGTTGGCCTTCTTGACCATGAGGGCACACTGCTGGTCATGGAGAGCTTGTTGTCCACCAGGACTCCCGGGTCCTTCTCCGCAGCGCTGCTTCCCAGCAGGTGAACCCCTCACCTGACTGGTGCTGGGGTTATTCCTCCCCCGGTGCAGGACCCTACACTTGCCCTTATTGAACTTCATTTGGTTCCTCTCCGCCCAACTCTCCAGCCTGCCCAGATCTTGCTGAATGGCAGCGCAGCCTTCTGCTGTGTCGGCCACTCCTCCCAGTTCTGTATCATCATTAAATTCCTCCTGTCGTTGAAGTCCCAACTCCAGTAGGTTACATTTTGATGACTGTGTCCATCAGGGCCATTACCGAGGGCAGAGGTTGCAGACTGACCTGTTGTGTAAGCAGGACCTGGGCGAGCGGCTCACAACTCTTGCCGAGCCGGTTCTGTGGCACAGCCCAGTGTCACGGGTGGGGGGAGAGCTGAGATGGACAGCTGGGGGCTGCTGCTGCTTCAGGATTTCTGTTCTAGCACCACAGGCTGTGTTAAATACGAAACAGTTTAAAAATACTCACTGGGAACCAGTCATAACAGACGATCATAAACATGATGAATAAAAGCCACAAGAATTACAGCAGAGTACTATTCTGTTTGGTTTCAAATGCAGCTAAAATACACTTTCTACAGCTAAATGCTGGGTTTTGTTTGTTTCACTAGATTTAACAGAAGTTTGACATTTTAATGTCCAACAACTGCTTCCTGCAAATGGAGAACTTGCACCATTTTCTTTCTCTAGACTTGCTTTTTCATCAGCTGTTGCTGTAAGCACACAGGGGACGTTCCAGTGGCCGACATGAGCAAAGTATTTTTTTCAAGAAATTTTAATTCTTCTTGTTTGCTCTAACTACATGATACCGTTGACTTACGCTCTCTGACTTCAGAGACAGCAGAGAACGGTGAAGGTTTGAGGGCAGGGTTGTTTTGTTTTCATTAAAAGAGAAAAACCCTTCAGACAAGCCCTTTAAATCACAAAAAGAAATCAAATACTTTTTTAATGAGGCTGCCAAGATGCTATTTTGTAGTGAGTTAAAAAGTTTAGCATGCCTTTCAGGATTCAAGTTTCATAGGAACCACAGTGGTTTTTTGTAGGGAGTTTTTTTAAAATAAGTATTTCCAGCAACTGAGAAACAGTGAAAATTATGTAGTACCAGGCAATGAAAAATGCACTATTTCATCTGAATTTTGTTTAGTGTTGAAAAGCCACAAGTAAAGGAATATTACATAAAATGGGACAGTTCCGCCATACCGGGTACTGCATGAAGCTGTTTGAATTCTCACCAAACACACCCATACGTAACGCAGAGGAACTGTCCTAACTGACCTGCATCAGACCACCTACCTAGCTGCTCCACTTTCTCACCTTTGATAGCACATCATAAACCCCAGAGAAGACAGTTATGGGATATCTGCTGTGGATTATCTGCCATCTTCTGAACCTCCAGAACCACTGAAAACCCTTTTTCACCTCCGGCAGCCCTAGCGAGTGCACCACTTCTAAGACTTACTTTGATGCCACACGTACCCCTTTTAAGACTATTACAGCAGTATTTGTCCTTGCCTTAGTAATAACTCATGGCACTAGTTCCCATTACAGGTAGCTTCAAACTGTACAAGACATCATTCTCTGATGAGTTTTATAAACCCAGGACTCTGTTTCACAGCTCGAACAGTTGCAATGAAGAGAGGAGGAGCTTGGTGTTGCTGTAAATTATAAATTCTGAAAGTTGTCAATTGTGATTTCTTACAGTGTCCTCGTAAACTCATCATCAGTGTGTGCAGGAAATGGATAAACACATTTATGTTAACAGATAAACAGATTTTGCTACTTCAGTGGGTATTTTTTTGGTTTTGTTTTTAAATGAAACACATCACTAAAGAGAAATTATGATTAAAACAATGTACATGTCCAGAAGGCTTACCTGTATTACCTCCTATACTGTGAGAAATGGTTTCGCCCTGTGCATTCTTCCTGCTAACTTTGTTCCACTTTTTCACCAAAAACTTTAACCTTAGCAACAAAATAAATTTGTACAATCATTAAAAATAAGCAAAAATACATTGAATTTTAATATTAAACTCTTTGTTGGCATGAGATGTATTAAACAACATAAGTAACAATCCTTGCAGGAAGGGAGGACGAATTCTTCGGCTTCAGTCTTTAGAAGGAAGGCTTATCCCGTGCAACTCTGCAGCGATCCTCTGACGGACGGAAAGGTCTGCTGGGTTTGGCACTGCTCCTCCACCATCCCTAATCTGCAGAGTGACGTGGCAGCTCCTCCTGCCTCTGAGGAGTAGTTTGGAGCTCACTGTTTCCACCTCCTTTGATATTGCTATTGTTATAGCATCCACGTCAAAGACAGCAGCCTACAAACCCCCTGTGCCATCTCCTCCAAGTCTTAAACTGGCTAGTGATCATTTTTACTAGACAAGGAAATTGCTTAGAGGTAAGCACCTATTGCATTTAAAACTGGGTTGGGTGGGTGGTTGGGGTTTTTTTTCTCATTAAATTGACTCAAAAGCCATTATGAGATGGCACATTGTCCCAAGCACAGCTAACAAAACCCGTTTGGTAGTGACAGGGTATGATAGAATCACACCCAGTGAAACACAGGCCAAGAGGAGAAAACCAGCCCTGACGAGGTGGTGACATTCCAGCACAAGACAGGCCATCCAGGGAGTCCCCACAGACAGGGGTCAGACCTGAAAGGACATCAGTTGGCAGTGGGTGTGCACTGATTCGCAGCTATATTGCAGCTGGGTAGGTCTCGAGGCAGGAGCAGCTTTTTATAAATCCTTAGTGTAGTACGCATGCAACCAGCGCTGACCCTGAAATAGCAGTTTGGCCAAAGTTGTAGCTCACAAGTCACGTGTGAACTAGTTTTGGGGGTCGCTTTTGCTTAATATTAACGTAGGATAAACCACAGGAACTATCAATTTTTAAAATTTTCAAGAAAACACCATATGTGAGAGACATGGAGTGTTTTGGCTTTACCTTGACACGGCGATGATTGCCCTGGCTGCACATCTGAACTTGGTGAAAGGACGGGAACGCGATCCAGAAGGCTGCAGGTCTGCAGGCGAGGGGTAGATCCCCATGCGTGCTATTAGAGAGAGTGTTGCCTGCTCACAGTCCTGAAATCCACCAAGGAGCAGCAAGAGGTATTTCTTCTGATAAACCAGAGCTTTTCTAAAGCTCTCTGCTCTAAGGTACTTCCTGTATAATCTCTGCAACTGGAGAAAGGAAAAAGGGGGGAAAAAATATGCAATCTGTTAAGATTTAGCTACAGAACGCTCAGAAAAGCCGGTTGCTTTTTCCAGCAATATCTTCAACTTGGCTGTGCATGGGTATCTAAAAACCTATTTTGCTTTACAAAATTGTAGAAAGCTATTTCATAATTATGAAGTATGGAAGCAGTGAACATTTATCTCTAAAATGAAATTCTGAGAAAGTATTTGTATAACAGACTCCGTGACTTGGCCAGTTTTGGTGCAAAGTAGCAGTATGACACGCTGGCAGTTTGGACACCAGACATGGAGCCTTGTACCAAGTCCACTGAATTTCTTTGTGTCTACGAAGTCTTGGCTAGGCTAGACAATGCTGGTTACCGCTTGGTGTGCAAAAAACCAGGACAAACAAGCTGTCTTCACATCGAACACCTGTGCGGAGGACACAAGGGGAGTTGGAACAATTCTGTACCTGGCTAAAAAGCTCCCCCCGTTTGGAGTGTCAGACTGCCTTTGGTCTCCTGCATGTTTCAAAGCAAAATTGTCATAGCCAAAACTCTGAAACAGTTTAACTCTTTAACAAAGAAAAGAACATCTGCTTTGAATAAATATTAACTAGAAAGCATGTTGGACTAAGTGCCCATCTGACTTGACTACAATCAAATCTGTCAGAAAAATAAAAAGTATTTAAGATTAGGGGGAAAAACATTCAAAATCGTGGATGTTTGATATTTTCATGCTTAGACAAGAAATCTGAAGCTCCCTCTCATTTAAGAGTAGAAGAAGATTCAAAGAGCTGGGTTACTTTTGGGGCAGGTTCCTGTCTAACACCAAGAAGGTTACAGAGGAACTTACCTGATGAGGGACATACAGGGCAAGTGCTGACCCTAATTTAATAGGCAGTTTATAAAATTGTTCCTCTATAAAATCATCTTTTAAAATAGCAACTGAAAAAGATTACAGCAATAAGTTAAATACCACAATCTGACAGATACTTGTATCCCCAGAAATCTGAGCTGTACACTTCCTGGCTCCTCTGATAAATTTTATCAGCTTTATTAAAAAAACCAAAACAGAATTACTAAATTACCTGTTCTACACGGACATTAATCCCTTAGAAAATGCCCAAGAACAACACTACCAAGGACTGAGCTCCCCAGAAGTTTTATGCTCTTGAGTTGGTAACAGTCCTCACAGAGCAAACCTGTACAACAGGCAAGACAGCGAGAGCAAACCACGTGCTGAAGGTTTACACGACATGCTAACGGCCACAGCACTGCCGCTCACCGAGCTCCTGGCAGCCCGTTTGCCGGCCACCAGCAGCTTTTTACCTTCGGACTGGAGGTTTCTATCACCGGTTTGTTTTCAATTTCAACAGTCGCTTTAGCCAGTTCGGATTCAGCCTGTTTCAGTGCGTTCTGCAAAATGCTTCTCTCACGCTGCCAAGCGTCTCTTTCCAGTTCTTGAGCAGAGCTGGTATCATCCGTAGATCTGATCTAAAAACAAAACCCAAAGGAAGTGAGCCATGATGGTTTTTGCACGTCACTTCCACAGCCAAGCACCTCAAACTGAATAAGAAACTAACTTTATACACAAACTAAAACATAAAAATAATGAGCCCGAAAATCAGCAATGGCATTCAGGCGTTACACTGTAGGGTGGGAAACGGAAACACAGAAACAGCCCTTCGTAAGGAGTATCAAACTAATGGTCAATCAAACTACCCCTTCTCCACAGACTGGTCTGATCAGCTCCACGGGAACCCTGTTCCCTTCAACAACAGAGAGTCTCCCAAACACTCGGAAATGGCAACAGACCATCTGGCTTTCTTTTCTTCACATCCCAGGCAGCACAGAAACTGTGAAGAAAGATGCCAGTGTACATCTGTGCACAGAAACACGTTGCAAAGCACCTACAGAAATAAATTCTGAGAAATCGCGTTCCATTCTGAGCCGTTCAGTTTTGTGGCAAGTCATCTCCCGCAGGAATGAGACCCACAACTCCAGGTCCAGCTCTCTGTGGAAGTTCTGCCTTCACAACCCTCTTCGTATCGACTCTCAGTTTAATGGTCAACAGTTACATCAGTGTGTGATGCAGCAGACCACAGAAGAACAAGACAGATTTTTTGAGGCGGTTAATGTTTTATCCCTTGAAATAAAATCTGTACATTAGAGGAGCTAGTACGCACAACTGACCCAGATTTCTCCTAGCAACTTATTTTAGTACAGCCTCGTTAGGAGTTTGAGCTTTTTCAGGAGTAGCTTCTTATGGATACCTTCATACACCAACACGTGTCATTCACATCTGTCTCCTACGAAGAGCACAACTTGTCAAGTAAAAGATCTTACATAATAAAGTTTAATAAACCACAGACATCTAAGTTGTCTTACTGCCTGCAACATATACAGCAACAACTGGGGATCGCAGTGCTATCCATACCTCCACGGCACATAACCCACCTCCCTCCCTTTTCACTTTGCAATGTCTTTAAAACTTCTGAAAGCAAAGGCTCACCACTTCTCAGCTGCTCCTTAACACTCCTCAGAGTTAAAGAATGCTTCAAGAATCTAACATTGCCTTCAGTATTGTTTTGAATTAAGCATTTATTTCTGTCCAAGTTAAACTCTTGCACTGTACTTATCTAATTCACAGATGCTCGATATGATTTCAGGGGTTTGTACTGAAGTTTGACAAACTAGAGCACACGTTTCCCTATGCAGAGCTGGCAGCTGTGCCGTATCACACCTGGAGATGGGACAGAAGTGTTTTGAGAACAAGGGCAGAGATAAGACTTCAGAGACAAAACACAATTCAGGTGAGAATTACTAATAGTAGTTCAAAGATGGGACACAAACCCATCTATATTGTAGTGAAGTTGGGGCGGGGGAAGCTGCTTTACCTTGGCCTCCTCAGCAAGCATCCCAGTAAGGACCATGGTCCCACCACCCCAGAGCTACAAAACCTCCATTTGAAGGCAGAACCAGACACTTGCAATAGCTGAGGAGTTCCACATGATCCATCTACCCACTTGATTTCTGCTGCGCCAGGTGGCATTTGATCAACCAGTTGATGCCATATTCATATTGGTGCAGATTTTTCACTTTTGCATTTTGCCAGTCTTCCTAACAGTCCCCAATTTATCGCAACTCAAGGAGGTGACAGCAGTAAATTCCTTTGGTGTCCAGAGCATGCGGTTTGGTACTTTAAGGGAAGGAGAAATTCAGGGAGGAGACTGAAACAAAAGGAGATTCTGGAAAAAATCAAAGCCTGAAAAGAGGGCAGAGAGGAGGGACAGGGACATTTGTGCCCACAGAAGAAAGGATATCACGGTAGAGTTTTTGCTCCCTAAGCTATAGAATGCCATATGTCTTTAGAGTGCTCCACTAAACTCTTTTTTTTGTTAAACAAAACTTAAGTCAGAAAATTTGAGTTCCTTTATTTCAGTGTGGTCCTAGTCCCGGGAGGAGGCCACTGCAAAGTCTGGTCCAACACAAGGACTACTGGTGTGCATGGCATCCACCGCCTCAATGGTAAGAGGCCAGCTAACTGACGGCACCCAGAGCCCAGAACCTAGAGCGCGTAAAGCATTTCCAACAGAGTTTCTAATGCAGACCACCTCATGGCATCAGAGGAAAACCAAACAGCCCAAACTATTTTTTCCTTTTCCAATAGAGTAATAACCTGGAGGGAGCTGAGCCAGAAAGACAGCTCGGCTCTGGCGGGAGTTTGCTAAGTCAGATTTAAATAGAGCCTTTAAACAAGGTTGTCTGGTTCCCCCCACTGGCTCTCCCAGCATTTTGTCCGCAGCAGAGGGCTCTAAAGGGTTGAGAGAGGAAGACTTAACCAAAATAACTCCATGAACACCTACTCGGGAAGAGGTTACGTCCCACTGCTGAGAGGATCCATTTGGCAACCACCCAAGCGGCTGCACAGGCGACAGAAGGAAAGTATTTATTGTATTTTATACGCGGTTAGACCCAGGGAGAGCTTGCAGTGTGCCTTGCCAGCTTGTCATCCATCAGTTGTATTACAGAGCACGCAAGAACAAGTTGCGAAAGCCTCTTCGTGCCCCAGTCAGTCAGAACTCTCTCTCAGAGGTCTGTTTTCTGGGGATCTGCTATCAGGCAGGTGAGGGAGCAGAGAGAGCCTGAATCGAACAGAGCCAGACCTGTTAGTTAGCCCTAAACCCACAAAGTTTGGCTGAAAGGGCTGCAATGTGGTTGAAGATCTCCTCCTTTATTACAAGAGAAACACGTAAATGATAGGGCAAGGTTACCTGGTGAATAAGATGGTATCTAAAAACCATGTATTTTGTGTCCATAGACCTGAGCTCGGTCTTCGATAATCCCCAGGCTTGGATAAAATATTTGCAATACTGCAAACATCGGTCAGAATACCCCTCCCGAGACAGCAAACCACTATTGCGCTTTTTGAAAATTACTTGACAATTTGCTGAAAAACAACGGTCTCTGGATGCCTCAGCAGCAGCACATCGCAGGGCCTGATATGTCGGATATATTGCATATGTAGGAAAAACTGCTGTCAGAGGCAGACTGCAATAAAACAAAAAAGTCTGACACTGAAATACGTTAATATAATAACAGTGTGAGTGTAAGAATACATCTTTTTTTTCATCCTCAAGGCAAAACACCATTTTCCTCAGAATGTTTTACCAAAAAATGAAGGAGATGGGGGGGGGGGACGACATGGGGACAAAAAACCAATCAACTTACATGTGTACTGCAACCCAAGGAATACAGAACTACTTACTGATAATAACAAATACATGCTGTTTTCCTTACCTGAGATGTAGGAGGAGACAATAAATCTGATTTTAGTTCCTTTAATGTCTGTAGTAAGGAGGCTACAGCTTCATCATTTGATGCAGACCAATCATTAACTGTTCTGTTAAACAGAAATACTTTTTTTCAGTACCAGGATGATTCGTAGTAATGTTATCATACATTTGATTCCTTCTCCCCACTGGATGACCTTTCAGTTTGGAGGCTGTACTTAAGCACTATTCACCACACAATACGATGAATACACAGAGAAATTAGCAAGCTTTGTTAATTTTTAAGAGTCAAATTTCTAAATAATGCTGCATAGGATTTATTCAGAAGTCTGTACCTTATACCAGTCTGAAATTCTACCATGCAAATTCAGGCTGCAGCAAAACATCACTAGTGTTTCACTCTGCTGCCAAGGAAATCAGAATTACTGCTACTTGGCCAGTCATCCCTGACCTGTAGCTTTGCCCTGCCACGCTCAACAGTGTTTCCCATTCTAAACTTCCAGATGTGTTGATTAACCTGGTTTTTTGATTGTTCTCTAATTAGACTGCTGCAGTTGCTAAACTACAAATGACTCTTTCCAGTAGGTTTTCTTTGGAGTTGTTCTTTTTAAGCAGGGCCACTTCACAGAGCTAGAGCAAACGCGGGCACACCAGCTTCTAGTGGGAACGGCTGCAGCAGGATGACAATAATCAGTCTGCTGCACCACAAAACCGCAGCTTCATGCAAGGTTGACTCTTGTAAGCAGATAGACTACTCGGCTCCCTTCAGCACAGGGCTCTCAGCCACAACCCACACAAGTTCAGAAGCAGGATGGAAAGAAAACTACTATTTAATGAACAACTACTCACTTATCTACGGTTTTATATATGAACTCATTGAGGTGCACGGCTACAAAAAGCAACTGCTGTCTTATCTTCTCTAGGTGCCGTTGCTGCTGCTGGAAATGCGATTTTTCAGTTTCTTTTGCCGTGGCCTGTTTGGCATTTCGATCTTTGTTTAAGGTACACAACAGTCCTTGCTGACGGTTTGGAGATGGGAGACTTCTTTCTCTTTTTTCTAATACTGCCAGTATTTCCTGCAGCTCTTTAATTCTTTGTTCATCCCTCTGGTGTTGCTGTTCCAAGTGTTGCTATTTGAACAGAATAAGCAGTAGTTAATTGCATCTTATACGTATACAGACATATACATACGCACACGTAAGTGGTTTTTGGGTTGGTTTTTTTTTTTTTATATGCATGCACACAGACTGCAAATAAAAGCATCGCACCTAACTAGCACACCCACGTTCCTTATCTCACAGACCACTGATGGGGAGGCTTATAGCACTTCAGGGCCACCGGGAAGCCCTGGAATGACTCTGGGGCAGGCAATTTCTTCATCCGTTTCCAGATGTGGTGACAGACAAGTCTCCAAAGAGCCTGAAAAGCCTCCCTCCTCCTCTAATGAACATGAGGGAGCTGAGAAACAAGAAGGGTGAAATCGATACTGTCGCAAACCATAATTGGGAGCCTAGCTCAAAATAAGGGCAATGACACGAACCCTAGTGCGGTTCCGGTCTGTGTTTAAGCCATATTCTTCTCCGTCTGGTAACACCCAGCAATTCCCAGCATAGGCAAAGACATAAAGACTGTGTCAGGTTCTGGCAACGATAAACCCAGACACAACCCCCTGAAAACAGCTGCATTTGAGAAATGCAGGAAGAGAGGTCATCTAATGCATTCTTCAGAACACTGTCTCAGGGAAGGAAACGTCTCAATTAAAGAACACAACCCACAGGGTTTATCCCAGTTTGTGGCTATTTCAATGTAAGGCATTCTCACCAGCCTCTCTTGATCTCTCTGCCAGTCCTTCTGTTTCTCCAGCTCTGTTGGTTGCTGCTGCCTTCGCTCTCTCTCTCTCTCCTCTTTCTTGGTTTTATCTTGCTCTTTCATTGTCTTGAAGAGCGACTGTGGTTGTTCCCAGTCAGCTTTCAGCTTCGCCTCCCTTTCCTTCTGGGCCTCTAAGGCATGGCTCACCTCTTGCTTTTGACCCTGAAGAGACTCCAGCATCGCTCGCAATTTGCCGCTGACCTCTCTCTCCTTCTGGGTTTCTTCACAGCACATCTGGACCTCGGCCTCAAGCTGCCTTTTGGAACGAATGGCTTTCTGGTGTGTTTTCTCAATAACAGCAGCTAGGTCCATAGTTCGGGACCTCTCTTCTTCCAGCTGGGCCTGCAGCTCTCGAACAAAGGCTTGTTCCAGCAGCGACTCCCTGTGCTGACAAGAAGCACCTTCTTTCACTCTCATGCTCAACTGTTCAGTCAAAACGCGTTCGTGATTCAAGGAATTCAGGAGCTCCAACGAGCGACTTTTCTCAGCATCCAAACTTCTCTGTAGCTCCAACAGTTTGGCCTGTTCCTGGGACAGCAACGCTTCACAGCGGGAGTGCTCGATCTGGAGTTCCTTGCGGAGATTATCTGTTACCGTTTGCTCGTGCTCTAAGGATACGGCCAGCTGGCTGTTCTGCACTGACTGCAGCTCCAAGGCAGCCTGCAGCTCCTGTTTGAAAGGGGGAAGCGCACGTTAACACTTGTGGGGCAGGCTGGCACTCGGCCATTTTCAACCTCCTGTTTTATCCAGGAAGAAATTCAAGGCTGAACTAGAGTAGTTTGGGTATTAAAAACTTTAAGTTAAAATTACAAGTTTAATTTTCTAATTACTAGTGCCAGCAGCATGCTTGTTAACAACATGGCTCCAAGTAACAAACCCAAAGATCGTCATGCTAAAATATCTTCCAGTATGTTATTTTTTCTTCAATTAGGAAGACCCTCAACAGGAAATCACTATTCTTTACATCCATCAGTCACCTTAACAGGTGTCACCTGAAGCAGAAACAATCCATGTTGATTTAAAAAGAACCAAAAATCTAAGCAGTGAGAGTAGATGTAAGACCTCTGGATTTTAAAGTCACCTGTTTAAAGCACATGGTGCAGACTGATAAAAACAATCGTTCCCTAGGTCCCTTTTGGGAGCCAGCCAAAGGAACGGAGCAGCTGCAGGGGCAGCCCCAAGGTGCTCACAGTCGGAGGTTGCACTGCTCCTCCTAGCAGGGGGCTCTGCCTGCCCCAGCCAGCACCACCTCTGCTCTTGTAGAAAGCCAGGTCAGACGGGAAGGGCATCAGCTTTCCCTAGTAGGGTTTCGAAGGAGGATTTAGGAATGCAAGGGAGGATTTGGGAATGCAAGACCACAGCAATGTGAACCGTGAATGGTTCAATTTATTGTGCAGTCCACCCGGGCCGTGCACTTCTCTCTCTGCCTTGGGTAAGATGGTCCCGGCCGTCCCTGCAAGAGCTGTCTGTGTACAGGATGGGGGATGTTAGCACCATGTCCCACCGTGCAAGTAGTAACCAAAATCCCACCAATCACCCACAAACCTAACCATCTACGGGAAAGCTGATGTGAGAGGCCAGACTACGAGGAAGGAGAGTCAGAATTGTGTTTCCTCACTTAGGGCATTTAACTAGGATTGTTTTGGAGTTAACTTAAAAAACCACAATCAAAGGTTTATGTTAAATCTTCTTCCTTTTCCAGTCACTGTAGGCCTTTTACAAGAACTGAGTCATTGCTATCACAGTATCAGAGAGAAAGCTGTTCATTTGTTTTCTCTTCAATTCAGAGGAAAGGGAACAAAAAAAGTCTTTCGTTAACCTCCAAAAATACACGTTACATTGGAAAGGCTCCAGTTACTCTCTGCCAAGCAAATGTATCACTGGGTGGTTTTCTTTATCATCTCAGTTGATCATACACATCACATCCTCATAGCACGTTTGCTCTGGAATAAAGAGTGCAGTTACACAAACGTAGAGTCTGGCTCTCCCTGCAGAGCAAGGGTCAGTACAAAACTGGTCCCAGGAATGTGAAAGCGTAAGGCTCCGAAAACACTAAGAAGATACCGGGGGGTGGGGTGGGAAGCATACAACTTTTGCTTACTTCTGCATGTGCAATTAAGGAGGGTAGCTGAAAGCTTTAATTCTGTGAAAACAAAATAAACTCTATGTACCTTCAGTGGAAGTTTGGGGTTTTTTTTTAAAGTTATTACACAAAAGTCACTGGATGTGAAAGCCTGCAGAAATAACCTGTTAACTTCGTGCACCAAGGGAGGGGAACTGAAGCATGGAGATGCGGGGCATTACCTCCAACGCCTTTGTCTTTTCATCTTCTGCTTTCTTATGCTGAAGCTGTTGTTCCTCAAACAAACCTCGCAGCTCTGTTTCCTTCAGGTGCTCAGTCTGCAGGTCTTCAAGTGCAGCTGTCAAATCCTTTTCTTTTTTTTCCAATTCAAACCTGCAAAGTTCAAAACGACACTTCTATGTTCAGAACATCCTTCACCAGACACAAGCAAGACACTTTGGGTTACTGTTTGTGAGTTGGTCTATTGATTTGTTTCTTTAAGATGGCCTCTGCTCTTTCTAAAGAGGGTGAGTTTTCAAGTCACAGCTATTTAGCACCTGAAACCATTTACCTCCCTGCAAGCAAAGCTCAGTTCCTCTATTTAGTAACAATTAGGAAAT
This sequence comes from Balearica regulorum gibbericeps, assembly GCF_011004875.1. Classification (NCBI taxonomy): domain Eukaryota; kingdom Metazoa; phylum Chordata; class Aves; order Gruiformes; family Gruidae; genus Balearica; species Balearica regulorum. Next base: position 210,674 of record NC_046189.1, read on the forward strand.
AGAGAGAAGTTGTCTATCCTAGCAGAGCAAAACTGTTTGAGAGGAAAACACTGGCATACACTGGGAATAAGTGGGCAGAGAAAAAAACCATACACCAGATGACAGGCAAACCGAAGTACCAACCAAAAGACTAAGACAGAAGCTGCAGGAGTGGGGAACGTCACTTCCCTTTTAATTCACCCATTCAACATGTACTTGTTTGCACAACCTTCTCAGTCAAGGCTACAGAAAAGGTAAATATGCAAATTTGAATTGAAGAATAAATAAATTTAAGCAGTTGGTAAAGAAAAATGAACATATCCATGAAAAGTGAGAGAGGTTAGCTTTCCTCCTTGTGTTTCCAAGAACTAGACCATTTGTGGATCCAGGGAGTATAAAGCTCTGTCAATGAATAAAATAAACAAATAAATCTACTTCTCACCGTAACTGGTTTATTTCTCTCTGAAGCTCTTCTAGGGATTTCTGCAGCCTTTCATTCTCTTGCTTACTTTCATAAAGCTCTGATTTCAGGGCTGCTTTTTCTTGATTCAAGAGATCACATGTTTCGGAGGCTCTCTTCTGCTCCTCAGACAGGGTGCCGTGCAAGTCGCTTACGATAGATTTTTCCTGCTGAAGCTTATATTCTAATAATTCAACTAGGATAAGAAAACATTAACAGTTATTTGTATTACAGAGCACTTGGCAACGTTACCAGTTACACTGGTTCAGCTGTATTAAAGTGTTCTTGTCTGGAGCATTCATTTCTTTTCAAACATGAGGTGAACCGGCAGACACATGTACACGCTACAGCTCTGTTGCTAGTGGACCAGGCAGAGGGAGAAGAACATGAAAACTGGGCAAGACTATGAGAGCTACTGCAAGTATCCTGTTACTACTGGATTCTAAACCTTGTTAAGCACACTGATCCATTTACTAGCAAACACGTATATAAAGAATTTCCTGAAAACCAACAAGGCTGGTTTATGATCCCTGATGGCTTTTTGACATGTACACTCTATTTACCAGAGTCACCCTTCAGTTCTGTTGCTTCGGGTTATTTAAAAGTTCCTCTTTGCTTTTCACTGCTTTTTCTTAACTACTAATATTAGAAAGAAGAATTCCTTCCTCTGCTAAAATCGTAGGAAACCTGAGTGCATGAGTAAAACTGAAGGATTTGTACAGCATCTGCTTCTTTGCAAAACAATCCTTTTTTGCCTTTTATCTTCTAGGCCAAAAAAGGAAAGAACTGACATAGCAGACCAGGTAACAAGAACTTGGTGATTACTACCTTTCCTCCGAAGGTGGTGTTCTTGTTTGCTCCCATGATCTTCCACGTTGGTAAGGGTTTCCTGTAGCTGCTGTAGCTTCTCCTGGTTCTGAAGATGCGTCATGCGCAGCTGAGCTCGGAGGTCCTGTATTTCAGAGAGCAAGCTATTCCGGTCCGAGGAGAAAAGGTGCTCTACAACCATCTGCCTCTGTTCCTCCTGAAAACGAACCAACTATTAAATCTACGAGGCCATTCCCATATTTTTGACAAAGAGAAACCCTAGAGAAGCCCTTGCAGTACAAGTTTTATATGGAGGCAACTTCAAACGACAAAGTTTGTGCTTCACATTAATGCAAAATGTTAGCATTAAAAAGAAAAACTCCACTTCACCAGATTCCAAATAGAGTAATAATTATTAATAATAGCTTATACATCATTGTTATGACAAACCATCTGGTCTGAACCTAAAAGCTAAGTATTATCAGCAAAAAATGTCAAACGGATTCAGAGTCAGCTCAATATATACCCTGTGCAAGAGAAGGCTGTGAAGCTCTGGATGAAAATCTTCCCCTCCTTCCCTTTTTATCAAATATTTCCTTTTCTCTGTCACAATCTCCAGGTCACTATTTTTTCTGGAGGCCAGTTAAAATAATAGGCTTTGTAACACAATATACAAATTTTGAGAAAAATGGTGCCAAAACGCAGACTATAAAAGCCTACTGATCCCACACAATCTGGATTAGTGCACAAGGTAAGATTTAGCAATAGAAGTAATAAAACTGCAAAAACCTTAAAAAAATACAGGGGAACAGAAGTAGTGATTTACAAGCATAACACCGTAAGAGGTTTTCTTACTTGTTGTTTCATGATATACTCCAGTTTTTCCACTAATGAACCTTCGTCACCAGAACCAGGATTGGAGAAGTGAGACTTCAGGTCAATTTGCAATACATTTCTCTCCTTCTCAAACACGCTCTGTACCGCCTGCAGAAGTTCTCCTCTCCAGTCAGCAGCAACACTGCAATGTTCCTTGTAAAAAATATTTTTTTTTTCTTTAAAATAGCATCTCTCTCAATCTCTAATGCACTTTCATAGCATTACTGCGTACGGGTATACCTATCTGTTAATTTAAGCAGACCAAAGGTGTTTAAAGAGGCACGTTCAAATCTCAGAAAGGCCAGAGTCCCTTGCTCCTCATACATATACATACATACATACATACTAACTACATAACAATATACAGTTCTGTATGTATAAAAAACTGGTTACGTGGCTTTAAAGGATGTTTTTATTGTCATACCTTGTCTCCTCTATCTGCCACCTTGCTCAGGTAATCTTTCAGTGACTGTATAGCATCCAGCAAGGCTAAGCCCTCCTTCTTCCATCCCTCCATCGCCGCTCTGGTCTGATGAACATTTTTCAGCTCCCTAAAACCAAAGGGATGTTCTGACAAAGCCAATATTTTGCGGCTTTCCTCATATACCATCTTCAGCACAGTCTGAGAAGAAAAAAAAAAAAAAAAAAAAAAGCCCAACACGTAATATTAGGAAAGAGGCATCAGGATCCTGACAACGCAAGAGCCGGATGGGCACTAGACAACACAAACAAGGCGGCTGGCCGAGGCTGTGATACAGATAAAGGCACGCAGCTCTGCCCTGCGACTGGGCATGCAAAATAAACTAAGAATACACCTATACACACAAACGTATAGAGCGAGCCAACAGTTACCAGAGAATTTTTATCTCGTAACAACCGAGGCCAAATATTTAAGACTAGCCCACCGTATTCTTAAATATTCACACCGTGAAAGTACAAATGGCAGCCTTGGCCCGCACATCTTACTGCTCTGCGTATCAACGTGCTGATATGCAATTAACTCAAAGGACTGTACTTCATCTTTGTTGTTTCTGAATTATTTAGCTAACTTTCTCGGGAATAGATTAAATTCTAACAAGTCTGAAGCCACGCTACTAAACCCTAGTGATGTCAGAAACCTGAATTACATATTTAGACAACCATGGCTTAATTTAGCAGATTATGTACAAAGAATATCTCCCAAAATAATCAGTCAATAATTTACACAGTGGAAATGGTTTCCTCTAACGTTGTCAGGCAAATTAATCTCTTTTAAATAAATTCCCTGTTCAAAAATTATTACATCATGCACAGATGTTTCCTGGTCTCTTTTGAAGGAAAGTTGCTGGAGATTGCGGTCCTTTTCTGTCTACATCTCATAAAGAAAATATCCCAAACTTGACGGGGAGCTGTTTCTCATTGCTACTCACTTTAACAACAACAATACGGAGTACTTGTCTTTCACTCTTGATGTTCTTTCTTTGCCATTTTTGAACGACTTAACTTTTGAAGCAACTGGGAGTTGCTTTTCTGACATGGGAATCAAAACAGTGATTACTTCAAGAACTAATGTGAAATTATGAAAACCTTTAGTAAATATTACGAGAGCAGTACACTGTTCAAACAACATTCAGTACTGGAGTATGCACTCAGATCTTACAGCAAGTAAAGTCTAGATCCTTGAAAGAAACTAAATAAAAAAAATCTCTGTTTCTTAAGATAAAATAAAATACACCTCTTCCATGAAGTCTATGAAACTAGGCTCTTTCAGAATTATTAATTTTTTAGATTCAGAATCATAGAATGAATTGGGTTGGAAGGGACCTTTCAAGATCGCCTAGTCCAACCCTCCTGCCACAGGCATGGGGACATTTTCATTAGCCCAGGTTGCCCAAAGCCCCATCCAACCTGGCCTTCAACACTGCCAGGGAGCCAGGGGCAGCCACAGCTTCTCTGGGCAACCTGTGCCAGGGCCTCAGCACCCTCACAGGGAACGATTTCTGCCTCACATCTCATCTCCATCTCCTCTCCTGCAGCTTCAGGCCATTCCCCTTGGCCTGTCACTCCCTGCCCTTGTCACCAGCCCCTCTCCAGCTTTCCCAGAGCCCCTGCAGGGACTGGAAGGGGCTCTAAGGTCTTCCCGGAGCCTTCTCTTCTCCAGGCTGAACCACCCCAACTCTCTCAGCCTGTCTCCATAGCACAGGTGCTCCAGCCCTCCCATCATCTCCGTGGCCTCCTCTGGCCTCGCTCCAACAGCTCCATGTCCTCCTTGTCCTGGGGACCCTAGAGCTGGATGCAGTACTGCAGTTAGGGTCTTACCAGAGTGAAGTAGAGGGGTAGAATCCTCTCCCTCGACCTGCTGGTCACACTGCTTTTGATGCAGCCCAGGACACGGTTGGCTTTCTAGGCTGTGAACACACGTTGCCAGCTCATATTGAGCTTCTCATCAACCATCACTCCCCAAGTCCTCCTCCTCAGGGCTGCTCTCAATATCTTCATCCTTCAGCCTGTACTGATACTGGGGGTTGCCCCAACCCATGTGCAGCACTTCGCACTTGGCCTTGTTGAACCTCATGAGGTTCACGTGGGCCGTCTCCTCCAGCCTGTCCAGGTCCCTCTGGATGGCATCCCTTCCCTCAAGTGAATCAACTGCATCACTCAGTTTGGTTTTATCCACAAACTTACTCGATCCCACTGTCAATGCCATTAATGAAGATATTAAATGGTATTGATCCCAGGACAGACCCCTGAGGAACACTACTCATTACTAGTTTCCACTTGGACATTGAGCTGTTGATTGTAACCCTTTGGATGTAGCCATCCAGCCAATTCCTTATCCATCCAACAGTCCATCCATCAAATCCATCTCTCTCCAATTTAGAGGCAAGAATGTTGTGGGGGACCATATCACAGGCCTTACAGAAGTCCAGGTAAATGACATCACTTGCTCTTCCCTTGTCTACCAACACAGTGACTCCATCGTTGAAGGCCCCAGACACATCATTGAAGTCAGGCACAATTTGCCCTTGGTAAAGCCATGTTGACTGTATCTAATCATCATCTCTTACCGTCGTGGTTTAACCTGGCCAGCCACTAAAACAACCACATAGCCGTTTGCTCACTCCCCCCCTCCAGTGGGATGGGGGAGAGAATTTATAAAAAAAAAAAAAAAAAAAGGTAAAACTCATGGGTTGAGATAAAGAAACCAATAGGACAGAAAAGGAAGAAGAACAACAAAAAAGAAGAAGAAAGAAGAAGATGATAATAATAATAATAATAATACTACAAAACAAGTGATGAACAGCACAATTTCTCACCACCCGAAGCCGATGCTCAGTTAGTTCCCAAGCTACCCTGCCTCCCAGCCAGCCTCCTCAGTTATATTCTGGGCACGACGTCATACAGTATGGAATATCTTTTTGGCCAGTTTGGGCCAGCTGCCCTGGCCGTGTCCCCCTCCCAGCTTCTTGGGTGGCCCCTGGCTTCTCGTTGACAGGCCAGTATGAGAAGCTTGACTCCTTGCCTGCTTGGCAACAACTAAAACATCAGTGTGTTATCAACATTATTCTCATCCTAAATGCAAAACACAGCACTGTACCACCTGCTAGGAAGAAAATTAACTCTATCCCAGCTGAAACCAGGACACTTACAATGGGAGGGACTTCATTTGCCCAGTCCCTGCCTTGAGGTTCAAGGACTTAAGATGTGAGAAGAGTGATTGCCATTGAAAACTCAGCAAAAAAAAGTTGTTGAGTACCTCAGCCTTGTCAGTTGTCACTAGTTCTCCTATCTTATTTATCACGTGTGTGTGTACATACAAATTGTCTTTAATCTTCCTTTTCTGTCCAACATACTTGTTGAAGCCCTTCTTATTCCTCCTCACATTCCTTGCCAAATTCCCCTCCAACTGTGCCTTAGCTTTCCTGATCCCATCCCTACACTTCCAGGCAGCGTCCCCATATTCTTCCCAGGTCACATATCCCCGGTTCCACTTCCTGTGCATTTCCTTCTCACATTTTAGTTTGACCAGGGGTCATGCTTGGCTACTGCCTTCCTTGCCTGATTTCTTGCAGATGGGAATCAAAAGCTCTGGTGCTCTAAGAAAGGTGTCCTTAAAGAGCTGCCAGCTCTATTCTGCTCCTTTATCCCTGAGGGCAGATTCCCAGGGAGTTCCATCCACTAATTTCTTGAACAACCGAAAGCTTGTTCTCCTAAAATTCAGGGTCCTGACTCTACTGTTTTACAAAGACAGATCTGTGCAATCAATCCTGGTTTGTGTGTTTATTTTTACATAGAGAGAAGCCCCACTACCTCTCCTTCCTTGCCTGTCTCTTCTGAACAGTTTATAGCCATCGATGGCATCGCTCCAATCGTGTGATTTGTCCCACCAAGTTTCAGTGATAGCAACGAGATCGTAGCTTTCTAGCTGCACAGTGACTTCCAGCTCCTCCTGTTTGTTACCCATGCTATGTGCATCGGTGCAGAGGCTCTTCACTTGGGCTGTCGACTGTGTTACCTTTTTGGAGGAACAAGCCCCAGTTTCTTTGAGGTATTTCATGGGTGTTTCCCTGTTCGTTCCTAACACATCAGCAGCCCCTGACTCTTCTCTGAAGCTCAAAATCCATCCTCTTCTCCTGCTAAGTCTAATTTAAAGCTCTCCTTATAGGTTTGGCCAGCTTATTGCTGAAGACACTCTTGTTCCGCTTGGGTGAAACCCATCAGCTCCCAACAGACCCGGCTTCTCAAAGGTAGATCCATGATCACAGAAACTAAAACCTCGAGTACAGCACCAGCTACACAGCCAGGCGTTCACCTGTTCGTGTCCTCCATCCTGGACCCCTTCCTCACACTGGGAGGACAGTGGAGACCACCACCTGTGCTCCCAATCCTTTTAACATTGATCCAAGGGACATACAGTCTCTTTTGATGGTTCCAAGTTGCCTTGTTACAGCATCGTTAGACCCTACATGGAACAGTAGGAGCGGATGATAATCTGCAGGGCTCACCAGGCTTGGCAGCCTTTCAGCAATGCCATGAATACAAGCTCCTGGTAGGCAGCAAACTTCTCTAGAGAAATTGTCTGGATGGAAAATGGGTGCTTCAGTGACTCTCAGTAAGGAATCTCCAATTTCTAATACTTTACGTGCTTTTCTGGTGGCACTGGTTCTAATGCAAGTGGGTGGTTCTATCAGCTTTGCATGGTTGGCTTTTCCTGGATCATGTCAGTTACTCAATGTGCTCTTCATCCTCCATCCCCAGAGCATCACGTCTGTTATGGCACTTCAGAGGATGGAGGAAGGCTCTTCCTTCTGCCCTGAGCAGAGATAAAGGTCCAGTTTCCTTCATCTTGTGAGTTACTTGTACAAGTCAGCTTGAGTTCAAATTCAGGCTTACATTCCCCTTGCACAGCCTTCCTTCATTGCACAGATCTTCCTTCATTTTGCTGCGCAAGCTGAAAGAATCTGCTGAACATTTTAGGAGGCAGCATTCATTTTCTAGGAAGTGTATTTCTTCTAGTTTCTTATTACTCAAGTTTCTTCAAGTATTCGGACTCCCTGTAGCCGACTGCCCTTACCCACATACTTCTCACCAGCCCCACAGATGCTATGATTTGGGGAATTTCTCCCTTTCACCAGCTGGAATTCCCAGAACGGCCGAGAGCTTGTTCAGCTGCAGCACCAAACCACAGTCCCAGGCGTATGCTTTCTTAAACTTGCCTTACTGACTGCAGTAAGCAACCATTGCTCAGTCTTCTGTATATTCTTCATGCTCCTTGAACTGACTCTGAAAGAATCCCCCGCACCTTGCCGTGGTGTCTCCACAGCTCTCCACCATATTAGAATGACAAGAATAGGCAGGGGAGCAGGATGCCAGCTAGCTATGCTTATTTATGAAACAGCTTTCTGTAAAGCCTCCAAGACAGACCCATGGATCAGATCGATCAGTACCACCACATGCTGGAACATCACCAGTGCTGTCCTAGCAAAACTTTTTCAATTCTAGCACGTACAAGTAAGACAAATGTCAGTAAATTTGTCACAGGAAAGATGCAAAAATGCCTCAAGAACCATGATCAACTTGAAGTTTAAACTATTACAGAACAGTTTACAGTGTAAAGATAGCAGCTATCTCTATTTTATATTTACATTTCAGTTTTAATTTGCTGAAATGCTTAGATTAATTATATATTACCTTCAGCTGTGGTGAAAGTATTTCCTTTTCTCTCATTGATTCCATAATATCTGGAAGCATTCCACGGTACCGCAGATAAGCCGTGAAACTAGGATCTAGGTGGTCTGACGTTTGTAGCTCCTGCTTTAGTTTAGCTGCCAAATTTGAGCTGGTATCTGAAAAAAATAGACAGCCCCCGCCCCCACAAGTGTTACAAAGATGAAGAGAACATAAAACCAGCATAGCCGCTTGCAAAATAACCATGAGTTGTTCTGTTAGTGTGAATGCAGGGTCAGCTGAAGTTAGTTGGTTGAGATCTCAACTAACTTGAACAAGTAAAAAAGTTGTAAGTTGCCTTTAGCACCAGAGCAAGTGTTGTAGTTAAGTCAGGACTCACTAAAACCCCACGTCTCCTTTTCAGTATGTAAAGATGAAAAGGTAAAAGCAGACTTCCACTAGCACAAGTATACAAGCCTTTCTAAACAAAGAACCACCTGACAAAGCATAGCTTTCAAATAAAAGACCTACAGTAAAAGAAAACAGCAAAAAGAGGAAACGTTTTAATATTTTTATACTGAAGTTAACAAAAGGTGAAAGGAGTCTACAAACAAAGTTCAACTTACTGCTGCCATATCCATCGCTCATCGCATCTATGGCAGATGCTCTTGATCTTACATCATCTTGTAAATCAGAAGGGGTTAAAGTTAGATTATCAGCTTCTCTCATCTGCTTGGAAATAATTTTTTCACATTAATTTAGTTTTCTGAATCCAGCCATGGAGTTTTCTGCATTTATAACAACTTTGTTACTAGGGCAGATTCTAGCGAATGCCTACTTGATCATAGTGTTTGTTAGAGATGGCAAATACCACGATGAATGCTCTTTGGAAGCCATTCCATCCCCTTTTTTCCCTCCCTTTCAATAGTCTTAAGAAACAAACATGTATTTATAATGAATTGCCCTTCAAGAGCAAGGCATAAAAATATACAACCGAAGATTAATTTTCTGAAGTACAGACTTCATCTTCCTGTGAAATGATACAGACACAAATATATAAAATATTTCCATTACAAAGAAAGCCCTCTATTATCCATTTTTGAAACAGTTTCTTCTAACGCTCAACGACTGATATTCCTAAGTGGAAAACTGTTACAGTAAATTGAGTCCCGTGGTAGCAAAAAGTTGTACACAATGACTTGCACATGAAGTGTTACCACAAATTTATCAATTACTTCCATGTAGCGTCACTGCAAAAGTACCAGGATTTGAAGAGTCCTCTCAACAAATCTTCTGAGAGCACAAGAGCAATACCCATATTTTTACTGACACCACATCAGCAACGTATAGTCGTGCAGGACGCAAAGCCTGCTGTAAGCAGCTTATTGATCAATTTTAGGTTTTGGAAGACTGTTTTCAATTATTCAAAGCTGTGGTAAACAATGTTTAACAACTAACAATTGTACATACAGAACATTACTGGACCTACTCCTCTCGGCGTGTAAGTTTCTACTACTTGGAGCCAATGGCCCAACAACGATCCGAGAGGGAAAGAGCTGAGCGGTCTTGTTTAATTAGAATTAAATCAGACATGAAATATCACTTACCAAAATCTTCTTCTCCATATCTTGGTCATCATCAACAGAGTAGGTACTTTCAGAGAAAGCTGGAGATTTTCTATCTACTCCCACTGCTGCTTCCTCACTGCCATTTTCATACAGCTTAGAATATCCCAGCAACACAGAATTATCTTCTTGCATGGATGACCTGGTATGCATCATTTCAAAATCTGTGCTTTCAACTTCTGAAAAGGGTGTCAGATGAAGTTCTGGTTGAAGTTCCAGGCTCATATCTTGCTTTCTCACAATCTCAGGCGAGCCCCACAAAGCCATATCTGCAATGAAACTCTGGAAGTCTTTTGAACTGCCTTTGCCTACGTTCAAGATGTGTTTTGGAGAATCAGGAGTTTGATGAATTTCCAACATTTCCTGGCAATGCTTTTTCAAATCTTGCTCCTCTTTGGAGTTGTTGATCACGTCCAATTCCCGAGTCAAGATATTTTCTTGTGATTGATTAATCTGAGTTTTTGGATTTATATTGCGAGTCGTCAAGTCAAACATAACTTCATCTTTTTTCTACAATGGAATAACACATATTAATTGTTTAATGGAAATTAAATATGAATTTACAAACTAGAAAACATGCATTGTAAAATATCTTCTCAAATTTACTAGTCGTAGCTATTATTATTCCCAGGTTTTATGTAAAAATGATCTGACAGTTTAGTATATTTTATGTGCCAGCTAACCAGGCTTTTTAACAAGCATATCATCAATACGAAAAAAAATAAAATCTGTACAATAAGCAAATGTATTTCTGCAGAGCTGACTTTTGTATCAATCAGGAAAGAAAGGGTATTCCTTGTAGTTGTGTAGATAATCTTCCTACTTTCAAATAAATACAAAACCTGTTGCTTTCCTAACTGGACAAATCTCCTGAACTATCTTAAGGCTTAATTCCTGACCCAGGGCACCAGGAAAAAACAGTTAAGAAGCCTACAGGCGGTCCCCATGCCTGCCATTTCAACGCAGGAGAAACTGTCAACCATCTACTTCTAGTCACTGGAGGGAAGAGCAACATGGATTCACATCTCCCATCATGTGAGATGCACAGCAGCCATACATATCGACATGCTTTACCCCACAGGGATACTCTACTCTTTTTTTTTTTTTTAATTAATTTTTCCAAGCATTAAACATCAAACTTGGGTCTCTGCTGATCAGCAACACTGCAGACCATTTCTCAAACTGTGACTCCATAAAAACAGAGACACTAGGTCAGACCAAAGCCTTTCTACCCAACCACCGTCTCTGACAGAGGCCAACAGGGAAACGCAGCTAGCGTGGGCACCACAGGTGTCCATCTTCCTCGGCTTTTGTGATCCTTGCACGTACCTAGTTATTTTCCAGCCTGAGGGCTTGGGTATCTGAATGGCCACTGAACCTTTCCAGCATCTTTCCCCTTGTGTGAGGGCATGGTCACTGCCCAGGTCAAGGCTAGACGTCCACCTTCAAACTGCTGAGACAGCTGAATAATGTCAATACTGTGCCATGGAATACGCAGGTACATCCCTGCCTACCTTGCTACAAGGGCTCTCATTTAGTCAGTGTTTCTATATAGAGAGCTTTCTTCCCTTCCCAAGGTCTCTTGAAGTTATTGTTCTCTTTCTATGACCTTAATGCTCTTTTCAACAACCAGGTGTGTCATAGACACCACAGGAAGGCTGCTGCTGCAGAGCCACTGCTCTAACAAGTCCCACTGCTTGCTCCAGAAGTCAAACCTTCTGTCTTTCAGCCTCTAAACCTGTTACTCCACCTGGAGGCTGACATCCAAACGGAACAACTCTGAACCACACCATGAAAATACCTTTACCCTCATCCTTATAACCTCAGGCATGCAGTGTGGTAGGACATGCCATCACCAAGTGATTAAGGAACCCTAAGGCTAGTGTCCAACTCGCTGTAATTCCAGGGCTTACTGATGCCATGAATAGAATCATGGAATCATGGAACGGTTTGGGTTGGAAGGGATCTCAAAGCCCATCTAGTTCCAACCCCCCTGCCATGGGCAGGGACACCCTCCACTAGCCCAGGTTGCCCACAGTGCAGACACTGCTAAGGGAAAAGCAGGCACAGTGGTGCTCATGGCAAAGGCTGTGCCTCTTCTGTGGCAGGAGGGAGACTCCAGAGCATATACTGAGCATGCCAAGCTGCAGCTTCTCTTCTAATGCCTCCACAACTTAGGCAGAAGGTCTGGCTGCCTTGCTCCCTCCACTTTTTCATCTTCAGTGCTCCAGGCAGTGAATCCTCCCAAAGCCCCCTCCCAAACTGGCCCACCCACTGCTTTAAGCAGGGTCTGTTTTCCCTCCTTGCTGCCCTTTTTACTGCCATCATCCCGAGGAAGGTTTAAGAGGACTAGAACACGCTTTCTGCAAAGGAACGCTGTGGACAGCAGAGCTTTGCCCAGTCCTTGCAGAGCGGTATCTCCCCAGGCATGCCTGCCCAGCTCCCCACAATCCAAGGTCTGCACATCCCAGGCCACATACGCCGTCAGCATCTTTCTGTTTGAGAGTTTTTGGTTGATTGTTCCTTCAGTCACTTCATCTAAGTCATATTAAGATAAAATTACTCTTTCGACCTCTTGGATTCAGCAGCTAAGAGTCTGAATGATGCACTGCTTGAAAAGATATGTCTTTTAGTTTATTTTAAACCTGCCACCATGCAAATTTCATTTCATTCCATGCCTCTTACATTGTAAGATACAGTGAATAATCGTTCTCTCTTTCATTTTGTGTTAATCATCCATCTTAGCTGGTGACTCCTAGCACGTTTTAAGCCTACTGCTCGCTGCAAGTACTTTACCTTTTTAGCTGCTCCTCCAGCTTCCATTTTAATATATTCCCTAACTTTCACATTGTTCTCACTTTTGAACCCAAGAATAACTGAGGGGGTTTCTTTGCTCCTCTAAAAATGCTGTATTTGTTTGTGTTATGTTCACTATTACACAAAGGTTCTTCAGTATTAATAATTTGAACCAACTCTCATTCACTATTCAGGGTTAAGTAAAGAGCTGCTTAATCTCATGTGGGTTTTCTGTCTTGGTACTCCAAGCAGCAGACATTTCGTTTCCAGTGAAGATGTTCTCTATGATGGCATTTAGCTAATCCATACTAAAACAACAGAATTACCCAAATATTGTTATTTTTCCCCTTCTCCAGCTCTCAGGGTCATGGTCACTATGTTGCTCAGATAGTTGATGTTCTAAACCAAATATTGTACTTTTCCTTAACACTACCCGGTGCTGAAAAGCCACCTTCCCTTCCCATTACGAACGGGCAACTAGTCAACCACGTTGAATTTTTATACCCATATCATACTGCCAAGCAGGACCCCCAAAATCCACACAAAACTAACACCTAACTTTTTTTCCTTTCCTTTCCTATGCACTCAGTCTTTCAGTTAGTAAAAGTTAGTAAGCTCTCTTACTAACACTTACCACCTCTGTAAGCCAGCCTTTAAAGACAGTAAGTTAGTATATGACAGACAACTACAGCTCTCTGAAAAAACAGGTCATCTGGGTACTACTGTTTTCCAAAACTGAGTGATTTAACCTAATGTGAACTTTTATTATCTGGAGCAAATGGTTCTAGAAAAGATTCAGAGTAAATACAAGAGTCACAGTAAATAAAGATTCCTAAAAAAACCATGATACATGACAAAGTATTTTCAAGTAGTTCGCCAAGAGAGGCATAAATCATGGCAAATATGGTCCCAGTAGCTCGTGGTGGGTTGACCTTGACTGGCTGCCAGCTGCCCACCCAGCCGCTCTCTCACGCTCCATCCTCAACTGATCAGGGGGAGAAAATAAGATGGAAAGAGCTTATGGGTGGAGATAAAGACAGGGATATCACCTACTAACTACTCTCACAGCAAAACAGACTTGACTTGGGGAAAATGTATTTAATTTCTTGCCATTAAAAACAGAGTTGGATGGCAAGACACAAACACTGAAACAGCCCCCCCCCGCCAGGCTCGATTTCACACCTTCATTCCAAACTCCTCTACTTCCTCTCTGCGGTGTGGATATCTGCTCCAGCACCATCTCTTCCATGGGCTGTTTCTCACACTTTTCCCCCTCGCTGGCTGTGCAGTGGTTTGTCCTTTCTTAAATATGTTTTCTCAGTGGTGCCACGCACATGGCTGACCGGCTCAGTTGTGTCTTGCGGTGGAACCAGCTCTGCCCAGCATGGAGCAGCCCCGGCCTTTTCTTATAGAGGCCTCCCTGCAGCTCCCCCCCTGCCAACACCTTGCCACCTATACCTTAGGATCCATGCCCAAAATCATATCCGGCTCAGAAAAACTGACTGGATTAGGTTTCCACACATCCTCGCCCTGTTCTTAAGACCATCCAGGCATCTACCTCTAGCCACCGCTGGAGAAACTACACAAAGATAGACAGACCCTTCAATTGACTCACCACAGCCATTTTTATGCTGCAGTATTCATCTTCACCCTTCCTTACAGCACTGAAGAGGATAAACTATAGGGCTTTATATGGCACATAAAATTGGATTATTTTAAAAAACAAGTAATCATATTAAAATACAGATCACATACCAGTTTATCAGTAGGAGATGCTAGTACTGCAAATGACTGATCAAGATTTGCTTCCAGTTCTTCCAATTCCTCCATTCCTTTAAAGGCTTCATCTTCTCCTTCTCCCCGGCAAAACAGCTTGGCAAGGTTAGTCTCTTCATGATCATGTTGCTCCTTAGGCTTGTACAACTCCACCTGTGAAATCAGTTCACCTCTTTCCAACCGTAAGGCTTCAAGCTCTTTCACATATGACTCAACTTGATCCTTCAGTTTTGTAGTGCTACCTTGCAGTTCACTGATTTCTCTCTGATAAGCTACTTCTTTCTGATTCAGTGCTTGCACCTGGAAATCAAGTCTAGAAACTTCTACCTGAAGACTATAAACATCTTGAGCCTGACTTGCATCTCTCTTTTCTAACTCCGTTTGAAGCTCTGCTGCCTTTTTTGTTAAGTACTGCAACTTGCTTGTATCAGCTTCTCTTTGATCTGCCATAGTCTTCATTTGCCTATCTTTCTCTAGAATATTTGCTTCCTTTTCTCTCACAGTATCTTCAAGTTCTTGAATGCGAGAAGTCATCATCTCTGCTTCAACCTCTCCCTGAGAAAAATGTGTTCGGAAAAGGCCATACTCTTCCTGAAGTGCATCATACTGTATTCTCAGAGAGGTCAGCTCTGCAACATGCTGCTCTGATGACTCTTGTAATTTTTGGCATTTTTTCTCCAAAATTTCCACTTCCATTTTGAACTGCGATTCCTTCTCTTCCAGTTGCTGCTGCAGAGCTTCTCTAGCAGTTGAGACAAGCTCTAGTTCCTCCTGAAGTCCTCTCACTTTGGAGAGCAGCAATGAGTTTCTTCTGTTTGGATCAGTATCACCCTGACAATCTACCAGTCCCTTCTTCAACTCATTCTCAAGGTTTTCCACTGGCTTTCCCAATGCAAGTTGATAGAGATCATCTTGGTTGTCACTAACTTCATGACACACTGGTCCAAATTGTGCCAGCTCTTTTTGAAGCTTCTCAATTACTCCATGGAGTTGCTCTACCTCTTCGTCTTTGTCCCTACGCAGCCTTTCCTGGTCTCCACGAAGGTGCTCGACAAGTGATCTGAGTTCTTCAATTTCAGATTTTTGCTCTTCCACAACCTGAGCAAAAGGGTAAGGTCTGAAAATTACTGTATGTAGACAGAATTACTATTGCACATAGAGTTTAAATTACATTTTCCTTCTGAATCACGTAGGCATTAAATCACACATTTAACATCAGGAAGAACTGCACACTTCAGCTGGTAGGTACTTAGAATACTCTCTATTTTCCTAAGAGAATTATCAAATAGATTTCATTTACAGTAAGATCCTGTATACCTTGCTTCCCTCAAAATCAAGCAATGAACATATAGTAAGCACTCTTACTTTATTCTCCAGAGTATTCTCTAGCTTGTGCTGGAGCCTCTTCACCTGCTCATTCAAGTGATCGATTTCTTGATTCTTTTCTTTAAGTAGAGCTTGTGGGAATGACAAAGCTGAGGAATCACTAATACCTGGGTCCTGATTTTGCTTCACATGAAGTTTTGTTAGATCCTCCTGATCAGAAAAAATAGTAATCTCATTAGAAAGGACTTACTTTCTCTCCCAACCGAATGGCAGAACAGAACTAAGAGCTTTATTTAAACATTCTCCTCCTTACCATAACATTAAAGATCTCAAGAACACAACAACAGCTACTTTTGTTTAGACCTGTACCACGGGATTAGATTGCCAAAACATTTCTCAACTTTCAAGGTAAAAGATGAACACTCCAGTTGCCAGACTGACAGCCAGCCAGTTTTCTAACTTGTCGCATTTGCTATGGCTGTAGAGATCAGGTACGCACACAACACTGTAGTGTTTACTAAATGATAACACTGTAGTTCATAACCTGCCAGGGCTAGAAAAAGGTAAGCTTTTTATTTAAATCAAATGGCTGTAGAAGATAATGCCATAAGCATGAATTTAGAGTATCGGGGCGGTTTTGTTCCACAATAACCAGCATTAGCCTTGGAACAGTAATGCAATATTCCCTTGACGAGAGAAACAAATTATCTGTTCATAACATCACAAGATGAAGACCACAACACTCAAGAAAGGAGGTCTCAAGTCTTGCCTGGTGCACACTAAAGCTGAGGAAACCTACCTTCAAGCGTGCATTCTCTAACTGAAGCTGGCTGATGCTGGAAGTGCTAAGGTTTTTCTGCATCTCTAACTGCAAGTTCAGCTGCAGTATCTCCTCATTTTTACTGATCAAATTATCTTTATATTGTTCTAGTTGGTCTAACAAGCTTGCAATCTGAAAAAAAAACCACAAAAAATGCATAGTTGTTTCAATTAAGTCCTCTTACTTAAGCAGAAAAGATATAACTTCATTCATTGCCTTATTTACTGAGAGCAAGTAACTTCAGCAAATTCTTTGATTTAAACTCTCTCTAATCAGTTTGCATTAATAAAATACTCGAGACGTAAAAAGAGAGTAAGAAGCTAGTGTTCCAGCTCCTCAGCTACGAAACCAAAGTACTACTAAGGTGGTTTTCCATTTTGTTTAAAAATAAAAATATCTAACTGCTTGTAAAAGATATGTTAACCTCTGTTCTGAATAATCAAGCCTTGACCACTGATGTAATTTGACATAACAACAGGAGACATATTAGCATTTGATGGCTAATGGAAATACAAGCAGTTAACATAATCACCATTTTGCTCCTAGAAGATGGCAATTAGCACTGCAGTGCTAATCCCGGCAATGAAAATTCTGAGCATCAACTCCTTCAAGCTCTAAAAGAGTCAGTAAATACACATTTCTCTGCTTGTAGCTGTTTGACAGCTTGAGAGCAAAGAGCTGCTTGGAAACACTGTGATCTTGCCACCCACAGGTTTTACCCTAATAAAATAAACCTAAATAAATCAGGTTTTTTGCCCTAATGGGTAGCAAGGTATAAAGGGCTCTGAGAATGGAAAAGGTATAGTGGCTCCTGAAGTCAGACTTCGTAAGAGACAGGGAACTTCCATCTGTAAGAAATTAGGTTTTATTGTCGTACTGTTCTTGAAACAATGGTACACAATTAACTGGAGGATCACCCACATTTTTCTTCTTTGCACTTCCTAAACTGGACTGTATGTTTGTATACTACAGATACTATAATAATTATGTAATATTACATAAACCCACACGGGGGTGGGGCGGGGGGGGGAGTGTCTATGTACCTGTGCATGTAAATCCAATAAAAAATCTAAATAATGTGACCAATTACACTGCATTTCAACTTAGCTTGGCACAAGTACTCACTCATTGCTAACATTCTCTGGCTCACAAAACAGAGAAGGTCTGATGATGCCATTATGGGTATTTGTTCCTTCTGTTCTTAAAGGAATTACCGCTGACTGTCACTCAGACCAAAATATATCTACCTTCCGCTCCACTTCCACTTTGGAAAGAAAGGAAAATCAGTTTATAACAGATATTGATCAATCGGTCTGAAAGCTGATAGGAATCATCACATGACAGTTTCCAGTGGGAGGGGAGATGGACACAAAAGCAAGAAAAGGGAAGGTTAGTTAACACCAAAGCAGAGAGAATACTGGGCAAGAAGGCACATTTACTACATCATCAGTTATTGGGCTTTGGAACAGCTTTAATTCACAGCTATGAGTTTGCACAAAATGTTTCTGCAGTTACGCAAGTGAGTCAGAAATCCCCAGGACCCTACCAGAGCTCTCACCTCTCTCTCTTTGGTGTGAAGTGCTTCCTGCTCTGCCTGTAACTGCTCCTTCAGCTCGGGGGCAGAACTGCCGTCTGCTGGTACTCTGTGCCTCGCTTCATCCAGTTTGGACTGTAGGGCAGAGATCTGGATCAGGTTATTGTACTGTTGCTGTTGCAATGCCTCTTTATCCTGCAAAACATTTTTTTTTTAATGTTAGAATTAATTGCTGTCAATATACGTACCCACCAAACCAGAACAATCCTGCCAAAACACTGGTAAACCCCAGTACAAGAAGAGAAGTACCTAATCCCAGTGGCCTACAAAGAAACAGGAATGCAGAACAACTGCATGTTTTTAGCTCACTTAAGTTTTTACCCCTTTATTTCTTCTAACCCAAGTCTAACAACTTCTGAAAATTTAGCATTCAGTGATACACTACACTTTCTCAATTACACAGCGGTTTATATGTTTAATAACCTAAACATCTTGTGTTCTCATTTATTGTGATACCATATATTTGCCAAGCTAAACTTAAGAGATAGAGAGTTCTGGGTAGATCAAAAGCCTACTACAAAACCATCATGTTAAGTCAGAATGTGAAGCACCAGCATTAAGTTTCTGTCAGATCTGTGGTCTGTCAAGCTACCATCGTTTTATTTATTTATTTTAAAATTTAAGGCAGTAACTGCCTCTGCTGTTCAACACTTACTCTGCCCATAGCTCACTACACAGTTCCTCTAACAGAAGGGTTATTTTAGACTCACCATACGATTTGCGAAAAAATTATATAAAATTTGACCATCTTTTCTTTAAATCAAAGAGAACTACGACCCAGAGTACATGGATAGCATCTTCTGATCTTAAAATGAAAGAAGCGTCAATTAAAAAAAAAAAAAGTAAATTACAAAGTTAACGCTGTATCGCAGTATCAAAGCAGCATGCCCCAGAACAGGGATTTAAAACCGTTGTCCAAACCCTCACGTTCATACTGAGGAGGCCGCCTGATTTCCACCCGGTAGCCCCTGGCAGTCCCCCTGGCTCTCGGGACAGCTCTGGGGACAGCCCAGGCACACGCAAGAGGAAAGAGGAAATTAAAGGAGAGACAGCCAGTTGGGTACAAAGCTGTGTTGTTCACACCTAATATCACTGGCAGGCTAAAAAACAAATGTAATCATTATGAAAGCATCACCTGCACTTTTTTGGGTAGAAGAGCACCTAACACAGAAATACCCAAGCAAGAACAGAGGCTGCTTTTGGTTTATATCAACTAAAAATAAGACATTACCTGCACCATTTTGATCACTGACAAAAAACTTCCAGTAACACTGTGCAAATCCCGATTCCTGCAGAACCGGGCTGCCTTACCGGAGATATTCCTGCATTCACTGGACAGCAGAGCTGCAAGTGTGCTATAGCTCGTGGCATCAGCGCGGCGCTGCACACAAGAGCTAAGTTTATCCTAGCATTCTCCTGTTGCCATGTTCTGAGGTTGCTACAGTGACCCAGGAAAAACAAATGGCAACCCAGGCAAAAATCAGAGCTTTACATAACGCACCTTCACTGTAAAACCTTCTTCTGGATGCCCACGCAGAGGTAGTCTAACACGGTATTTCACCAATACCAAAATCCATAGGACAGCAGACACTCTAGGGAGCCCTGTTTTCAAGACCTCTAGCCAAAGGATGAGGAATCCTCCCAGCACAACCCTAACCAGAAGGGTCAATGTTACGTACCAACAACCTGAACAACTGAAAGGAATCGGACCAGGAAAAAAAACAAAGACCTGCTCCACGCACATGACGGCAGGATAAACGGATCTGCTAGCTGTGAATTTAGTCAGTATTCTTCATAAAAAGATACTGTTCCATATTCAAAATCACTCTCTCCAGACCTACTTCTTATTAGCGCTAGTCTCCATTATCTGCAACGCCGACATTTTTCATATGTTGGAATTTGGGGAAAATAAAAATCTGTAATTGTCATTTCATGACATGCAATCATTCTTAGAGCTCTGTTGGCAGTTATTTACTGCACGAAATTGCTTCCAGACAAGCTATTATAATGCCTACAGTTGGCAAATTGAATAGTATAGCCTTGTTTAAAGCTGATTAATTAGTTTTTTGGGGAAAAAAAGACTGAATTTGACTTATTTAGGATTTTTAAGAATGTCCAATTTCCTGGGACATTCAAAGAGCTAAAAGAATATTTTGAATGCACGTAGATAAAAAAAGCCCGTTTAACAGAAAGCTGAGATTTCAGAGAAAAGAGCAACTTGCCAAAAGCAGCATCACAGTCTCCATCCACTCCAATGCAAGCCAGATGGAAAGCAAACGGGCTTTTGCACACTTGGATAATATCACAGAAGAGCTTAAGCTGGGAAGGGTCCCTGGAGCTCTCTGCTCCAACCTCTGACTCCAAGCAGAACCAACCTGGCTCTGCTCAGTGCCTTGGCCAGCCGAATTCTGAACACCTCCAAGTCACAGAGACCCCACTGCCACCCTGAGCCCCTTTTTCAACATTTGGCTGCCCCCAGTGTGACTGTTTCCCACCACCATTTGACTGGAACTTCCCTTGTTGCAGTTTATGCTCATATCTTCTCATCCTTTCACTGTGCACCTCCAAGTCTGACTTCATCTTCTCTATAACCTCACACTATGTGGCTGTAGCAACAATAAGATCTCCACAAAGCTAAACAAACCCTGTTATCTCAGCTTCCCCTCAAAAATAATTTTCTCCAGCCCCCTGACCACCTTGATGGTCCTTTGCTAGGCTTGCTCCAGACCATCAATGTCTTTCCTGTAGGTGGGAGTCTAAAACCAAGCAGTTCCCCAGATGCAATCTCACAAGTGGCAAGTAAATAGGAATAATATAAACTAACACTGGCTAGGTCCATATCACTTTACCTGAAGCTAAAAGAAAAAAACCTTTTGTTCAATATTTTTAAAATGAAAAATAATAGAAGTAAATATTTACACAATTAGCAAGTAAACTAATAAATTTAGCTTAGATCATGCCATTCTCAAATCTTCAAACTTGACAGGCACACCAACAATACTGAACCAAGGAAAATTGCTGGGAGGAAACGGAAACATTGAGTTTAAGAAGGTTACTCAGATGTCTGGTAAAAGACAAATACTTTTGCTAAATGGAATGTAATTCCTAACTCCATGCTGTGATTCAATCTGCAGTAGTAAAAAAGCACTAAAAATTTCGGAGTGTGACAAACAGATCTGGCTGCAGACCCACACAGCAAGAAGAGCTACTGATTAAGATAATAGGAGTTTAAACGCAGTTATTTATTGAAGACCCGTGATGTTTAATATTCAGTAACGCTATCTTCTCAGGAACTTCCAGCGAAGCAAAAGAACAGCTCTGATCTATGCAAACATGACAACTGTAGTTGTTGTATAGTCATGTAGTCTGTAGTAAGTAGGCTTATAGTTCGTAAAACCAGAGTTTGTTTAAAACTGGGACTCCGATACCTGCCGTTAATACAACAGTTTAACTCACCACCAGGTGCCAGGAATAGTCTCCAACACCACTAACACAGTCATTGATGACACTGTCTGTATAATGCCGCTCCCCTTTAAAGAAGTATTTAAAAATTACTTGGTTTAATTCGGTTTCCACTTTCTTCATTTTTTGCAGTTGTCGTTCCAGGTAGCGTACATTCTTTGAGACTTCAGTACCGCAGTGCTCCAGTTCTCGTATCTGTGCCAACAGTTTTTCTATCTCTTTATCACGAGCTGTGATTTCTTGATGTTTTTGCTCCTTTTCTAATAACAGCTTATTGTAATCATCCATCTTCTCTTTTATTTCTGCTTGCAAAGATTCTACCTATACAGAAATCACATTATACAGATATTCAGGAAATACAACAGACTTCCAACTGGAAGCAAGAGCAATTTCATGGCAAAGCAGGTGGAGTGTTACTATGGACTAAACTATGCTAAAATGCCAGATGAAAGAAAAAACAGATGTAGACAGCAAGGATGAAAAAGTAACTTTCTGAAATTTTGTTTTCCAAATGCAGTAGCTCTTAAATTCACATTTGATTACTCTGTCTTAAAATTTGCAGTATTCTAGCAAAGTGCTGGATGAAGGCATACTCTTCAAGGCCCATCAAAAGGTGCCTTGTGGTGTGTGTGTGGGGGGTTTGTTGTTTCTTTGTTTGTTTATTTGTTTAAGATTAAAAAAAAACAGCTTACATGAATTATTACTAATAGCATTAGGTGTATTTCTGTAACCTCAAAACTCTCTTCCATTACTTCAAGGAATTCCAGTTTAAAGGAAGATACCAAGAATTGAAAGATAAATATGCAACTCAGTGCCCGCAAATCAGAAGGATTCACAGCAGTCAACATAGAACAGGTACTCTTTTTCCAAAAATCGCTTAAATATGAAGAGGATAACAATTTTGCATTTGAGCTCACTGAGATCCAATCATGCACAGAGCTGCGGGAAAACAGTCACTCGTTCATCCCAGTAACTAATGCGAAGGCAAGGCTACGAGCTTGGGTGGCTAACAGAGGCGGGAGAGAACCAAGTGTGACAGGCAGACTACGTCGGAAGTGATAAAGCCATTGAGCATACTGAAAGCAAGCTCAGATAGGAAAGAAATGGGAAACCTTCTAAAGGAGAAATAATTTGGTCAATACCAATGACCAAAGAAGCCAAGATTTTACAAAATAAATGCTTTCTACATCAGCAAGTGACTGAATTTATGCAAATTTCACTTCAATATTATAAAACAAAAATTATTTGCATTAATAGTGAACTTTACATCTTCAAAGTATTGTACAGACATTACTAAAGCAGAAAAACACTTTCTAGCAAAATACAGAAGAATAGAGTTAATTTAGTCAAATTAATAAGCATGGAGAGCATCACAGACTAGTTAAGAATACCAAAAGTGATTAACATTACATTTTAAACTGCTTACAGGCACATATATGTTTCCTTAATTATGCATATATCTTATTCCCTTCTCATCTCACCAGCAATTAATCAACTGTTAAGCATAATGCAAGCCTTACAGTAAAGCTTTTTGCTACAGAAAAATCTTTCAGAAGTCTACTACTTTCTAACGCTATATAATTTTGGCATCAGAATCCCAGAAACTATGCCACTTTACAGACAAAAAGTGTGGGGTTTAACACCAGGTTGCTAGGAAGCTAGTGCCGCAATCTTGTAGCTAAGAAAACCCTTTCACAACCTTCACCCTCGCGGCACGCTCCCCGATGGCAGCTCCCAGCACCACTCAGCACTCTTTTCACAAAATAATCCCATTCACATGTACCTTGAGCCTAGAGAACAGCAGAGAGAACCACGATGAACTTCTTGTAACTCGTACATGCAGAAATCAGAAGTTCACTTGAACTGATTTGCTTCAGAGGGAGTTAAGCAACTACCGACGTTACAGCTGCATTAAACAACTGCACAAGAACTGTCTAAATGCTGACATTTTATTTTGGCACACCTTGCGTGCATACCTCACCCTACCCACAAATGGCACTTGCTTAGTTACCTTCCTCATGTGCCTTTCTCCAATGAAGCTTTAATCCTGAGAGAGGTTGCAAAGTCACAGCAGCTACTCTTCATTTTTTCAGATATTCCCCTTTACTAAGCCACAAGCACACCAGTAACTAACTGTCATCCACCTAACATCTTGGATAGAAAGCAAGTCTTAACAGTTTTAAATATTTTGAATAACCTGACATATACCCTTTATGATTCCGTATGCACAAGAGTGCCACAGAGGTGCCAACAGATCTTCAACAAGTCACGTGGCCTTCAAAACAAAAATCTTTGCCATTCTTTTCCTGATCTTCGCCACAGTGTAAATAGCACGTAGCCGTGTGTGTGATATACTCAGAAAGCCTTAATGCCAGATAATGAATGATATTCATGCAAAGGAGAAGCCAAGACTGATGCAGAATGATATGTAATCACTCTACTTCAGAAGCTCGATGAAGTCCTGTCAGAGGTTACAGAAGGCAAGTGACAATCAGGTGCCCTCCGGCATGGAAAATTCACTCTTTGTATCAAAGACTTAGTTGTTCCTTACAAGATTTGCTTCTCTAACACCAAGGCACACAATTTCATAAACTGTGCACAAATGAATAGATGGAAATGAAATGAAGTAGTATACACATTGAAGTTTTGCTAAGAGCAGGGCCACAAACAAAAGCTGAAGGCTAAGGTACAGCGTATCACCGTAATTCCATTATCTCAGTTTCACACTCCAAACCTCAACTTCTCCTTTCATGCCAAAAAACTCTTTTATGGTACATAACTGCCTGAAATACATCTGAGCAATAAGCCAGGAGAACGAAGCACTTATGTCCAGGAAATGAAACTGAAAGCAGGTCCTCACTCCCTGCAAGAATTCTGCCGCCCTAAAACACACATCCTTATCACCCAGGATAAGCAGCCTTGACATATCAAGAATAGGGACAAAAGCCAAAGCAGATCTAATTAATAGAAAGGATTGAAAGGAAAAGGAAAGAAAAGTTAGAGATGTTCATGCTGTTTTCCATACCTGTAGAATCAATTCATAGTTCTGTATAATGTTCATTTATGTGAAAAAAAAACAACAAAACAAACAAAAACAAAAAAGCAAAAGTTAATCGTTGAAAACAAGCAGCAAAGAAATGAACATGTCAAAAAAAAGTACTGATTTATAAACTTAAATAGGACAAGGCATTCAGACAAAGACCATCTCTTATTACAACTGTTATAGCTGGAAAAACTAATCATGTGTGGAACCCAGAAGTCATCCCTCAGGTGTGCTCTGTAGAGCAGAGCATCTGTATTGTTGTCTCCTCGGTTAATTTAAATCGGACTCACAGGCTGTGAAACTTTACTGTGATGTACATACAACATTTCTTTCCATCTCCATAAGAAATAATGTAAATACACTCTCACTGCCTAAATGTAGTCCAGTCAGCTGGGGGAAAATCTGCTCTCTGGGTGACAACAGAGGGAAAAAAAAGTCTCTCAAAAGCCAGTCCCCCAAGACAAGACAGGTTTGAGTATTTAATTGTAGTGAATAAACTCCTCTGGCCGCTAAGTGTGATTTTACTCACCCTATACTCTCTGGGCTCTCCTGAAGTCTGTGATTTTGCTGAAATTTTTAACTGTTCTTCCAGTTTCTGAATCTCCTGCTGAAAATCATCACGTTCGTGTTCCCTTTCTATAGCTTGTTCCTATAAACCCAGCCAGAGATAATGAAAATCTTTGTTAAGAAACTTTTCATTTCATTAAAATATTGAGTAAAAGAAGAAACTGGGGTTTGGTTTTGTGGTGAAGAAATTATGCTCACTTAAAAATAATTCACCTTTTAGTAGTCCTGAAAGCATAGCTAAAATTACAGGGAAAGACAAAAACCCCTTTTTGACTCCAATGTACATACAAACAACAATTAGCAATTAATAAAAAGGAAAAAAAAATATCCTGTAATACTACAGAATGGGAATTTAAAAACTACCTTTTTTTTTTTCCTTTACAAGACTAGAATACAGAGTTCTTAATTTCAAACAAAACAGAAAGTATCCCATTTTAGGAACCATCTCCCAAGTCCCAAGCACAAGTATTTATCACCTCCAAAACCACGGAAACGTGGTACCAAGCTTGCTTACATCCATGAATTGCCGCTGGTTTTTAAGCTGTTTTTCAAGAACTTGAATTTGCTGTTTTAATTCAGCAACCTCCAGTAACTGTGTGGCCAGGTCTTGATTACTATGCAGCTGTTCTTCCAGTTCCACCTCCAAAACTTTCATTTGAGAGCGTAAGTTGGAATGGTCCTTTTCTGCCTGACACTGAAGCTCTAATTTCTCCTTTGCTAAAAACTCTACTTCCTTGAGTAGACCTGAATAAGAACACAAAAACAACAACAAAGTTTTCAGTGCAGGGTACAAAAATCAAATTAAGTTTAAAATGAGATTAAATTCAGGTACTTTGGGCAGCATCGCAACCAAAGAAAAGTCTCCCAAGATGGTCCATAAGAGACACAAAAGGAAGCGTGATACATGACTGCCCACTGTGTTTCTGAAAGCCATCTCTGTTAAGACTACTGTACGATGTAGTAAAGGATGACATGGGCATCTGTGCTCAATCCCAAAGTAAATCCTGGTTGGAAATATTCTGGGCACATAGCAAGCTTTCATCTTCACCCCTGGAGACCTCCCAATTCCAGAGAGCCCCATCTCACCTGACCAGGAGTCCTCCAAATTCTCTCTCTAGGTCCTTGCTCTCTCAACCCCAGTTCCACACTCCTCCTTGCCCAGCAGCTCTTTCCAAACCACACCAGCTCCTCAATTCTCCAAATTCATTCCATTCCAGATGTGCTCCATCCCTAAGTTTAAACCCCACACCCACTTTCACCCACCTCGTCTCTCACACCCATCCTTCCAACTGCTCCATCCTTCACTATTCTATCCTAAATCCTTGCCACCCCTTCCATCCCAACTTCCCACCCTACTTCAAATCTCTTCCCAATCAAACCATCCAGTACTGAAGTCTCAATTGCTCCAAACCATCACACCAAGATTGGCCTCAGACCTCCAACACCCAGTCTCAGGCCAGCCTCTCTGTTACTCCTCTCTATCCATGCTGAATACTGCTGCCGATGTCCACACGGTTCAGTCAGCACCCAGTCCATCTCCTCCTCAGCGGCCACTGGTGCCCAGCCCTACCCTGAAGCTAGCTGCTATGAGAAAGCAAAGGTAATCTTTCTCTTTGCTTTCTCTTTGAGCGGGGATTAAAACCCAGAAAAAAAAAATCACGCTTACAGAAAATCAGTCCAGTTCTGAGGCTGCAAAGGGAAGAAACACCTGTGAAAAAGATGGCAGGTATATACCCTACACAGACTGCAAAAGAAATACCACAACTACAAAAATGTACATAGCTCAAGATTATGTAAGTTATCAAGACTGAATTTATACCTATAAACTGCATTTTCCTTCAGCTGGATGCACTGAATATACTGCCTAGGAGACCCAAACTGAGACTCTACCCTGAATCACTGGGAGTAAAACTATTTTAGTGTGAATATAGCTAAAAGTAACCTGAACATAAAAATAGAAGTCAAGCTATTTAGTATGTAAAGCAAGGTCCTGCAAGAGCTCATTATTTTACTCTTCAAATGTTCCATTATTCATCTTAAATGTTTTCAGTCATAGAGAAAAAGGTAAGTCTATGACTCCAACAAGGACCTTAACATAATCATGCAGCCCAGTTCCCAGAATGGCTCGATTCCCTCTTCCAAGCATGATGAGCTCAATCCACACGATTCCTCACCTAACATCTTTCTAAGTTGCTGTTACAAGCCTTCAAAAACAAATGTGATACCACACCCTTCTTACAACATCTTTCCTAGTGCTTCACTATGCACGGGTATTTAATTAAATTTCTAGACATTCTAAAATAAGCCAAGAAACATGAACATTTCTATGTTCATGCTTAAGAGGATAAGCGTCACAAGCTCAGAACAATGCACTAACATTTACATTAAACGTTGGGGAAAACGTCACCGCAGTAAGGCTAACGAAGCACTGGAACAGACTGGGCAGGGGCTGTGAAATCTCCGTCTCTGGAAATTAAAGAGGCTGGACAAAGAAACAAGTAAAGTAAATTCTGTTTTGGGACAAAAATATGGACTGAATGAGCTCTCGAGTTCCACAGCCACCCTGTAACTCCATGATTTAGTCACCCTGGTCTCTTACTGTAGCAACTCTCTCTGCATTAAGACAATATCAAAGTATGCAAGAGAAAACTAAGAGGTTAATTGAGCAAAAGAAAATTTAGCAGATACAGAACTGTACCAGATTCTCTAGCCCTTTGTCAGATTTGCTAAGCACCCACAGTAGCTTTTGAAACCAACTGGAATGGACACAAAATTGCTTATCAGTCACTGGAATTCTTCGAGATGCGCAGCATGGGTGTACATTGGCAACACGAGAGCATGACACACACCAGCCGAAGGGAAAAAAAACAACCCGTTTTGTTTTGCAGTCACTCCAGACGACGTGTTAAGAGCCTGCTCTCCCTTACACTGGCACCGGGCTTCTCCTGCCATTTTAAGTTTGCTATCAGCTGATAAATACAAATCACAGGGTTAACAAAGGCCTTTGAGGAACTGCTGGAGATACACACACAGACTGTGTATCTCAAAAAGCTCTAGTCCTGGTAGGTACTTTTTGCCTTTGAGTGATAATCCACAACTACATCCAATCACATTTCACCGCACGCACTAATTTTGCAAACTCACAATTACCAAGAGCGGTATCTCAGATGCCTACACACTAACAACAACCGTGCAATCGCAGTGCCGCGCTCCCTACTTTTTCTACCACGGTGCTAAATAATCACACGAACTAAGCTCCGACTTTCCTAATCAAATGTTCATTGAGTTGTGGATGTAACTCAGGCTCCGGCAGAATGCACGCGGGTAAACGAAGAGTCTCCGCCAAACAATCTCTCTCACATCCCGCTCAGAGCTGTAAGAGCCTCCTGCCATCGTGAGATGCCACACAGTAAGTTAGCCAAGGCTGAAACACACCGTCCAGAAAAAAGCCGACGACAGTCTGAATTCCATTAGGAGACTGAACCCCACCACAGCTGCACAACACAGAGTATCTGTTACCAAGTGCTGTGTTTTGCCAGGCAGGAGATGGGAATAAAATAAAATAACACTCTACTGTATTTGCTTGTCCATGGTGCACAGAGGAGTCTGTACAGACATATGTGAACCCGTAGGAGGGGCACGTATGTAGACCGAGAAAAGAACTGATGCTTTTGTGGAAACAAGCACAAGAATTTTTCCTTCTATACCCTAAGAAACATGGTCATTAACAAGTGGATGGCTTGTTTTTAGTTTCAAAAGGAACACTATTGCTTTCAGAGGAACAAAATATTGATTAGATAAAACTGAAATAAACGGTCATGGTCACCTCCTCGAACAGAAATGCAAGGTAATAGAAAAAAGTAATTAGGCTAAGAGATTTTACATGGAATTGAGAATGTTTCAGAGAAATCAGGTATCAAATTTTGGCCATCTCAGTAAGTGTAATCTCTTTGAGCAATTTTCTAATTTTTATTATTTTAAGCACACATTCCCCAAGTGTATAAATATAATTTCAAGCAACATGAACAGAACATCAGATCACAGATTTATTCCTCCATAGGGACAAACCTGCTATTTTATTAATACGAATTCAAATCATGCAATTCCATTTTGGTAACACCCCGGCAAACTCCTCCCCGCTCCCCAGATCACCGTCAGCAAACGCCAAGCTCCATTCTAAGTGCATTTTATTAGCGAGGCCATTCTACTCACATTAGTACTCCACATCAGCTTTTCAAGGGATAAGCCACGTCAATCAACTCCAAACAATATGATTTTTATTTATCATATTTTCCATGTACTACAAACAATTCCAAACCAGAGGAAGAGTACTACTGGTTGGGGTGGGGGAAAGGGGATGAAATTTAGGGCTCGGCACTTGCAGCAAATGGAACTGTTTGAGTTCGAACGAGCGGCTGGCAAGAGCCGGACTGCAGCTACCGGGGGAACATCAGTCCCCAGCGACCCTCCAGCCAGCTCGGTCAGATGTTCCCTTGCACTGAGCAGGCAGCAGCAAATTTCAGGGCAGTGAGGTGGCTACAAAAAGTACATTAAATACTAATAGAGTTTGAGGGACAGAAGGAATAAAGATGGGCAAGACAGCCCAGTGCAGCTTTTTAACTTTAACCGGAATTTACCTAGTTAATTCTTTTTTATTCACCTGAGGGGTTTGGTTTACCCAGCTCACACTCTTTGGGGAAAAAGAAAAAGTCTAGAAACAACGAGACAGCGAATATGCAAGAGAACGTATCTACAAATACATATGTGCATACAAATAAAATTAATCTAAAAGATGGTAAGATATTTTGTGTATTATTATTTTGTGTACTATTTTGTGTAGACCACAAAACCTAATCATGGCAGCTATGAATTTACCATACGAATTTATCATATGAATTTGCTACTCAGGAGTTAAGTATGCACACTATAGTTTAGGAAGAAGAAAAAAAAAAAAAAAAAGGAAAAAAAGCCTCTTTCAAATTGGCACCTGCAAATTTTACTTCAGCATTAGACTTCCAAAGTCAGCGTAAAGCTCTACGGACCCTTCTGGCTTGCTTTTGGTCTCATTGTTCCTCCCATAACTAGCCTTCCTTACCGTTCTGCTCTGCCCTTCTTTTTTCTGATCTACCTGGCCATGCAGTTACATCTCTCTAGTCTCCCTTAGACTTCCTTCAGTTCTGGCTGTACTTTAGCTCCGCATTTTACATCCCCTCAAATATTTTTTCTTTTTTCCCCCCTTTAAATTAATTTAATCATTTTAACAGCCCACTGTGTATCATCAGAAGCTCACAGCAAGCTTACAACCCACTCCATCCCCTCAAAAGAAAAATGAAGATGGCAAACATGAAGATAATGGCATAATGTCTTTTAAGCCTAACAGCAGCAAAACATTTTTTTTTCCTTTCAATATTGATCCGTGAATTGAATATTCTTAGCTTTAGTTGTTTTCTGATGCATCACAGAAGTCACAACTCTTTTTTTGCCAAGATATTCATAAACCAAATAATTTCTTGGGCCTATTTATGAAGTACTATTCCTCTTTGTTAAAATAAAATCAAAACTATCAATTCAGTCAGTCAGTGTTACAGCAACACAAACCAGAAAAACCCCACACTCATCATTACAAACCTGAACCTTCTTTTTGTGCTACATTAGCAATAGGTATTCCTAGAAACCAAAACACACAGATATGTACAAGACAAGAATAGGGCATTGTGATCCACTCCATCTTTTAAATCACTAAGAATTCATACGTAATACAGAGAGTGCCTACCTTTTATTTGGCAGAAAATGCACATCACCTTTATTATGACACAAAGCTCCTGATGACATACGTTGATCCATGCCTGTTAACCGGACTAGAGCTACTACAGAAATGGGTTTACATTATAACCATGCAAGTTTGTTGCAACATTCTTGGCTTGTCACTTATGCATTTTCTAATACAATCAATATTCTTTTTTTGCAATTTTCCCCAGACAGAGATGGAATAATTAATGCCTCAAATCCCCCTTTTAGTTCCTGCCAGGGGATTCCAAGCAGGATTCAGTCCAGCTGGCACAGACTTACAGACTGTAATACATCACATATTGCCATGACACACAGACGTACTTGCGATCAACAATACCATGGAATTATTCTGCGTTTCCTGCGGGACATAGTACTCAAGGCCATAATCACTGTTTTAAAGTAAGCACAACATGCCTTTAGTTTCAGTTGCAGCCCCTGAATCTGTTTATGTTCTGCTGTCTTTGCCCTGAGGAAGAGAGGTCTTTCCCCACCTCTTCCTCTGCTTACTGGGGCAAAGTAAGGTACTAGTCTCTTAAGGGAACAGTAAGATATTATTAAGATATCACATGAGAGGTCAGACACACATGTATTATACTTTTTAATAGGGCCTGTAGCAATAGGACAAGGGCCGATGGTTTTAAAGTAAAGAGGGTAGATTCAGACTAGCTATAAGGAAGATATTTTTTACAAATATCAGGGTGGTGAAACACTGGCACAGGTTGCCCAGAGAGGTGGTAGACACCCCATCCCTGGAAACATCCAAGGTCAGGTTGGATGTGGCTCTGAGCAACCTGATCTCCTTGCTGGTGGCAGGGCTGGAAGGTACATTCTCTGAGGAGCGGCTGAGGACTCTGGGTTTGTCTGGTTTGCAGAAAAAGAGGCTGAAGGGCGACCTCATGGCTCTCTGCAACTTCCTGAGGAGGGGACATGGAAAGGGAGGTGCTGAGCTCTTCTCCCTGGGATCTAGGGACAGGACGCCTGGGAATGGCTCAAAGCTGCGCCAGAGGAGGTTCAGACTGGACATGAGGAAGCATTTCTTTACCAAGAGGGTGGTCAAACACTGGAACAGGCTTCCTAGAGAGGTGGTAGATGCCCCAAGCCTGTCAGTGTTTAAGAGGCATTTGGACAATGCCCTTAACTTTTGGTCAGCCCTGAAGTGGTCAGGCAGTTGGACTAGACGATCATTGTAGGTCCCTCCCAACTAAAAATATTCTATTCTAGTTGAAGATGTCCCTGCTCATTGCAGGAGGGTTGGACTAGATGACCTTTAAAGGTTCCTTCCAATCCAAATCATTCTATGATTCTAGGTACAACATGAGTATTTTGATTGCACTACATTTGAAAGGTCAAGAGCAGAGCCAAAAGGAAGAACACAGAAGGATGGCGGCCCACAACAGCAGGACAATGGTAGAGTCAAGAGCCAGAAGAGAGGTGAAGAACAGCAAGGTGAAGAGAAGAAGAAAGGATGAGGTGGGGGAGA
Organism: Balearica regulorum gibbericeps; assembly: GCF_011004875.1. Taxonomy (NCBI): domain Eukaryota; kingdom Metazoa; phylum Chordata; class Aves; order Gruiformes; family Gruidae; genus Balearica; species Balearica regulorum. The sequence goes on from NC_046189.1 coordinate 243,222, forward strand.
GGCAAGAGGCAGAGAAGAGTTGCAGAGGAATGATACAGTAGGGCTGAGAGACAGGCAGTAGTCTACAACCGAGGCTCCTGAGAGGTGGACAGATAATTGCAATATACAGACTGTGTTCAGCCAAACACACCCCTCCTGTAGAATTTGGATCCATACCTAAAGCCTAGAGTCTTTATATTCCTCTACTACCGACAATGGAGAAATCCACTAGAAAACTGTTTCTTGCTGTCTTTATTTCTGACCCAAGCATGCACTATGTGCAACTACCAGTTACGTAGTCTGCTCAGGCAGTAATGATCTATGCCGCATAGCTGACAGTGGCATCGTGGTGACATAGCTGAGGGTAGCGTAATGACGGCACTAACAGAAATGGAAACACAGTGATCCCAAGTGACAAAATTTCTACTGGAAGACGATACAGAAAAATTCACTTATAGAAGTATTAGAATGACATTAAGACTGCAAATTCAAGAAGTCAAAACTATACAATGCTGTTGAAATGATTCACAGATTCATCGGTATGAGCCAGCATAACCTAGTCTTGAGTTCCTGCATAGTGCAAGTCACATATCTGAATTTTCTTCTGTGAATCAAAAAAAATCATATTACATGTAAGCCAGTTATATTACACTGAGATTTTTCAGAGTCTTTATTAAATCACTGCTGTCACTGTTAAAATGTGTGCTACCTCATTTGCAGTGTGAGTTATCACAGCACCAACTTCCACCCATTGAGTGTTAATAGACTCCCTCCAGTATCTCAAAGAGATCCCCTTTATCCTATTTCACTTCCCCACACAAACTCCCTGTAGTCAGCTTACATCATATCACATATGCTGTGGGGTGAGGGATGATGGAGTGAGGGAAGGAGTTATGTAGCCTGCTGATTTGCACCTACTTGTCTGGGTTTGCTTTGGTATTTCAACAGCTGGCATTGGCTTGCAGTGAGTCACTCCTTACATAAAGGTTTAAGACACTTGCCTCACCTTATCCTCTCCAACAACACTACCTCATGCAGCATTTTCAACCCATGTACTTTCCTTTAAAAACCTGAACAGACTTTGAGCTTGATCATTAGACTCTTTCCACCGTCACCCTCACTGATCACATGCGTGTGTTTTAACAGGACAAGGCTGGGGAGCAGGGAAAAGCTTACATATGAAACTAAGTACACATCACCACCACAAGTTTTTCATAATCCAAAGAATCATCCAACAGGTTTTTTTCTTTCTACCATCATTATTAAGCTATCTCCTTAGTCCTGAAAGCAGTCAAAATTCTTAAAGCTCCAACTCTTATCTTTGACTGCGGTGTCAAATAACCAGCATTTCAGTTACTAACAAAGTGCTAATTTTTCATTGGAACTAACTACCTGTAGTTAATACATGCCTCTTATTTTCTCAGACACTTCCCATTCTTAACTAAGCATAAGACTACAGCAGTACTCTTCCCTGACAGTACTATCTTTGTATCAGAAAGAACCAGTTGCTTTATTTTCTGCTTTTATAGGAAGACCCTGCTGACCTCTGTACCAGACTGAGCTGCTCACTAGGTCGTCAAAACAAAGACTGATATGTTATAGAAACACAGTGCAGTGTGCCCTTTCCACTAATGGCGTCATACCCACTCCTCACCAAGAATTGCTTGCTCCTGGGTTAGCTCCTGGAAGCGTTCACGCATATTCTCCAGCTCCACAACAAGGCGACGCTCAGATTCCTCTTTCAGATTCAAGGCCTCTTCCAATGCAGCTTTTTCTGCAACATAGCCTTCGATAATGCCTAAAATCCCAAGTTAGAATGCAAATAAAGCTGCAGACAAACTCATCTATTGGAAAAAAGCAGCTTGAAAACATGAGTAAACAATGTTATGCAAACAACGAAAGGTGACATAGAAAGGAAGAAGTGGAAGATGACTTAAATTTACACTGTAGCTAGGCTTCTTGAAGCATCTTAAGGAATAAAATGTACCAGTTGATGTATTCTAACAGATTTTATGAGGCTGACGTGTCACAACATGTCTCCAAACATGTGGAATGTATATGGGGACTATTAAGCCTTGATGGCCTGGGATCACCTCACAACATAGGACAGTCTGACACATCCTCTGCTGGGGGCTGGGGTTCGAAGAAACAGAATCTACAGAAAGTAAGATCAAGTGTTAGATTCAGAGCCCAAGAAATCCAGGAATGATTCACAGAAAGGAAGGAAACAGGATCTTGGAAAGACCAAATAAGCCTAAAGGACCATGACTGAGAAGAGGAATGGAAAGCAGATGCCATGAGCAGTTGAGAGAAGCTCAACTTGAAGGACACGGAAACCCTCAAGATTCTCCTACATAAAGGCGAAGACCTCAAGTCGTAATCTTCACAAGGGGGAATTAGACTGACGATATGCAGTCTGTGATAGTGTTGAGATCAACAGCCTCAGCCTTTCTGTCTGTTCTTACAGAATCTCTTTATGCCTGCACTGCCATCAAATACTGCTCCAGTTCACGCTGAACCCTCCCAAGGTCAGACAGGTGGGCTGATTTGCTCTGGGAGTGTATCTTCTTTTCAATAATCCAAGCTCCTGTGTTCAGGAATACAAACTGCTCGTTTTTAAAAAATGATGGTATTTTTCTCATGCAGTCAATGGAATAAGTATTTATAAGCACTATCACATGTGGCCCAGGGAAATGCAATTCTGATGAGGAGAGTTAAGTAGTGGATTTGCAAGAGAAGACCCAAGCTTCAAGTAATTAGTAATGTGAAAGGCAGAAAAGGGATGATAGACAGGGAAATCAACAACAAAAGCCACAAAAAGCATACCATAGATATTTGGAGGAAAGAGGTATGAGTAAATGGCGCTGAGATCTCTTCCTATTGGTTTCATTTTCTTACCCTCTGCTTTATGAAGCTCTAGTGCCAGCTGATTCTTGGCCTCGCTTTCCTCGCTGAGGCACTCCATTAGCTCCTGGTGCTGACTAACCACTTGGGCAGTTTCCAAATTTCGGCGGCTGAATTCTTCTTCAAATTGCGCATGGTTTTCGTGCATTTTCTCCAGCTAAAAGTAAACAATTTCCCCTAGCATCAGATCTTGGATGTACATGCAATGTAACAATACTACAGACATTTGAACAAAAACCCCAAAACAAAAATTTTTATAACATTTATGTATTAAGGTCCAGGTTTTGAAGTTTCATTTTAGTACTAGGTTGACTTTGCTCAAAACCCCTGGAAACTTTGGTGACTCCCTGTATTTTTGCCACAAATCTTCCTTAGGCACATAAGTTTCTTTACTGTGCATAAAAAGATATACCTCCCTGTTGGCTGAACTGCTCAGCATGACACTTTCTGAGCCACCTGAAATTCAAAGCATCTTTGTGTTGTCCGAAAAGCGGATTTGTTGCCCGGTGTGCAATAAGTCAATTCTCACACACACAGGAGAAATATTGCTTTTTATTCAGGCCTGGGTGCTCGGTGGATTTCCACAAATCAAGCACACCTAACACCAATTTATATACAAATGTTACAAATTAGTATGCTCCCAGTTACAATGATTGGTTCATATTTCTTTGCCTAGTATGCAAACTAGAAGGCATCCTCAGTTCTTTTCTCCGCCTTTATCTTTGGGTAGGTGGTATAGTTTGGGTAGGGGGCTCATGGGTCGGTGGTTGCAGAGACCCTGGCCCAAATTACCTTTCCCCTAGTTTCTCAATACTTCTGGCACTCCCAAATGGTTATTCAGGGTCTGTTGATCAGACAAACGATTTATCGGTTATGCTTCTACCTCTTGACAAGCACATCTTAATTAATACATTGTTTGGGTAAATATTACCTAACATAATGGTAGGACTGTACAATGGCCATCCTCAGTAGTACCTAGCAACTATTTACAAAACTATCTGTGACATCCTTAACTATGGAACTATGAAGAATTATCTGTAACTTCTTAGCTACAGAATCATGATTAACCTTTAAATTTGATGCCGGATATCACTTGCACTTAAATTCTTCAAGAGATTCAGGCATGTCTAACAGACAGTGAAGTCAATACATCACCAGGTTTCCAAGGTATGGGCAGCAGTTCTCTGAGACTATGTATGCTGCATTCCTATGTGCAGTGTCTCAAGTTCAAAGGAAAGGAATAGATCAGTCCCATTCCCATTTAGTTACTAATTAGCTTATCCTGGTGGGTAGGACATTTCACAGAGCTAAGCAAAGTATACTTAAACGCAGCTGATGAAGGTGACCTAGAATCTAGATCTGCCATGGCTTGGGCAAGTGCTTTAACCCCAAGTTAGCTACATGCTAGTGGAACTAGCATCAGTACCCAAAAGCACAAATTTCAGCACCTCAATCTAGGAGGGATTTTTTTAAGATGGTGAATATACATTTCACACAGACACTTATCTCTGTGTTGCACAAAATACCTGACAAGAAGATGAATTTCAAGATATATTCCTCCCCTTCACATTTTCTCTTAAGTTAGGGGCTTCCTTACTCAACAAACTAATTATTGTAGCACTAAATTCAATCCTCTAAATGTATACGGTACTCAGGCATCTACCTCAGATTTATAACTCCTCCTCCCAAACTTGAATGACTAGACATTGCAAAGCTCACTATGGAAATACTCCAATTCTTTCATGATACTGAGTTGAGCTCCTTCTATCACAATTAAGCAGTATATAATTACAAGGACGTTTGCTTACTGCTATCTACATATTCCCAAAACATTTTAACTTAAGACTGAGTTTTCTTGAACCTGCTTATCACTGTTGAAGAATCATTGATGTGAAGTGTAACAAAAACCCCTCAAAAACCCTTAACTCTTGGTCTCCGCAATTTACCAAACACATCTCAAATCCTAGTCTAAATCTACATAAGGCAACCAACTTATAGCCTTCCTACAGGATCTACTAAAAGAAAAAAAGTCGTTATTTGATCATTTTTATAAATGAGACTAAGGGCAAAACCTTCATTGTAAGAAGCAGGGGATGCACGTGACTCCCTATGCTGATAACTTGTCACGTATTCAGACAAAATCTGTTTCTTTTTAGTAACCAGTCCTACAGATTGCTAAATACACACGCCTTAAAACAGATTTCACATTTTCAGTATAATTATACCTCTCTATAGATTAATAAGTTTTACCTGTTTAGTTGATTCTGTAACCAGTTCCAGAAGTCTTTCCACTGCAGTGCGCAAGCGATGACCAATTTTCAGTATCATTTCTTCATTTTCACATGCCAATTCTGGCTTTGCAAAAACACTTTCGCATAAGTACTGGCTCAAGTCAGACCCCTCGTCAGTCACTGGAGATAGCTGGTTGTGTTCAGTGAGAGTTTCATCAAGCAGCTCTTCTGCTGAAAACAAGCAAGCTATTTAAAAACACAGAAAAATGACACAGAACTGGCCACTCGGATAACAACTGACAGCAGACAGTGGCCTTGCTTGGTCCTGGAGATGTATTACAAGGTGAAAACCTGTATACATCAATACCTCACTGTTGACAAATCAAGACTGTCTTTCACAACATTTGGAAATATCGTGCTATACATAAGGGCCTGAAACTCTGTATTCACCAAGTTCATCTTTCCTGCCCTATAATTCATTCAGCTTCTCCCAGCAACATTTTAGTATCTGAACTATGAAAAGTATTTAAATGAAAGAACACTGATAGACACTATCTTAAGTGTGGAGCAACTTTGAAAGAGACACAGAAAATACTGCAACAAGAGTTATACCCTTTCTGAACCTTGCCCATATAAAAGGAAATAAAAAGGCGTTTTCAAGAACATGAACCGACTACATCCAGTTATGCAGATTTGTACTCACCTTTTTCTAGGTGATGCTTTTCTTTGGCTTTGAAATACTGCACAAATCCTATTTCTTCCATAATACTGTGACTTCCTCTAGAATATCCAGAAGCCAGACTGTCATCGAGGCAAAGACCAATTTTGCTGCAGATAAGGTCCTCAATGTCTATTGTGGCCTTCACCAACTCCATAAGCAATTTCAAAACATGCTGGTAAGATTCCTGCAGTTTTTTCCTAGAACAAAAGCATATTGAACACTTCAAAAATTGCATGCACTTGATTTAAAAGACACTTTGAACCTACTGAAAAACCAGCAGTCTAAAAAGGATATCTTGCCATAGTTTGACAGTTAATAGTGAAGACCATTCAGATGATTCACAAAAATCCAAGGCCGTTTCCACAGAGCAGGCTCAGCAAAAAACCCTTTGTCTTCTCCACAGGTAGATGGAGAGATCATACTGCAGTCACAAGCATCTCAGGCTTCCACGTCCGTGGAAGCACCAGCAGGGAGAACACGTCTGTACTATACTACTATGACATCAAAATAACTAGGGGTGTTCTGGCAGAGTAGACAACAAAAATTATATTTATGAAAACATTTTAGTTTAAAAAACTGGCTTACTGTTTTTCTTAAAAGGTGAGGGAGGGAATTCTTCTAGAATTTTATTCAGCATGACAGCTTCTCTCTAACCCACACATTCCAATGACGTATCAAACCAATCTACATTGCACTGAATGGTTTCTATGACCAAGAGGCCTTCTCCATTTCCTAGCTTTTTTCAAGATTACAGACAGTGGAAACCCCAAAACACCAAAGTCTCCATCACACCACAAGAAAAAAAGGAGGAAAAAAACCCCACTACACCCTTGCTAGGTTGGTAATAAACTCACCCTAAAAAAACCCTTGAAAATAAAGCCATTATATAGTCATCCTATACTATTAATTTGAGCTGGCTTAATTTTGCCTAGTTATTGATATCTTTATGAAAAGTGAGAAAACAAACAAACAAAACCCCAACAACCAAGCGTTATATAACCCAAGATGTACAAACCGTTCATCCTTGGACTGCTCAATGTCAGATCTCAACATGGCTACCAAATTCCCTCCTTCTTGGTTTTCTCTGTCCCGCCGTTGAAGGAGCGTCTCCAGTTCAGAGTTGGTCTCCTCTATTTCATGGTTTAAAGACTCCACTTTCTTTTCCAGCTGTGGAAAATACAGTAACAATGCAACAAAGTTGATCATTTTGCCTAAACTATGAACTTCACCCAACGATCTTACCCTTCATCACTTCGTATATATTCACACAACCATTGTCTGCTGTTACACAAATTTGCTTCCACAAGTACTAAAAATGAAGGACAGCAGAAAGGCTAAAAATGAACGGTTATTTTTTTTTTTTTAGTTTTCCTTTTCTGATGTCGATTTTGCTTCAGGGAGCTGCCTCACTTGCATTCAGACTCCATGCATACAAGCAATGCAAAAAGCTTTGATGTGAAGCTTTACAACTTTAGTTTGCTCTTAGTTTGCTTTCATTGTTATGCCTCAGAGACACAGAGCAATGTCCTAGCATAAGTTTTGGCACTGTAGCACACAAACCTGAATAGCAACCTGAGCCAGTACCATCTGCACCAGCCAACTTTCATCTTTGCTTTATAAGCTCTGCCTGAAAACAAGTATCTAGAAAAATGTCTTCTCTCCTCATATTTATATGTTCAGATGACTCCTCCATCCCACATCATATATATATATATTTATATATAAAAATGAAAGTATATACACCCACCCCAGCTCCTGGATTTTGCTGCCAAACAAATCAGTCCTATTTTGTCTCAAAAGTAAGCTAACAAATTAGTCAAAATATCTATTTGGGAAGAAACTGCAAGGAAAGAAAAGCATTCTACTCCCTTGCTCACCTTCTCACCTCTCATCAAATCCTGCATGCAGAGCACGAAACAATAATGTATTTCTTCCAGTAGAGGAAATTCTTAGCTTTGCTTCCAGTTTTCCCACTAAACATAAAGGCCTAACAGAACAGTCCAATATATGAAATTTACATTTTGGTCAGAGCTTCCTGAATTGTGAAGGAAGACATGAATGGTTTTATTTCATTTTATCTTCTTTTCTGAAAACTCAAAGCTATTATTTTAATTATTATTTTATTGAAAAAAAAACAACTTGACATTTCTAAACTTCCTAATTAAAACAGACACCTTTTTCAAGCTGTTCCTCTCTCTTTAAAGCTTTCTGGGTACTAAATTCAACTTAGATATTTGCTTTACAGGAGGCATTAAATTTTCTTTTGTTTGGCAAATGAATATTATCTTTAGCACTTCTAGATCCAAACTTCCCATTTGCCTGTCTTACTTCCTCCAAGCTATAGGTCATTTGGTCTAACAAAAGCTACTAGAGCACTATTCTTTTGACAAAAAACGTGATAGATACAGATGGCATTTAACACACAGACAACAAGGGGAAATGTCCAACCTTCTCTTATAACGCAGTGTTAATCTGCCTGAGAAATGGCTGAAGATCAGTTTTCAGGCTGCTCCCCTGTTTCAGTTTCCATGTTGCTGCTGTAGTACTCCAACTAAGGGACACTGAATCTTGAAAACTAGCGATCACAAGAATTATACATACAGTCCTTCTATATGTCTTGAGAAAGGCAAGAGCACTGTGCTTAAATACAACCATAAAAGCACATTTAAAATCGAGGTTTAAAATATTTTCCACGCACCTGGATAATTATTGCTGCTTTTTCCTGTAGCTGGGCTGATAACATCTCCTGCTCCTTTTGGTGAGCAGCCTGTGCCTTCTCCCTTTCCTGAATCAACATCTGCTCCTTGTCATGTAGTGATGCCTTTTTTTCAGCTTCAAATTCCTCCTGCATAAGTCACATACACTTTCATTTACAGAGAGAGGAAAAAACAACAAAACACACCACCAACTACCACCCCAAAAAAACCCACAACCAAAACCCTCCCCCCCTTTTTTTTTTCCGCCTTACTTCTCAGATCAACTAGCAGAAACTTACACAGTTAACACCCCCAATCAACAAAATTATGCCAAAACAATGATTTAAAAATAGTTAAGTAGGTGAATGAACTATCTGCATGTGCTCACTGAGACCCAGGCCATTGCAGACTGCTGAGATAGTGAGGAGGAGTAGGCAGGGGAAGGCTCGTTGTAAAAACCTGTATCGGACCATGACCCAGCTCAGCCCAACACTGCAAAGAGATCCAGCCAGTCTCTTCTGGGTCAAAACACTGGTCATCAAGTTAATGAGAAAAAAAACAACCCAGAGACAGCTGTACTAGCAGCAGAATTACCCCTGGCAAAGTTTCAACAAAAAGGGAAGTTTCTGGTGTCCCAAATGCTACTCAGTAACTGAAGCGCCTGGGCAGCACAAGAAAGGGAAAAGCAGGAATCGCCGCTGTGGCAGGTGCATACCGGCCAGCCCCGTCCCAGTGGCTGCAGGCCGAAGGCTGGGGTTCAGCCGAGGACAGCAATGCCAAATACACCTCCAGCAGCTTTTTGGGACACACGTGCATCCTCTGTTTCAAAAGATAGCTGCACCAGATGGAGAGAGGTCAAAGAATGACCAGGCTCCACATTGGGCCAGAGGCAGGAAACTGGAGAAATTTTCTGCACGTCTGCAGCACCCAGTTCTAGAGGTTCGTGCAGCTGTCGGGAAGAGTCCCACCTCAGGTTGGGGCACTGACAGAACAGCAAGGACCTCTTGAAATCTCTCAAGGAGAAGCAAATAAGGAAATGGTAGTTCCCCTAATCCAAGTTATTTGTGCTCCACACACGCTCAGTATAACGATAGCACTGAGATGCATGTAAGCACTGCTCTCCGGGTGTTGGTGCGTTTCCCTCTCTTCTGACACAGGATGTGTCTTCTCCATTCATTTAACAGATCGACAGGCGCTCATCACCGAGCCAATGAAGACATTTTGCACAAGGCTCAGAAGATGACAGGCAATTACTACATTGTACACAAGGGCAAACAAAGGTAATTTTCAGGGATAAGCATCTTGAAGGTGCTCATCAAGACAAAAGTTTGGAACAAAAAAGACGAACCCAAGAAAGCAGAAATTAAGAACAACTACAAAAAAATCTTATGCACCAAGTGCTCACTGTCATCACGCACTTGGCAAAAGCTTAGATAACACAGAACATTTTTTGCCATATATACATGAGCGCAGAAGACGAGGGATGACAGGCCAAGGGCATACTCTCTGCAGACACCAAGAAGAAAAAGTTTATCATTTCAAACTGAACATAAACATATGCAAGGACAGTTGCTTAGAATCAAGACTTTCCATTGATATTTTTGTTTTGTTTGAAGGATACCACCTCACATCTAATTAAGGATTTTAAGACAATCCTGTAGTAAATATCATAAGTGCTTACAGAACACTGCACCATTTCCAATAGCGCTCTTTCAGAAAAACACACTACTACAGAGGGCACGCTCTGAAGTTCATTTACATCAGACCCTACCTTCAGCTGTGCAATCTGCTGTTCAAGCAGTACCTCCGACTGACACTTCAGCAGCTCAATCTCTTCCTGGAACTGAACCTGCTGCTTCAATTTTACCTCCTCAAATTGAGCTAGAAGAGCCGTCCGCACAGTTTCTACTTCAGAGGCCGATGCAGAAGCATACATCTGCAGACAAGTAAGTAATATAAAATATTTTAGCCATAGTGTCATAATCAAGGAACAAATCAAGCCAAACCAAAACAAAACCATCAAGCTCAGCCCAATTCTTAAGAGTATTTTCACAATAGGTCTACTCCAATCCTCAAGGTCACACAGCACTTCCATCTATCATCACACTGACTACAGAAAAAATCAAGTTGATAAAAATAGATAAGAAGCAACAAGGCATTAGGTATCAAGTATCTCCTGTATTCACAAGACCATCAGGTCAGACTAAAAGAGTACTCCCTGCTTGTTCTTTCCAACAGACACTTGTCTAAAAGAAATTCAAAGAAATAAGAAAGAAAGAGGGGGAGAGAAACACAAGGAGAGCATGTTTTGTTAGGATGTGACTTCTTGTTTAAATGAGATTAAACATTATGCACTATACTTAATGCAATTACCCTATGCAATACAACAAAGAAGTCCATCAAAAGTATCAGAGAAAGGCTTGGGTTTTGGTTTTTTTTTTTCATTTGGGTTTTTTTTTCCTATTACCCTCTCTAAGAAGAGTCATTGTAGTAATCAGAATAAAGAGAAATCCTGTTTCTAGGATAAAGGGCTTAAAAATTTAATAATCACAAGAACTTCCCACAAAACTACCTTCCCAGGCAAACTAATCTTTCAAAAGTGAAAAGACTTTGCAATGCACTCTGGCCAGCTGGAAACCACTACCAGCTCTAAGGCCTGACAGTCTGAAAGAACACAGGGGATCTCCTCAAACCTAAATGGTTTTTGGGAGGTGCACAAGTAATACAAAGGTGCACCAGTGACTAGGGAGTTACTCAGCACACGATCCAATTTTCAAATTACTAAGTGAAAAAGCTAGAGTAAGTTATATTTTACAATAACATATGTTGCTTGGTTGTAGCTGGATAAAACTCATTTTGTTTGTGACTTCTCCTAATATATGAATGTAATAGATAATATAGAAAAGTGAAAAGTCTTAATCACTTGTGGCTGCTTGCATCAACAGAAATTAGATGGTATAAAAGACTGAATAAATAGATCTTACTCCATTTTGATGTTTAAGGAGAACTTAGCATAGATGATCAAATCTTTAGCCTTCCCTGTGAAAGTAAATATCATCAAGCTTACACGTAAACATTCCCATCAAGAAGAAATGGTAAAGCTTTAAAGGCAACTAGGAAGATTTCCAAATCTCACTGAGAAAATACGTTTGGAAAAATATTACCTACTATGATTTCCCTACAAAAAGAAGAAATCAATGTTAGTACAGGTTGTTCACTTATAAAAGCTTGAAGTGAGCAATTAGTTTCTACAAGTGGTTAATGACCTAACCTATTAGTTTTCTATCAAAATAGCAGCTTTAAAATTTTTAATTAAAAATACGGTAGGGACTCAGAAGAAAGCTAGCCTACTTCCCCCTGCCCCGATAAAGAGAGCCCTGAAAACATGGAATTAAATTTTAAAAATTCAGGATAATACATATATACAGATTCTTTTAAGTCCTTTTAGATAAAGCAAGGCTTAAAAATGTTAACTTTGTCTCCTATCTATTGGCACTATTAAAAAAAAAATAATCCAAAAAGTGTCTAGATAAACAGCCTTACTTCTAAGGTTAATAAAACCGAGTTTACTTTATGTAAGCATGGATTATTTTGGGTTTAGGTATTAGCAACATTCTGACCTCTTGCTCATGTTCATGCTGTGCTTTTAGTTTCCCCAATTCTTTTTCCAGCTCCCTGGAGTATTCTTCCTTGTGGTTCTTAATTTCTGCCTCATGAAGATCCTGAAGTTCTTGGAGTGCTTTTCTATGCTTTTCCTCCATATGCAATACTTCCTCACGCAATATATCCAGAGCCAGACGTTTTTCTTCTTCCAGCAACTTCCTTTGATTTTGAAGAGCTTTGTACAAATCATCCTGTGTAAGCATGAATTAAGAAAGGAGAGAAAAAAGTAAGTACAAATACTGTTGTAACCCATTTGCAAAGCACATGTTCTGCTGTATCAAAGCATTTGAAGTAAACAGGAACAATATTGCCCCATGAACGATAAGCACACATACACATACACACTCTCTATGTCATTGAAATGGGTTTATTTTTCCTATCTATTAAAAGTTTTGTAAATCCTCTACTTTTTCCTCTATCCATGACAGCACTCCCTATCAACACAATCTTCAACTTTTTCTTTCTTTCCACTCAAGAACAATCAAAATGCAGATTTAAGATTAGTTAGCAAAGATAGGACAGAAGAAAATTACCACCTTTCCTCCCATAAGACCTTGCTCTTCACCTTTGTGGGCACAGAAACCACATATAATCGTAAGTCTGGGAAGTGGGCATGGCAACAGACAAGCCTGAAAAACAGTACATCTCTCTCTGGAAGGCTCTGAAGTTTTAGCAGTGAGCTAAACGTCCTTACCTGTTTGACTTGGAGAAGTTTCGGGATCATTTTTTACCCCTCTGAACTCTAAAAGAGCTCACACCTCTACCTTATGACGAGTAAAGCTATGGACTTCTGTTAAAGGCCCTAAGACAATATCCACTCACCCATGACCTGCTCCCAAAATCCCATCTGGGACCTTTAGAGATACCTTTCTTCCATTCTTCCCGTTGAGACTGTGCCACTAGGCAGGATCTTTGGATTCTTAGAGATGTAGCTTAACCCACAGAATCACATCTGAAGAATTACACGGTAACTCTATCAGGCAGAGAAGCTGTAAGCCACAAAATGAAGACCCTCCAATCTGAATTATATTAAAAATATTTACTTCATTTGTACCTTTCCCACACACAGAGAGAGAAAACTCATTAGTCTGAGCATTTTGGGGGGAAGTGACAGATGGACTTAATTTTCAGCTTCAGTTTCCTGTTTCAGCTCACAATATGGACACACACAAGTGTTAGTGCTGGCACAAAGGACATTGTAGAAATACACCCCAAGCACAAGGGAAAAGGTGATCCCACACAATGTACCAGGAAATGCCACCTTCTATGCCAAGTTTTCCTTCTGACTCACCTTATGAGCTTCCTCAGCTTCAACAGCCATGGCTTTAAGTTTTTCCATATGAACAGTAGCTAGCTCAATTTTCAAATTATTTTGGGAGAGCTGAAGTTCTTCAGCATGCTTTAATTTCAACATCTCTATCTCCTGAACCAAGCGAGCTTGATCCATTTTATCCTTTTCATGGAGCTGTTCTGTGTGCTGCAGCTGTAGTTTCTCAAGAGCCTGGCTGTGTTCATCTCTTATATTCTGAATTTCAGATAGGTAGGATGACTCTAAGGAATCCAGATTTGATAAGTGTTTAGCCTCCAGCTCATCAATTTGTGTCTGATGCTTTGTCTGTAGTTCAGCAACACAAGCTTCAAGCTGAATCTGCTGTTTACTTTCTAGCGTAGATTTAAGTGTCTCCATTTCAGCTTGGTGCTTTGTCTGAAACTCAGCTGTAAGAGACAAAATTTGCTGCTTATGCTTCTCCTGTAACTGCTGACTTTGGAGTTCCAGCTCATCAACATGTTTCTTTTTCAGCTCTTGGAGAAGAATCTCTTGCTCAGTTGTGAATTTCTGAGTCATAGCTTTGTGTTCCTCCATAAACCTATATTTCCAAAAAAGTTAAGAGAATATTGTCAAAAAGGCACTGTTGGCTTTTTTTTAAATAAATGAAATAATAAATACAAATCAAAGAAAAATAAGTAGGCCTTACTTAGCCTCCACAAATTTTACTTTACTTTTCAAATACAGAACGAGTTCAATGCAAGCCACACAGATGATTTCATAGCCACATAATTAAAGGTTTATGCAATGTCACTTGGTTGTATCTGGTTATTACTAGGTAGACTGGCATTAAATTACTCACTAATACAGTGCAACATACAAACATCATTCTCTGTTCGAGAAAATACTGCCATATGAGAGCACCTAGGACATAGTATATACATTGTCTACATCTCGAATGTGTTGTCTGCAAGTAAAGTGTCATCTGGTTAAGACTCAGACATAAAACCATGGTGGAAGTGTACATGGGATCCTTGGGGGCTCCTCCAAACTCTGCTCAGCTCTCTGAGGTCTGCTTAAAGCTTGATGCGCAAGATTTACTATCTGTAATGCTGCAATTTACTGTAATCATTAACTATAGTACTTTTGGAGACAGACACCAATAATTAAAAAGTGATTGGTTATTTAAAGGCTAAGTTCCAGCTTTCAGCATTTTCTTACTATAATTATTTCCCCAATCTTGTTCTATGAGCGTATGTTTGGGGAGGAAAGAAGGGATAAATTAGAAGCAATGCATACAAATACAAACATGTAGTTGTTTGAATATTTCCTTTAATACACTAAAACCAATGGTGGTAGGAAGGGGAGGAAAAACTGAGCAGTTACAACCTTCACATCTAACCAGAACTGAAGAAGAATACCATATGCAGCCCATCAACCTCAGCATTCAGTGGATAACACAAGCTTCGTTCACCAGAAAAAGCTTGCTCAAATTCATTTGAATTGTTTGAAAACAGTTGAAAAAAAATTTATAGAATTTTTCCACTTACATGTCCTGTAACACTTCCCTTCCTCCAAGGCTAGTATACGATTTTCAGCTGGGTGTTGTAGTCTTAACTGTAACAGGCAGAACTTGACTACACTTCATTTGATTTGCTAGGCTAGATTAAATACATTTACATGAAGCAAAATTCTATAGTAAACTGTAATGGACAGCATTACTGTTCCTTGGGAGTAAGCTTTACATATATAAGTTAGCTGGTGCCATCAAGTGACAAACCTACATCGCTACGGCTCACTAAAATAAGAAAAAGTAACAATGACAATCACAGAATCATAGAATCGTTTTGGTTGGAAAAGACCTTTAAGATCTTCAAGTCCAACCATTAACCTAGCACTGCCAAGCCCACCACTAAACCATGTCCCTAAGCACCACATATACACATGTTTTTTGAACACCTCCAGGGATGGTGACTCAAATACTTCCTGGGGCAGCCTGTTCCAGTGCTTGATAACCTTGTCAGTGAAGAATTTTTCCTAATACCCAATCTAAACCTCCCCTGACAAAACTTGAGACCATTTCCTCTTGTTCTGTCACTTGTTACTTGGGAAAAAGAGACCAACACCCACCTCATTACAACCTCCTTTCAGGTAGTTGTAGAGAGCAATAAGGCCTCCCCTGAATTTCCTTTTCTCCAGGCTAAACAACCCCCGTTCCCTGAGCCACTCCTCATCAGACTTGTGCTCCAGACCCTGCACCACTTCATTGACCTTCTCTGGACAGGCTCCAGCACTTCAATGTCCTTCTTGTACCAAGGGGCCCAAAACCGCACACAGCACTCAAGGTGCGGCCTCACCAGAGCCAAGTACAGGGGGACGATCACTGCCCTGGTCCTGCTGGCCACACTATTCCTGCTACAAGCCAGGGTGCTGTTGGCCCCCTTGGCCACCTGGGCATACTGCTGGCTCATGTTCAGCTGCTGTCGACCAACAGCCCCAGGTCCTTTTCCACTGGGCAGCTTTCCAGACGTTCTCCCCCAAGCCTGTAGCATTGCCTGGGGTTGCTGTGACCCAAGTGCAGGACCTGGCACCAAGCCTTGTTAAGCCTCATACAGTTGCCTCATCCCATCAATCCAGCCTGTCCAGATGCCTCCGTAGAGCCTTCGTACCCTCCAGCAGATTGACACTCCCACCCAACTTGGTGTCATCTGCAACCTTACTGAGGGCGCACTCAATCCCCTTGTCCAGATCACTGATAAAGATACTAAACAGAACTGACTGAACTGGTAAGTTGAAGTGCTCAAATACACAGGACTTACTTGGTTTGTGCCTCCATAAGTTTCAGCGTGCATTCTTCCTGCAGACAAAGCGTGGCCTTTTCCATTTCTTCTGCCATGAGTGCTTTGGCCGCCTGCAGGTCACAGTCATATTGCTCCTGAGATTTCTGCACAGCCTGCGCACTCGCAAGGCTGTCCTCTAGTTGCTGCAAGTTGTTTTGCTGCTCTTTGACCAGCTTCTCCAATTCTAAAATTCTGGCAGCTTGCTGATCCTGAAGCTGATTCATTTCAGCTTCACGAAGTTCAAACTCTTTTTGTAAATTCTGCTTCTCATATTCCGCTCTATTTTGCAGTTCTATACGCAACAATGATAACTTCTCTTCTGCTTGGATTCTTTGGTCCTCGCTTTCACATTTCCATTTCATCTCTTTTTCTTTGTACATAGTCTCTATTTTCTGGACTTCTTCTCTGGCTTCCCTTAATTTATTCTTGTGATCCTCAGCAATTTTACATTTTACCTGTGAAAACAGTATTAAAAAATGTATAAAATACAAAACCAAACTGAAGTGTGTGAACATTCTCAGGCCTTTCATTCAATGCACTATTAAGAATTAATTAGGATAAGGAAGATAAGAAAAAAATTAAGGGAAAATTCTAGAATTAATATGGTACTTGATGTTGTTTTCTCTTGGGGATACTCTTCTTCATTTCAGGAGTTCAACTTATAAAGCTATGGGCACCTTCAGTATTTATATGATTAAAAATCTTAAATTTCTCCTCTCCTTACATGTTCCAGTCGCATTCTATAAGCAGTATCCAAGACCATGTTCTCATACACAGCATAAAAATAACACAAAAACATGTAGCACAAAAACCGAAGCAAAAGCACCAAATGGTGGCTCAATGACAAAAGGGAAAAAATACACTAGAGGTAAACAGGCAAACAAATAAATGGTAAACTAAGGAAACAACAAGGTCATCTCCAAAGAAAATTAAAAGCTAACAAGAGATCACATAGGAGCATCAGTAAGAAGTATATTCTTCATTTTTCACTTGGAAGGTTTGTTTTGAACAAATATTTAAGCATTCATTTGTGCTACAGCCTAAATGAAGAGGCAGAAAAGAAAGGCAAAACCCCAAATTTTGATTAAGACAATCCATGAAAACTTGGCAGGGATGCCCTGGAAACAGAGACGCAACTGAGGAAATTGGTTCGCTCTGCTTCTGAGAGCAAGAGACCAAGAAGGGAAACAACGTATTTGCAGCCAGTGGATCAGCAGGTGGAACAGGCTCATTTCAAACACCCTGTTCTGGATATGCTTGTCTTTAACCCAGCCAGCAGTGCCACAAACACGATACTGTAGGTAAACCAGCAGTACTGAAAGCTTCACTACTGGAAGCTTCACCTGAGTCTCCGTGTTATCTACAAACAGTCTGCAAGTGTTTTCTCTGGCCTCCTCCACCAGTTTTTAAGTCTGGAAAAGGATACACATACTGATCTCTCTTTAATAAGGGAGGAAAGGACGACTTGAGAAATGAGAGCTTGATCCATCTAATTCTTATAAGCATTCAAATATCAGAATAAATTAAACAGTGTATTAACATCCAATCTAAGTGTATGATTGGGTGTCCCAGATGGGACAGCTGATTTAACAGGTAAGAGGGAAGGTGCCAGATACAATTCTTTCAACTCTAAGACTTTTAGAGTGAAGGTGTAAGACCTACACCAAAGCAAAGCCAAAAATCTGTTGTCCAGATTCTTTCTTCTTCCCTCAAAAAAAGGTCTGAAAAAATATTTCACAGAATCCCAGACTGGCAGGGGTTGGAAGGGACCTCTGGAGATCACCTAGTCCAACCCCCTGCTAGAGCAGGATCACCCAGAGCAGGTTGCACAGGATGGCATCCAGGCAGGTTTGGAATCTCTCCAGAGAAGGAGACTCCACAACCTCTCTGGGCAGCCAGGGCTTGGTCACCCTCAGAGTGAAGAAATTTTTCCTCATGCTGAGATGGAACTTCCTGTGTTCCAGTTTGTGCCCGTTGCCCCGTGTCCTGTCACTGGGCACCACTGAGAAGAGTCTGGCCCCTTCCTCTTGACACCCACCCTTTAGATATTGATAAGCAAGTTCTCTCAAGTCTTCTCTTCTCCAGGCTAACCAGCCCCAGCTCTCTCAGCCTTTCCTCATACCAGAGATGCTCCAGGCCCCTCATCATCCTCGCAGCCCTCCACTGGTCTCTCTCCAGTAGTTCCCTGTCTGTCTGGAACTGGGGAGCCCAGAACTGGACACAGAACTCCAGATGTGGCCTCACCAGGGCAGAGTAGAGGGGGAGGAGAACCTCCCTTGACCTGCTGGCCACGCTGTTCTTAATGCAACCCAGGACATCGTTGGCCTTCTTGACCATGAGGGCACACTGCTGGTCATGGAGAGCTTGTTGTCCACCAGGACTCCCGGGTCCTTCTCCACAGCGCTGCTTCCCAGCAGGTGAACGCCTCACCTGTACTGGTGCTGGGGTTATTCCTCCCCCGGTGCAGGACCCTACACTTGCCCTTATTGAACTTCATTTGGTTCCTCTCCGCCCAACTCTCCAGCCTGCCCAGATCTTGCTGAATGGCAGCACAGCCTTCTGCTGTATCGGCCACTCCTTCTAGTTTTGTATTTCTGGTTATTTGCTTCAAAAGACAGTCCTATCAAAACCAGAAATTTCTTAGAGGGGACCCATTGAGCTGAGGGGCTTTTTCCATCTGCCACAGTGCTTTCTGCTGAATTCTCCATTACCAATGACAGTATGCAAGTGCACCGTGTTACTCTCGCACCAGGACACTACAATGACCAGCATGGAGATGTGCAGGATGAGGACCTTTTGTACCTACCTGTATTGGTGTGGTATGCATACAGTCTACCCATGTCAATATAAAAGGTGGACTAGATCAACCCCTGAAGGTCCTGCCTTCCCACACTATCTGTGCTCTTAAAGAAAAGTACATCTGTGGTGAAACTAAGCGTTGCGCTGAGCTTCAGACTTGTATTCCAGTATTTGTGAGTATCCATGCAAGTCCATTTAAAGCTGAAGTTACTATCACTAAAGTAGGGATGCTGCTTCTATCTCCCTGGGCCTTCCCAACAGATCTGAGCTTGTCCATCTCTATACAAAACAGCACTCTAATACGGATTACCTTTTCCATTTCCTCTTTCAGATGCTTTTCATTCTGCACAGAATAATCTTTTTGTTTAGTAATCTCTTCCTTTAAATGCTTTATTTCTTCCAAAAGATTTGCAATACGCTGTTTCTCAGAGTGGAGGAGAGAGAGCTTAGCTTTGTGCTCTTCCTCCAGCACAGACACTCGGTCAGCCACCTCCATTTCAACTTGACGGGCTGCATCTTGAGCACTCTGTAGGCGCAGTTTGGTGATTTCTGAAAAGAAAAAAACAAAACAAAACAAAAAGACATTCTGGAATTTATTTTCTTTTAATAGGTCCTATTAATGCACAGAAATAAAGCTGAGCATTGTCAGCTGTGCAGTTTATCAGTAGCCATACTAACTGCAGACCAACAAGAATCCCTTATCGGGATGATTTTGTACTCTGATCTGCTTCATCACCATCTTTGAAATTTATCAGTATGAACACGCACGGAATAATGGAGAAGGATCATGAGACCTGCAGCAGGACCTCCCTCCTATCAGCAACAGCCACAGGAGCTGACTTTCTTTTTGGACAAGACAATGGCAGATTTACGCAAGTTTTATCTCCTCTTTTGGACACAGAGTTTACATAAGGCATTTTCCCAAAAAGCAGATGGGACAAATCTCTAAACATTCTAATTTAAGCAGTTCTGATAAACTGTCTAGTATTAAAAATAAATAAATAAATGAAGATAAGAAATATAACTGCAAATTAAAAAAAGTTGTACTGATCCTTTTAACCAACACACAGTGGAATGGAGTTATAGCCATGTAACATAGCTAAGTTATGGATGATGAGTTCAAATGTTTGTGTGTCCTACTGTGCTCCCAGAGACAGGTTGCGGATACAAGAACTGCCATGATCCCTCACCTGCACCTCAACAATACACACATTTCATACTGAACCAGTACCAGGCAGCATATTTCTATAAATCACAATTCCAAGAAAAGCAGCAACTGTTAAGAAATTACACAAACCCACGATCACATTGGAAGTCTCATTAAATTTAGCCATAAGAGGAACTTTAACCTGAACCCTACAGCAAGATACCTATTACAAACTCTGCTCCCCATAAATACTTTCCTCTTTGTTCAAAAAATTCATCCCAATACGTATGCCAACTAGTTGGCAAACACAGGAGGAAAAAGAAATATTAAAGTTAAATAATAATCCACAAAAGGATAACAGGTAAAAGGCATGGAACATAGAACAGAACTGGGTCTGCTCTATGGAACAGAGTGAGAACGGACCTATTTCATGGAAATACAAGAGACATTTAACACTAAGAAATTTTCAAATAAATATTAATTCAGGAATTGGCAGTGCCCCTCTAGGCATCAAGAATGGAAATCTGATCAACTCCTTTTAGCAACCGCTCCACAGTTGTAGTAGGTTTTACTACAGAATAATCAACTTCAGGTCAGCATATCTTTGGAAGTACAACTCAACATGGTGATAAAAGTCAAAAAGCGAAGTGCTCAATGCCATGGATTAACACGTGTTAAGTGTTCCCTATAGTTTAAACTAATAACAAATTGAAAACTTCTTCAGATAAGCCTTTAAATATTTAAAGAAAAATATAAGCCACACAAGCAGCTTACCATTTACTTCCCAGTCTGTCAGCTCTTCTTACCTTTAATATGCTCTTCTGAAAGTCGGGCACGGAGCTGCTCAAGTTCTAAACAATGCTTTCTTTTCATTTCCTCAATTTCTGATACATATTTGTCTGACAGATCCATTTTCATTTTCATTAGGTCCTCCTTATATTGCAGCACAAGGGAAGACCTTAAGGAATCTAATTCATGCCTGTGTTGCTCTTTAAGTTGTACCTGCAAAGAGGCAAGTTCTTCCTGTATAAGAAATGGGTTAGAAAGACATCTTCAGCTTTGAAGAAACCATGCCGAGAACCTTTCAATGAAAGCACTGTATAAACTGCACTATAATGCACCTGCTTCACACGTGTATATATCTCGTCTCCAAAAACCCTGCTGGTTTTCATAAAACCACAAAATCATTTTGGTTGGAAAATACCTTTAAGATCATCAAGTCCAACTATTAACCTACCACTGCCAGTCCAACCACAAAAAGAAAAAAATAAGTATCTGATATTAAACTGATAAGAACTGATACCACACTTGATCTTAGCCAAAAGGCCAAGAAGCTCCATTCCCATTCCTGCCACTCCATCTGCTACTAGAGCGGCAGAGCCCTCCAAAGTAGAATTATAGAATCATTTAGGTTGGAAAAGACCTGTAAGATCATTGAGTCCAACTGTAAACCTAACACTGCCAAGTGCACCACTAAACCATGTCCCTAGCTGCTGTCTTAATGTACTTCGAATAGGGAAACAGGGTGAGTAAGAACAAAATAGTCTCTAAAACATCTGTATATTAGAGCCTTTTGAGTAAAAAAAAGTATATACGCTCCAGAACCATGCCACAAGGCAGGTCTGAGTTTCAGGAGCCGTTTGAAAGTCTAATAGCGGGGGAAGTCCCACATGCATCTGGGTGGAAAAACTATTGACTCTCAACACTGAGAAGACCACCCTCTACACACCACAGAACTTAGAAGTAATGAGCTATGAATGGCAGTTTCATGCTCAGCTAGGTAACAAAGAGCAGCAAGAAAAAAAGGCAGGATGTACACATTTCTCAATTACAACTCATATGGTTTTTGTGTGATTTTCTAATGAAATTAAGCTCATGCCGTCTTGTGTACGTCTTGTCTGCTTGTCATTCCCTCACTAAAAAAATATTTTTTTATAGTTAATTTAAAAAATAAAAAAAATCTAAATAAAAAAAAGGAAAATTCCTTTTTGAAACTCTTAGTCAACTTCAGGTAAGTTGAGCAAAGAAGTCAAGATCTTAAATTACAACAAGGTATATAAAAATAGGTGCATAAATAGAAGAGAGACCAAATTAGCATCTCCACTTGAAGAGAACAGACAGCAATAAAAGGCACAATTACTACAGAAGCTACAGAAAAGAGACACACCATGAATTTGTACTTGTGTGGAAGAGCTTTGATAAGCTTCTTATTAGGCACAGGATAATCCAAACAGCATACAAAATTACAGAACACCATGTTTCATCTGTTCTACTAGCCTAAGAACTATTAAAGTTAGTAATTTACAATATACTTGTCAAAAATAATTAAGCCTTAATAAATATCTCAAATTAACTAACACTTTGCTAAGAGCTAGGAGTCAGACATCAAGTTTCATACAGATGATGTAATGAACAGCAGAATATCAAAAATAC
Source organism: Balearica regulorum gibbericeps (assembly GCF_011004875.1). Classification (NCBI taxonomy): domain Eukaryota; kingdom Metazoa; phylum Chordata; class Aves; order Gruiformes; family Gruidae; genus Balearica; species Balearica regulorum. Next base: position 265,902 of record NC_046189.1, read on the forward strand.
TACCTGATGTTTTTCCAGCTGTTGGTTTAGCTGACCAATTGTATCGCTTCTCTCTTTCTCAGCAGTCTCTTCAAAAACTGCGACAGAAGAACTGAGAAAAGTGTGGTGGAGTGAGATTGTAACATGTGTCACAAATTAAGTTAAATGAACTTGCTGACTTATGATGTAGTACTGAAATGAGGCACAGAGCAACTAACAATTGCTCAGGACTGTGCACTCGTGACTTCCAACGCTGTGTTTCTAACTACAGATCTAACATGAGATGAAAGGAAAAAGGAAAAAGAGGAAAGAATAGATCACCTGATGTCCCCTGCTTGGTCTTGACTCATTTCCAACTCTGACAGCGAATATTCCTTCAGGTCTTGCAGTCTCTGATGCAGCAAAGTCAATTCTTCTCTGTAGTCTTCTTCAGCAACTCTTAACTTCTTTTCAAAATAAAGTCTCAGTTGTTCCAATTCAGTTTCGTGCTCACTTTTCCTTTGCTGACGCTGCTGTTCAAATTCTTGTTTTAAACGCTCTATTTCTTCCACCCGCGATGCACGAGCCAGGAGCTGCTCTTTTAGCTCTGGGGAAGGCAAAACCAATACAAGGACTCAGAGGTACATATCGTCAGGCCAAGTCATTCTGTGAAGATCAGCCACGCTTTAGTTGTTGAAATAGTAGTAAAATGTTATCCCAACAAGCTACATAAGAAAATTAACTTCTGACAGACAAAACATTCCTTCCTCAGAAGACAGTAAACCATGTTCTGCACGGTATTCAGAAAAAACATCTTCCTCACAAGGATTAAAACTACCAGCAGACTGTTGGCTCTCCTCGTTTCCTTGGGCTTCAGGTCTGGGCCAGTGACATGCAGAGTCCTGCAATATTGCTTAACCTTCACACCTGCTGGTTGTGGCAACCAGAAGCAATAATTTAGTCAAGAACATTTAATTTGATCCAGGAAAAACTTCCCAACAAACAAAAATCACAAGAAAAAAAAAATCAATTCTGTATTACTTTATTGATGGTTTGGCTATCCATCATTAACTCAAGCAAAGGCTAAATTCATTGAATTAAAAAGAACCATCCAACAAGAAAAAAATAAAATAGAATGCAGTAGCAAACAGCGATCAAGGCTGGTTCAGCAAGCTACCCTCCTTTCAGGGAGTGAGGGCAATGGCCAGCATTGCAGCCTGTTCATGAACTCTTTGAGAGCTTTCTTCCTCACTTTCTGTATTAAAGAATTAGGAAGTGAAAAGGTGGGAAAAAAGGCCAAAAATCATGAGGGGGAATTAAAAAAAGTTTCCCAGATGGCTCAACTTCCCAGATGACTTAAGTTAGCTGAATCCCCACAGAATCAACTGAAGATGGAACTGCATTTCAAGAATGAAGACCCTGGAAAAAAACATCTGCTTACTTTAGGCAAGAAGAGAAACCAGAAACCTTTACAGAAACAGAGAAGGCCACCCAGGAAGGAACACAGCTGATTGTCACAGTTTGTTTTTGTGTAGCAAACCAGAAAACACACACTTAGCATTAAAAAGTCACATAACAAGCATGCAAACAGAAAGAATAAGAGAAATAAGTACATGGCTCAAGCCTGCTTCCAAAGGGAGCAGTTGCCAAGCCCAGGGACCAGAGAAATCAAGTGACGAGCAGGGACAAGTAACACCACCTATGGGACAGGCAAGGCAAGTCCGATCTGGCATGGGTATGTTCTGCCTAACCAGCAAAGTCTGCCAGCACAAAATCAACCCAGAAAAGTGTTTAACACTTTTGAACTGGCATGTCGCTCTTACATCAGAGCGGCGATCCCATTGTCCTGCTGCTATGTACTGAATCCACCACCACGAGACCTCAAACCAACGCAAACACATTGTCAAATGATCACTCAAGTGAAGAAGAGCAGAGTAAACCAAAACACCTTTCAGATCTCACACACCAAAAGAGATATCCTCACCTGGACCATGGGCTTGCATTCTGGTCTCACCATCTCAAGCAAGATGAAGAAGAAAAGAAAGGGTCCAAAGAATGGGAACGTGAGTGATTAGAAACATGGAAAAACATTTGAAAGGTTAATAAACGTTAGGAGTACAGAGAGGAAATATAAGAATTCCAGCAAATACAGCAAATACAAAAATTCCAGTGCTATCTGCTATAATTCTGTAATATCAAATCAGAGATTTGAAAAAGTCAAGGTAAAGTCTGACTACATAGAAAAATTATTTGTACAATTTATGACCAATAAAACCAACAACAAACACCCTCACAAAACCCTATTATACTCCAAAAACTATTTACCAGTATACTATTTAGAAAATCTGAAACTGCATTTAAAACAAAAGGCCAATATAATATGCTCAACTACCCCAACAGAAGAAACGAATGTGACCTAATGCTGCAGTGTCAATACAAGGTGAACACACCCATAGTCAAGGTTAACGTCGTGGTCTCTAGCTTTTTTATTTTTCCAGAATTTCTTCTTTCATGTATTATACATCTGTTTGCACACACACATCTGAGCCACATTCTACTTCATTTCAACAGAAAATGTGTCACCTCCAATCACTACTCCGTAAAGTTGACTGTTTTGTTTAATGCACCTAAATCTTGAATTAGATACCTTAAGATATCTAAAGTATATGGTGCCAGATTTCAACCAGTCATTATTTTATCTCAAGCTTTAATTTTTTTTATAAGTTTAATGCAGATACACATCAGACTAATTAAAAAAAAACAACACAAAACCCTCAAAACTATTCATGTTTAATTGCTGTGCACAGTATTTTCCTTTTATTTTTTGCTTTTAGGTTTAGGGGATTTGTCTATTTTTAAAACAGAAGCATCCTTACGGAAATAGGTTATTTTTAGCCTCATAAAAAACCAACATTATCATTTATTCTGATTTCAGAAGTATCACCTGAACGTTTTTATTTTTAAAATAGAGATATCTACCCAGGGCACTTCTATATTTAAGAATTAAAAGTCTTTCAAAAGATGGTAAATCCTCATTTTCAATGTCAATGAAAAAGCATTTTAGCTCACCTTAAACTGAAAGGGAAAAAAAGCCATTGCTACCTCAAGATATAACCTAATCACACAGGTTTAAAATATTTCTGCTTTTTTTAAGCAGACTGATCTCTTAATTATCTCCAAATAAAAGAAAATATCATAGCCACAATAAACCACTCAAAGTCATAACCTGGGTGGTGATCTTTACTGTCTACCTTCAATGAACAGTTTTCACCATTGAATTCGTACTCGCTTCCATGCTGAATACACACAGGAGCACGTTACTGCATTGACCAGCATTTTCTTCATTTTTTAACTACACTATACTTAATTTGACATTGCTATGAAAAAAATGTTTGTTTTTCACTGAAGATTTTTATCAGGTGCAGAAATGGAGCGGGAAGGGAAAGGAAAACACATGGAGCAAGCTTTTCCCAAGGCCACGCCATCCTTTTCGGCACCGCAGAACACACTCGTCATCTGACATCGACCCACCTCTCACTTCAGAAACAGATCAATAGGGTACAACCCACTGACACTTCTGTGACCCACCCATGTGTTTCTGGTACACCATTAAAAGTATTTCGTGTCACTAATGCATACTTCTGTATGAAGAAGAGGCAAAAAATAAAATGCGTCAGTTTTTGAACATACCACTTAGCTCCTGCCGATTTGCTCGGGTACTATCGAGCTGAGACCAAAGCTGCCTGATTTCTTCTTGTGACCGAGTCTTGAGTTCTTCATGCGTGACCTGAAGTTTCTCCAGCTATGGAAGATATGTTAAAAAAACAAAAGAAAAACCAACCCCCCCCCCAACTTTTTAAAACAATTTTGTTCTAATTGCTTATTTGACATGCAACAGATAGTTCTGTCAGAAATAGGTGGAAACATTTAGTGACAACCAGACTCTCAGCTCCTGACCCAGGCTACCAGAGATACTGAGTAACACTTCACTGTTAGACTCACTCCTCTAAGACAGAGGAATTTGTTCCTGATGCTGTATTTATCATCACTGGCAAAAATAAAGTATTAGCTAGATAAAAATGAAACATAGGAACCAGAAAATTAAGTGTATAAATAAATACAGCAGAAGACACTAAACGGCACAAAGACAATTGCATTCAAAAGATTTTGAACCACTATAGAATCCCAGGGTATTTACCTACTTCATGAGATGCATTTTAGTTTCTCAATAAAATCCCCAAATACAAACAAGTCACCCAGATGATATGGTCTAGTTTTTGTTACATTATATATAATCAAGCACTCAAAACATGTAAAGAAATCCTATTTACCTCCTTCTGAAGATTCTGTTCTTTTTCTAGGCTTTTCATCTTCATATCTTCTAGGAGTTGGTTATGTTCAGTCTGCAGCTGTTCTTGTAATTTTGTAATGGCTAACTGGTGTTGCTTCTCCAATTCTATACATTTGACTAAAATTAAAAATGAGTTCTGTTACACCACCATCCTGGTTACCGAATAACCTGTACAACTCTTTTGCAACTAAAATAGAAATGCATGGCTCTAGACTAGAATGCTAGCTTACAGGGAATCACAAAAATACTTGAATAGTAAAGTACTCCAATGTCAAACGTTTCCACACAGTGCTTCCTTGTCCCCTGCATCCCACAGTGTTAGCCAAGAGGTAACCAGCAGCAGCGCCAGAGGGACCGAGCACTCTCTGAACCCTGTAAACCTCCTGCTACCTCATCTGGTCAACAAATCCTGACTTTCCCAGAAAGAATCTGCAATCAAATGACCACAGTGAGCTGCAAGAGATGTACATTACCCTCACGGAACAGACTTTAATGATACAGGTTCAGAGAAACCTAGTGAAGTCAGTGCAGGCTGGGAAGAACAAGCCATTGCTACAAACACATCCTCGCAGCAGCCAAATGCGAGCCAAACACTGTGAAAGCATCCAGCCCTTGGCTGAAGCTACTCTTCACTTCTTAAACCTGGTCCTACTGCCTGCCAACCAGCATCATCCAGTACCCTTAAGACTGCATTTCTATCTATTTGGAGAGAGGATTATTTCCCATGTCTCTCGTGCACAGCACCTCAGAGGCTACGCAACCCAACTCTTCACTTCATGGCTCACCACATCTCGTGGATCCTTTTCATACCATTACTGACAGCAAATCTGACGCTATTGTGCTGGTCAACCACTATCTCGACAGAGATGCAAACTACCTACACAAACTTTTCATAATCCTTCCTCCTATCAGCACCTCAGCAAAAGATATAAACAGATGTACCCGGCTAGGTGCTCATCCAGATTTCATTTTTCAAGTTAATGAAAACTCCAATTACAGTAGCCTCAAAAACATCACTTCCAGGACAGTATTTGAAAATGCTGCTGTTCTATTACACTTTAACTATTCACAGTCCAAATCCGATTTGTTTGTTAGAGGAAGCTTCTATTGGTATTAATCAGAATTTTGATTAATTCAGTAACTGCCACAGCTGGTTTTCAGCTGGAAGTAAAATAGCACCTCCCTTTAATACACCTGAAGGTAAAAATAGTCCATTTTATATTCTGTGGAAGTCAAAACACAACACAGCTAACTAGGCTTTAAACAGTTTTTCATTTACATCTTGTTTTCTAGACAGTCTCATGCCATCAACCCAACTTTTAGGAGTACATGGGATATATCTTCTATTTTCTTTTTATGCAGGTTCTAAAAACACTTAGTTAGCTTTTTGATTGTTCAATAAGGACAACTGCTTCCAGACCATGGCACTTACTTTTAGACTGTTCGTTTTCAAGAGAAAGAAGTCCCAGCTCTGCTTTGACTTTTTCTAATTCCATTTCCAGAGTTTTCTGCAGTTCCACCATTTCAGTCTGATATTTTTCAGACAGCTCTTCACGTGTGCTTTTTAAACGCATCTCAGACTCCAATTCCCAGTCTCTTTTGAAAGTCTAAGAAAGCAAGACATGCATTATTAAAGCAAACACATTTAGTAAATTAGTACCTTTTTTTTTTCTTTCCTCTTCCATTTATTTGTCTCTACAATAAATGCGTAGTAGACACAGGACTTCTATCAGCTCTATTTTACTGAAAGGCGTTTTACTTTTTCTTGTATGAAGAACAGAATTTGTACCTCTAATGCCTGGATATGTGTCTCTTCCATTTCCAATTCTATTTTCTTTCTTTGATCAACTGTGAAACAAAATACTACTTATTAATAAATTTACACAAAATGTTACGATTAAATGAGAAGTAGAAATATGGATGAGATTACCATTTTCGGTATCAAACTCAGAGCTTTAATTGCATGCAGCAGTGTGAGGTACCGGGTTCTACCCAAATCTGCTGTCATGCTACATCCCAGTAATTCACTTTCATTTTAGAAAATAAGCATCTAGCAGTTACAACGGCAAAGACAACCCTGAAGGTTAGGCTCAGCTTAATTAGCAACAGAAAGTCTGCTTAAATCTACAGAGAGCATGATACTAAAAAAACCCCAAACAAAACCACAAAAATCACAAAGAACGCCACACCTTTATTCCTAAAGATATAAATGCAAATGCCTATCAATTTCATTTTAGATGCTAGCATTTCACTGCACGTCACTATTAAGTGTTTGAATGATCTCTATCTCCAGAGACACAGCAAAAGAGCAGCTGGCAGCAGCAGTGAGTAGGAAACTCTCTTCCAATGTCTTCTAAAAATGCCTAGGAAAGAGACTGGAAGACAGATGCCGTTATCTGCTCACTGACACCAACGGCTTCTTCCTTCCCCAATTCATTCCAACTTCTTGTTCAGCACCTTTCTTGATCTGCAAGAACCCTGTAAAGGCCTATCAGTCCCCTCCTTACAGCTTCAAAGTACCGTTGCCTTAGCCTACCACCTTATTTCAATTCTTTCAGTGGCAAATGAGAACTCGGAGACCAAGATGGTGCCAGGTACCCACCTAACAGTCCAGCAGAGGAAGAAATGTCATCTAGAGTTACAAGGCAGTGTCCCAGCACTCAAGTAAGTTGGTTCATGCCCAATCATCACCTCCCTGAAATGTCTTTCCTCTAGCCCCCCCCCAAGTAACAGCATCCACAACTCCCACCAAGTCTCCTGCATCATCTGATTCCAGATTCTCCTTCTGAGCCCCTATGTTCAAGCACTCACAAGTGGTTACATTCATCGTTACATTGCCAAAACACACGTGAACAGCATTCATCTTAAGAACTGCATCCAGACCTCCTCCTGCTCCCAAATCTGGTTTCCTGCTCTCAGTCAAAAAGACACAACCCTGAAAGATTCTCTTCCTCTGAGGGAAAGACAACTAAAGGAATGGTTCCTAAACTTCTTCAGTGAGTTACTGCTGGCCTCACTTTTCTCCAGAAATTCCTCGAGCTCTGCCATACAGGTCAGAAACGGTCTCCTGAACTGGGAAGAGGCAAATATCCCAAACAATGCTAAAAGCACCATCAGCAGGCCTTCAGTACTATCAAGCGCACCTTTCATCTTGCTGCTGTGAAAATACAATCTTACATCAAACGTATCTCAAAGGACACCCAGCTGCAGGTTCTCACTGAGCCTTTCAGTTCCCTTCCCACTCCTTTATAAACCAGAGAGGACAAGCCAGGAAGCATTTCCATATCTTGTCAGAAACACAACAGTAGTCAGTGCTGACTTAGGGCAATAAAAGCCCTTAAGAAACATAAGGGGTAAGAGCTCTATTCTTTGTGCCAATTAAATTCTTCACGAGAGCTCTGTCTAATGCTTCCTGAAAGCAACTTGGTCAGTACAGTGCTATGTTACAGAAGTGGCAGCAAAACACCCATACAGTTGAAGAAAAACTAAACTTAGGTCTGGACATCTTCATTTTCGCATATACAACATGCACTTTTGCACATGCCAGTCTAGGTGCCGTCCCTATTGCAGCCAACACCAGTCGTCACTCAAAAGGTCAGCTCTACACCAAGACTTCAGGAACCTGTGGAGAAAGAAAAATACCAATAGGGTTTCAATTTCTGGTCCATTATTCCCAAATTTTAATACCTAGTTCTTGCTGATACTTTAACTCAAGGTCTTCTTTTTCCTTCAGACACTGTTGTTTATTCTTCTCCCACTCCATCTGATGGCGGCTTTGCAGAATTGCTACCTCCTGAGCACGCTTATCATTGAGCATCTCCCGTAGTTCCACAAGGGCCGTTTCCTTTTCTTTTGTCAAGTTTGACTGAGTAAGCTCAAGCTGAGAGGTGTGCATATTATTCAAGCTTAGGCGTAAAGCTTCCAATTCAAGGCTGTGCAGTGTCTGTAATGGAGAAGAAAAAGTGTTTTTCCCTCCCCTCTAATGAAACGCATTCACTTTTTCCATGACCAGTTTCAATTGCTTTCAACTGTTAAACACATCTAAGTTTTCTGGACTTGGAGAGTGTTTCTTCACAGCAGGGACAGAACCCTGAAAATAAGCTGATCTTTGTTACCGTGAGGTTTGCATAATGTTTTCAGTGTGAGGTAAAAGGTTTTTCCTTACCTGCCTCTTAATTTCATCACCTACCAAATACCTTGTATCTGTCCACTTCCTCACAGTGTCATCAGACCAGAACACAAGCTCATCCCGACCTTTCACTGTCTATTAAAAAAAAATTCCTCATATTTGCTATTGGTTATCATTTGTTAAAAAGCAAAATTCTGAAGTGGTAGTGGAAAAGCAGAAATAAAATTGACCATGCCTCATTAAAAAAATTGAGGACTATCCAACAGTTAGAAATGGTAGCTGAAATAGACCAATTAAACTTTTCAATTCTTACATAAACTAAACAGTACACAAACATCTTGTAATTTGACCTGACAATAGACATATTCTTTCTATTTCCACTTTGCATTTAGTGGAAATGTTCAAAACCCAGTAAATATTTAGAGGAAAAAGTCAGGTTTACATACTTCAGTTTAGCACGAGAACATTCCTAATCACATTAGTGGGATAATTAAAAAGTGGGACTTTTATAAAGTATTTTTTATAAATTTACTTGTTAAAGACATTAAAAATGACAAAGTTTCATGGGTTTTTTTTAAACACATCAATTTAAGTATCCAGTTTTCTTCAGAAGTAATGTTAAAATATAATTGCAGTGAGGATCCTGGAAAGCTCCTGCAGAAAATCTCTCCTGCCGCCCACCAAGGGAACCCTCCTAATTCTCCAATTGCAGCACACACAGTATGCACAAAAATCAAGGAGCCTTCTCTCTGCAAGAGCCAGGTAACCACTACAGCAGTAATTACTGCATTTCTGTATTTTACCTGTGATTGGAGTTGAGCTTGCTCAATCTCTGCTTTGTGCGTGGCTGTCATTTGCTGCCGAAGTTCGTCCAACAGGTGCTGCTGCTCTTTATTTAGTTCAGCACGGAGCGTCTCCATTTCCTCTTCGTGTTTAGTAATCAGTTCAGAGATTTCACGATCATGCTCCCGTTCATGTACCTGCAGAGAATACTCAGATAAAGAGCTTTCTTCAAAATACAGTTAGTTAGCCCCCCAATAAATTATTGAGCCAGAATTCTCCCCTCCTCCTGACCCCAAATCAAAGACACAAGGGAAAAAACCAATTTTTTTCATCTCTAAAACTTTTGTACTACTTAAATGACAAACACCACAAGATTTTTCTGAAATAAACCCAATGACAGCATTTACCTTTTTTATTAAAGCAATCTGTTCCTTTCTTTCTTCTTCCAACTTCTGCTGTTTTTCCACTTGATCTTTTATTTCAGCATTTAATTCTTCTATCTGAAAACAGGCATACAAACATGTGCAATGACTTCCTTGAGCATTCTGAAATCCCAAGACTCCTGCCCTTATCGGGGTTTCCTACCTCTTTCTTGTGTGTCAAACTCACTTTAGTCAATTCGGCAAGGCGTCGAGTCTCCATTTTATCAATTTCCTCTTCGTAATGTTTCACCATCTGGGATTGCGCCTCCTGCGCAGCTTGTGCAGACTGAAAGGACTCCTGCAAGCGAGTCTCAAGCTCCAAATGAACCGTCTTCAAATGGGCAATTTCTTCGGTCAGCTGGCTTTTTTTCTCATTGTATTCAGTATTTTTTGCCTTTATTTCAGCATTAAGTTTATGAATTTCTAGGGTGCTGAAGTTTAATCTGTCCTCATATCCCAGTCTTTCACACTCCTGTATTTCTTTGAGGTTTTTCACTTCAGAATTAAGTTCATGTATGTTTTTCTCAAGATCCTCAATGATGCTAGCATTCTCTGCGAGTGCTTTTTCTGCTTTTATGAGATCCTTCTCCACGTCAGACAATCTTTCTCCTAAGGCTGTTTTTTCCTTCTGTAAGAGTGCTAAATTTTGTTCTTTATTATTGATTTCAGCTTTGAGCAACTCCTGTTCTTTTAGCAATGTCTCTTCAGATACAGTTTTCTGACCAAGCAGCTCTGCTATTGTCTGGTTTTTAGCCTTCTGAGCATCAAGCTGACTTTGCATTTGATCCCTTTGACTTTGCAAGGCAGCTAACTGACGCCCAAAAAGGGACTGTACTTCACTTGTTACAGAATCAGAAGCTGTTTTCTGCTCTTGAACGTCTTTCACCAATTGCTCCTGAGTTCGCAGCTGCACCATCAACATTTCTCTTTCCTCCTGGAGGTCTTTTACCATTTCTTGCCAGGTCGAGGATTTTGATGCTTGTGTTAAAGACTCTACAGCGCAGGAAGGCTGGCCTCCATCCTCATCCTGCTGCTTTACTAGAAACATTATTTTGTTTTCAAGTTCTTTCTCCTTCTCTGTTTTTTGAAGAAGTTCTTTTTCACAATGGATCCGTGCTTCACGTTCTGCATCCAGCTCCACACATTTTCCAATAGCTTCTTGGGTCTCCTGATAAGATTTCTTCAAGGCTGACTCCTTCTCATGAAGCTGCTCAGTTAGCTTCACACATCTCTCTACTAAATTGGCTGTCTCATTATCCTTTAAGTCACCATGGTCATTTATTTTGTTTTGCTGCAGGGAGCTCTCTGACAAAAATGAAACAAAGGTCTCTGCTCCCACCTCAGTCTCTTCAAAAGTCCCTTGAGCCAAACTTCTGCTGGGTTCTAGAAGTACACTACTGTCTAACTCATACCTACTGCATCTACCTTCTTCAATGGCATAACCTTCAGAAGAGCTGGACGCATACGACTCTTCTGGTCTCTCTGTGGATATGAGATACTTAGCCAATATGCCTTCATCACCATTGAAGAACCCTAGTTCTGGCACGTGTTCTTCAGGCAGGTTATCTCCTTCACTACTTTCATTATTCTCTGTGATCTTTGAATTCTTAATTTCTTCTAGTTGATCACTTGAGGACTCTGCTCTCAAGTTACGCTGGAACTCTAGTTCTTCATGAACTAGCTCATCTTCACCTTTCAACTCACGTGGTTTATTCCACATCTCTGCTCTCAGCGACACCTCTGGTAAAATGTGGTTTTCCTTCCGTTTCATTAGGTTTTTATCGGAGACAATCTCTTCATCATGCTTTTGCCTTACATCCATACTTTTTTCTGCCTCATAAAGTTGCTTTTCATTTAATTGCTGGATGAAAGAATTCAGTCTCTGAATCTCTTCATTCAAGGACTGTTTTTCTTGTTTGTATCGCTGGGCTTCCTTGACCTGCTCTTCTGCATCAGAAAGTTGAGACTTAAGGCCATCAATTAAATCCTTGTATTTAGTCTCAATTTCAGATTTTTCTCTCTGGAACTCTTCCTGTTGGTTTTCAAGTTTCCTTCTCAAATTTTCTTTATTAATTTCAGACTCATGAAGACTATTATTTAAGTCAATTATTATGCCATTCAAATTCTGAATGTGTTCTTCAGAATTCAGAGCACAGAGCTCTTTTTTTAACTGTTCAAGTTCATTCTTATATTTTAAAATAATTTCTTCTTCATATACCTGCTTGGCTTCTGCAATCTCTCTTCTGTGGCACTTCTCCAGCTCAGCCCTCAAGTTCTCCAATTGTCTGCAAATATCCTTTTCATGACTGATTTTCAGTTCTTCAATACACTGCTGTTCTTTCATTTTGGATAAAGCTATTTCATTTTTTAATTCTGTTATTTCTGAGTCCCGGAGAGAAAGGGTATGTTGTAGTATAGATAAGCTATATCTTTCCGATGTCAGTAGATCTTGAAGACTTTTAATATGTTGGTCTTTTTCTCCTATGCTTTTGTATAGATGTTGCATTGTATCTTTCATATCCTCTTCCATTTGGGAGAGAAGATTTTCTTTATCTTTGGTATTCTTAAAAATAAAATATTACATATGAAATATGCCATGTTTTAATTTCCTTAAGACTCATGTCTTTAATGTATCTTCACACATTAATATTTACTGTTAAGTGCAGGGTGTATCATTGGCCTAGGCAACAGGATTTTCAAGCACATCCTTGAGAGTGGAAAGTACTATTGAAAGACTCTTCAAATGTGGTAACAAATATCAAACTGTCCAAGCAATTACAAGTGGCAGCCACTATTTTCTTTGTCTCTAGCCAGTGGCATATCTCAAACTTTGGGTATTTTAATTAAAAATAAATAAATAAATAAATAAATAAAAAACAGAGCTACTGACACGTCTCCATCTCACATCCAGAGAAAACACCTCCCGCAGGCAGGAATAGGCCAACAGAGCAGCCATGTCAAATTTTGACGCATCTGACTCAAAAGTTTAAGGCTTCTATGGCATTGCTGGTTGTGTGCTTAAAGGAAATCAGACCTTTTAAGCTGCTCCTTTAATATACGTCAGTAATCACAATCCCTGTAAATTTGTTTCTAAAGAAAAGGACTTTTTTCATGACCATGCCACTACAGCAGGTCAGAGTTATCACCAAATGTGAAATACATACTATAAAAAAATAAATATCTCTTATGTGTTTTTAACTTTAGCTGAGTTTCTTTACTCATAGCGCTTGTTTCTGAAATAAGTACATCAAAATATTCCCACACAAGCTTTTTACTTTGTTTTGTATCTGAAGCTAACATGATTACAGATACAGTTAACTTACTCTCATCTAGGTGTTTCAAGTTCACACACAACTGTGTTGTTACATGCTTACACAGCATATTTAGCACCCATCACCCCACCGCAAGCCTCTGTCAGTTATGTTCCCACATGCCTCAGTTCAACAAACACCAGATGGACCTGTTTCTGCTGCAGACCTCTTATACAACAATTCAGTAACAGAGTTAAAGACCAACCCTACTGCAACAGAAACCGATGCAGTAATTTCAATAAATAAACAAATTTTAAAGAGCCAGAACTGAATCTTTATTCCATAAAAAAGAAAACCAACCCAAAACTTAAATTGCAAGCAGCGATTTTGGCTTAGCTGAACATTACCTTCAGAAGAATAGATTTTTAATTCCATATTAAAGTGTAGTTTCAGTTCTGAGGCATCAATGTTACCTCATGCACAAATTAAATGTTCATTGCAGGTTCTTCCTCCAAAAAGGAGGGACTGTTTATCAGGGAGTGTAGTGATAGGACAAGGGGGAATGGCCTGAAGCTGAAGGAGGGGAGATGGAGATGGAGATGAGATCTGAGGCAGAAATTCTTCCCTGTGAGGGTGGTGAGACCCTGGCACAGGTTGCCCAGAGAGGCTGTGGCTGCCCCTGGCTCCCTGGCAGTGTTGAAGGCCAGGTTGGATGGGGCTTTGGGCAACCTGGGCTAGTGGAGGGTGTCCCTGCCCATGGCAGGGGACTGAGTCTGGATGGGCTTTGAGGTCCCTTCCAACCCAAACCATTCCATGATCCTATGAAAAGTACCACCTTGGCTTGCATGATCGCAACAAAAACCTAACTACCTAGAACTCCTAATTCTAAAGGCACTTGAAACAGTTTTTACCTTTTGAGAAGACTCCAGCTGTACTTCCAGGTCACGTGCTTTCTGACGCAGCATCTCCAAATGTGCATTTTGCTCTCTGAGATGGTTCTGAAACAAGGACATCTGCTGCTGGGCTTCTAATATTTTGGTTTTCCCAGGGGTTTTACTCCTCAGCATCTCATTAACCTGAACACATAAATGTACTCACAGTCAGAAGAAAGTTTATATCACAGTAACTCATACACAAGTCTCAATGTATGCATAAAATATACTGTATTCATTTACCACAGGTTTACCCTATGTCTTTCATTCTCAGTGAATAAGAATCTCCCTAAGAGGTCAGACAAAACTTGTCATGTTTTAGATACTATTACTTACTGTAAAGATATAAATGTTAGATAATTCATCTCTATGAAGCCCCCAAAACAAAGCAGGACTTCCAATGGACTGGATGTATTGGTAAGAGTACAATGAACAAAACCAGTCTTCTCTGCAAAGGATTTACAGCTCCGTACTAAAGGGTGTTTTTTTCTCTCCATCTCCCTCCAAATGAAAACATTTACCCCCATGAATAAAACATATTTTATTTTACCCCCATTTTTAAAACCTTTTTCTAAAGACTTGGCTAAAACCAAGAAGATTAAGATAGTATTAGTACTTTCATCTGTTATTAACGTTGATGTGCTTCCACAAACAACTTGTATCATATTACTAGCCTTACTCAGAATACGCCTGAAGTGCTATTTAGGGGCTTTATCATTGTCTTTTGATGGCTTATGGAGCAAATCCCAACATCATCTTTAGAGTAATTTTCACTATTACCCCATATTTTGCCAACAGCAGTCAGAATTGTAGATAGAAAGCAGTATTTTTTTTTCTTTTCCAAACTTAGAATTTCATTTAGCAGAAGATTTATTTTCCAGGGCATGAGCAACTCCTTCAAGATAATCCCTAGACTTCAGTAAGTACCATTATTTTTTTTTTTTCAAACCCCCTTCCTATCTAGAAATTTAAGACACATAATCCCTCCTAGCACAATTCTTATCTTGCAAACCTGAAATGGTAAGTAAACATAAATATAACTCTCTGGCATATACTACAAGGCTCCTGAGACAACAAATAAAGGGGTGTTTAGAGAGACTAGCCACTAGAACATCGAGGATCACTGAAAAAGAATAAAGTATTTTAAGGAAAAAAATACGTAAAGTAGATGAAAGGCTGTAGGATCTCTCATTATCCCAGGATTAGATCCACAATCAACTTGTTGCACTGAAGCAGTTCCAATGTGTCACAGGGGCTGCTGCATCAACTGTCTTCAGGTTATTTTAAATCTCCATCTTTGAGCCAAGTCACGTTACCTCAAGACAGCAAGTTTCTGTGGAACAGCTGAGCTGTTACAGTTGCCCATGCACACACTCGGAGCTTTCTTTGGCAAAGGCAAGGAAAACTAATCGCACGTAAGCCCATACCACTACAGTGATCCCAAACCACAACAATATTGGGGAAGATTCCCTAACAAGGGCTAAATTGATGGGCAAAGAAGTGTAATGACTTCCCAAACATTACACAAGCAAGTGGAAAGTATAAGGATATTTCCGGGACTTCTCCCTAGCAGCTGGGGAAAACTCTGCCTCACCCTGAAATCATCTTCACTGCTGCATCGCAAATTGAACTAAAGAGCTATGTGATAAGCTCAATATGTTTTCATGTTCATATTCCAAACTTGCTCTTATTCTCTTTGTAAGGAAACAAAAATCGGAGGAGAGGCACACCTGATGTAACTGAAGTTGTAAATCATGGATCTGACCAGCTACATGTGAAGCCTCTTCCTGTAGGTCATCCCGATCCTTCTTCGCCTGTTGAAGGCAGGTTGTTAGTTTCCTGATGACTTCGTTCTGCTCTTGAACGGTAGTTTCCTACATGGACCACGAGAAGTGCAGTTATAAAATTAAAACAGTTTTAGCACACTAGGAATCCAGTAAGTTTTCTCAAAGCAAAGCTGTTATGAGTCTATAGTTACACTTAAGTTTTAACAAACTTGCGCCAAAGGACCATAAATATTTCTGTTCAAGAAAGACAGCAGGGGTGAGGAAAGAATAATCTTATACTGATCTCAGAGATGACAAAGCTAATCAAAAGTGACTTTTTAAACAAATGATAGGATACCAGTAATGAAATAAATATTTTTAGTTAAAAATTTTCTAGCTCTCATTGATGTAAAAACAACCAAGTTTTCTACAGGATATAACGAATATTTAGTACCCCCTAAATTGTTTCCTATCTGCCAGCTCTCCTTTTCAGTCATGTGAGAGAAAGCTAATGAGATGGGATACATTAATCCTATTCTATGTTAATCACATTAACCTTTTCAATGTACTTCTCACCAACAGGAAATGTCTTTGTTTCCCAGTCCTAAAAGGAGAAAAACAACATGTAAAAGGGGAAGTAACTATTCTTCAGTAGCACCTGATAATTTCCCTTTACATAAAAACGCTAGAGAAAGGGAATTCAAAATATCTTTTTTTAATATTTTAGGAGAGGGGAAGGTACACGTTAGTTTAATAAAGTTTAACTTCTCCTACTTAATCATTTGTCCATACAAAACAAACAAACAAACAACAAAAAAACCCAACCCAAACCACCACCAAAGAACACCCCAAAACCAGAAAACCACAAGCATTTACAAATATTCAAAAAGTGTGAGTGATCTCTGGGCAAAAAAATCACCCATGGGGGTGGTGGTGTCTGCTGTCCCATGTGAACATTTGAAAAGGAGCCCAGCTGCATCCATGAAGTGGTTTGCTGGCATATCCACAGAAACAATGACATTGTAATAAGTACTTCCTTTTCAATAGTTTGAACAATGCTTCAGAGGGTTTTTTTCAACATTTTTCAGCATAACCTTGATATATAACATCTATAAAGTCAGTATTTATACAATTATAAGCCCCATGCTTTTACACTGAACCCTACCTCTATGTGCGATTAACTATTCTTACCTCAGTGGTCCTTGCAGATTCTCTCTCTAAAGGCCCACTCCTCAATATATTAAGAAAATGTATCAATAAAAACTAGTAGCAAGCGTCCAACTATTTCTTAGCAGAAGAATTTAACTACGCATTTCATAAAAACCGTCTAAAAATAGAAGCATTTCAAATTTAATTTTACTCTCACTCGATTCAAGCAATATGAAGTCCTGGAAAACCTCAGTACTGCTTTTTGCAGCACATGTTAGCAAGGTGAAGTACTTTCAGTAAAAATAATGCTTCTTTTGAGTTTTGCCTCCTAAATGTTTTTAGGATTAATATGAAGTACTATTATCCCCATTATCCAATTCTATGAAACGTACCTGAAGTTGCACTGAGTCACTGTGCTGGGTAAGTTGTTCCTGCAGCTCGTCCATCTGTGCAGTGAGTCTTTCGACGGCTTCTTGTTTTTCCCAAAGTCTGTTCTCTAACTCAGCTATTCTCGCCTGACACATCTTAGCATCAAGCTCACTGTATTCTGCAGCAGAATTTATTGTAACTTCCTTCATAAAAGAAACAAAAGTGTATTTACTCACCAAAACAATATACCATTTCTGTTTTGCGATTACTCTGAATATAAGTTCAGCTTCAAGCTTAAATTCTGAGCAAATTCTAGCTTAAAAGTAATGCAACATTGAGGCTTTGTATTTAATAGAAACATTATACATAAAGTCCTTAATTCTTAAAAATTTCAAATAAAAAACACTTCGTAGATAATATATGATACTTTAAGGCACAAAAGTAAATTAGGGAGAAGAGTCCTGTGATTCTAGAGCACCAAATTCTGGTAAAGTGCCATTTTGACACATGTTGGGATTTAAAATACACTCCAACTCACAGGCTGCAGGGGGAGAGGGGGAATACTACCAAAACTAAACAAAGTTTTTACATCCATATGCGCTGACTGGAGAACAGTCCATCCATAGGAAAAATAATAATGTAACGTTCTTGACTTAAAATTGAATTCAAGTGTAAGCAGTTACTGCAAATAAATATTTAACATACCCTGAGTTTCTATGGCCTTTAACAGCAAAACAAATAAACAAAAAAGTACAAAGAAGTTGCTCCACTCAATCCTGTGATTTCTTAGGACCAATATGGTTACAATTCTCATAGAGGAGACAGTATCTTGTGGTTTATTTTAAATATTTTTTTTGTTTTAATGTATAAAACAATTAAAGAATAAATCTACTTTTCAATTAAAAACATTGTTCAAATTTCTCTGGACAAGGTCCATGATTTCACTAAAACCAATTCTCTTAGCAACCAATATTGCAGCCAGTACATGTACATACAGATAAGTACCCATTTTAGGCTGTAAAATAGCTAAATCGTATCGCTTATGATGTTTGATAACAATGCTCAATAACTAATCATTTTAGTAACCAATTACCATCCTCTTCTTTCACACATACATCACCATCTCTCACGAAAGAGACATTCTTTCACACTTACTTCAGGGGCATGGTCACTCAGTACATCCCAGTTGGACAAGTCAGTGCTCCCCTGGTAAGTAAACAAATAAAACCAAGACTAAATCATGGCCATTTTAAAGAAACATAAGGAGAAGCAGAATTGTTTTGGAAACACCCTGAGCACATGAGCCAGAGAGGGCCATGCTGTGAGACAACATACTAGTGAGAGACTGACTTGAATGTTAAACTCAGCTGGTAATGCATGGTCAAATGAATGAAATAAATGACAAGAAAAACCCCACCAAAATTATTATGAATGTCTACTCAGAAATGCAGGGCTAAGTCTCACCATTGAGATTCAATGTTTTATTTTCTGCTTTTGCACCTTGCAAATATAGTTGAGCACTCTTTAGTCTACTACTAAATATCAGTCAACTATCTGACAGGAGATTATTTAACAAACTAACTTGCTAAAATCATTCAGAAAATGACGAAAGCAGTACTATTTTCTGACGCATATACTTAATATAGCTTGATATTTTAAAGATATTTACCTCTGACTAAGCTCACAACAAGACAAAGATGACTGCAGCACTATTTAGAAAAGGCAGCCCATAACCCTCCCTGCATTTTGAATCTGCACGGAGTAGTTCCCAGTGATTGCTCTCTAGAGGTGCCCTCTCCGTGTAACCTTAAAAGCGATTCCATTTGCTTTACAAACCAGCTATTTTGACAAAAGCTGTTTAGAAGCAATAACTGATTTTTGTTTGTTTTTTAATTTAAGTTCACGTGAACGTAATAAGGACACTGCTATGGTTGAGTGACAAAATACCGTACATTTTTTTCTCTGTGCAGATGGCTTGGCACGTAGCTGCCTCAAAGCCTTTGCAACGCTAACGTTAGGTTCAGGATCTAGGGATGCCCTCACAACAGAAAGCGGGATCATACATGCCAGCAGTATCCTCCATTATTGCAGGTTTGCAAATACACCAGTCTGACGCTATTGTTGGATGTTGTGAAAACACACCAACAGCTGGCGAGATGCTTTTTATGCAGAAGGCATTGCCTCCCCAAAACTCACGAACCTTTGCATAGATAAGATGCCGAAAAGTACCCGGAAACTACTTTCTAAATGAACTCCCAGCCTGAGATAGATATATTTTGTTGTAGCCAGAGTTGCCTTGTAGCTTCTGAGGCTTGGGAAAGCATTAGCCAACCAGTTCAGAAGCAAGTTGGATTCCTACAAAAACAAAATTGTTCAAAACTACGTTTTGCTTCTTTTTATTACGAGACAGAAAGAGAGACAAAGCGTTACGTGATCATCTAATCCACAGCTGATACAAAAATAAAAATCTTGCTTGTGAGCTCAAGCAAGAAAGCAACTGCTTAATTCAGGCAGACCAGTACATCTATTGGCAGATGTCTGGTAATCTCAAGCTGTATCAGAAGCTGTTTCTATGTTTTTCAACACGACCACAGTGCTACCTCTAGAGAGTCATCAGTACAAACACACTGAAATACATCAGGCACAAGCAGAGTCACGTTTTAAACAAATTTGTCAGAGAATGTAAAATCTATGCTGGCTTTATGATGGCTACTAAGAGCATGCTGGAACAAATTATATTTTTTTCAGAAAATATTAAGCACATTTCAGCTAGCAAAGTGATACAAAACCAAACTAATACTGAGCATTATAAGGTGCTGACAGTTTTGCTCATCTACCACGCCTCTCAGTCTAGATTTGCCATTTCCTGGAGTCCCAGCCACATAACCAGAAGTCTGCCCAAAGAGAAGTTCATGACAGTGAAAGGTGAAAGACCTCAACTTAGGAGGCTAACAGCAGACAGCTCCTTGACAATACCAGTCCAGCCCATAAAATGGAGATGTTTTTTTCAGTTATTTACATCACTTTGTAAGAGAGTTAATTATTACAAGTGAAAATACATCACTTCACTTACTTCTCAATGGCAGCTAGTTGACAGTGCCAGAGAGTTAACACCCAATTAAGTAAAACAATACCCTGGAACACTTGTTATCTGCAGATGGAGTGAAGTGAAACACAAGAAATACTAACACAAGAAATACTAAAGATTTACCTCTGTCTCTGTTGTCGTCTCTAGTAGGTTGGTGTCTTCAGCCTTACTCTCTATACCCTTACCAACATCTTGGGCCGCTAATGCATACTCTTCCTTCGGAAGGTCATGCGTGTGGACAGACGAGCCCTTCCTCTTCGACGTCTTTTTCTGCGACTGCGTGATGTCACCTTTTGTTTTTCGTTGTCTGAAGTAAGCAAACTGTGCAGAAAAGATTGGAAGAGGTAGAGGGAGAGGTAAGTGAGAAAAAGGTAGCAGGACCACAAGATTAACACATTCATGGGTGAAGAAGATCCTGTCTTGACAAAATATATACATCTGCAGAAAAACTGCTTTATCTTCCTACTTGCTACACATTCAGAACATACTCGATAACTGTGCAGTTAAGCAAGAAATCTCACACCAGTACTAAAGACTCATTTCAATACAAGAATCAAATTTTACTCAGTGAAACTTTGTGTTCAATGACAATCCAGAATTACAGCAAGACAGATTAGTAAAGGAATGAGTTGTTAATATACTAGAATCACTAGGAAAAAAATCATAATTGAGCAGCCTTTCTGCAAGACCGGCAAAAAACAATAACCCCCTAGAAACGTATCTAAACAGATCTTTGCCAGCGTAAGCTTTAAGACTAAAATTAACGGAAGTGAATCCTCACGCTCCTTCCCTGCCACCCCCTTAAGAGAATACAGCAAAACTTCCTAGCCAGAAAGCAGTACATAAATAGAAAATCAATTAAGGCAGGTCATTTTAATTTCTTCTGTTGAAGAATCAGATGCTCTACTTTATCAGACTATCACAGCTCTCTGAAGCACCAGGGACTTGTGAAGAATGTCACTGACAGAATTTATTACCCAAGTTTCCTTAGCACCTTAAACAGCTTAAAAAGGATTATCGTATTTTCAACTCTAGTATTGTGTTTAGGCAGCATTTCCAAGTAACATCTCCCTTGCAGCATAAATCCAGACCTCCTTCTCATAAGGAAAAAGCCTTCTCCAATGTTACAACCATAGGTTATCAAGTGCACTGTTAATATATCCTTGTGATGAGATAAAATAGACAAATGATGACAGGATGTAAAAACAATTGTCAAGGTCTACCTGCAATATATAAGAAAATCTACTGCTTGACAGCTTGGTACTCCTGTAAAACAGCCACCTTGCAGAAAAATCGTGCCTGTTTCTTTTCATTCAACTTGTGAAATGGATTTAATTCAGCCCTTTCTCCTCACACCCTTGCCATTATAGCAACTTCTACCTGACAGCTCAGCTACTCAACAGATACACGGTTACACACCTGCTCCCCTGAGCAGCCAGTTTAAAAGGTATATTTGCAGAAAGACATCAGTTTCTTACCAGCAGTTAAGACGTTTATGTACAAATAGCTTATTTTTAAGATTACCACTCCGTAGTTTCCATAGTTATTAATACTGAATGCAGATTAAATAAAGATTGCCAGGTGCCTTTCAAAATAAGCAAAATGAACAGACCAGTAGTGAGACACAAATACTACTCTCTGGAATCAGGCGTTAACTCTAGCACTTACTGATAGCAATATATGTCAAAAATAGCTATTGCACTAATTAACCTGATTACATGGGGGAAAGGGAAAGAAGGAAACCTGCAGAAAAATGGAGAATAGAAGAAGCTACTGAAGCAGGAAAAAAGGGAAAACAGGAGTAAAATGATCAGAAAAGATAAGAAAGGAAAGGCAGAGAGAGTGGCCATCACAGAGAGCAGTTAATGATTTCATGAAGGGAGACCAAGTATTTGACACTAAAATACCAGGATGTGCCGTGACTGAACATCTGAATGAGTACGAATTTTTAAACCCACAGTTCAAAGAAAACAAAACATTTTCCCCAGTACAAAACATATGAAATCATAATACATATCATGCAAAAATATCCACCTACTCCAAAATTTTACAGAACTACTGGACTTGTTGGTCCACAAAAGAGTTTGGAGTTAAACAGGCTCCAGATTTATGGAAACACTGGATGGAGAAAAGAGTAGTTAGGGCAGTATCAGGTTTCCAAAGCTTTTCATCAGCTACATGAATTAAAGTGTCATTAGAAGAGTAGCCAGCCATCCAACATGAAGAAGTGTGTGTGAATATGAAGAATGCACAGATTCACCCCCATCCCAGGGAGATCCATCGTGCCCCTTCGGACAGATCCAATTCTCAGTTTGCTCTCTAGCAGCATGTGCAAAGGCGAAAGCTTCGCTTTTAGCCAAGACATTGCATGCCACAGGAACACCACCAGCAGCTCTCCGACCTTTCTGCAGGTACCAATATACTGCAACTTCATTCCACCGGGACCAGTCAGTTAAAAGTGGCAACCGCAAGGCACCGCTGAATGGGTATGCCAGCACGAGCCTACCAGGTCCTGTGCTGCCTGGTCCCCGGGTCATCCCTGTCCCCGATTAACTGCTACCAACGGCATGGACCAGCAGAGAGGAAAACTGAGGCACATGCAGTGCTGTTCAGCTCTCCCCAGCCTACCTCTCACACAATTTACTCCTGGATTACAGCTTTACATGCTTCAGAAATCAGTACGAAAAGAATACCCATAGAAAATGGCACAGAACAGAAAACTGTATCAGCACCAAACAGAAACAAGTTGTTCAAATAAACCTTAGTCCACCTCTTAGATACGGTAAACGTAAGCAAAGAGTGCTCTTAGACAAAACCCAGAAAGATTTTCTAAAGCTTCCTCAAGCTAATGAAGCGGGAAATCTTGCTGGAAAACTCACACTCCTTTTTGAGCTCCTACCACATAAAATGCAGGAACAGCAAGAACTGCTCACGCATGAGGTACGGCACATACAGGTCTGTAACTAGAGCTGACCAACATGCACACTAGCTAACACCAGGTAGAAAAAAATCAAGGAGAAAAAAGCAGCACTTGGGTTTTGTTCTGTTTCTCAATTACTACCTTGGCTATCAGTACTGCATTTATTTAAAACGGAAGTCTGAAATACCTGCGACAGTCAGTACTTAGCTGCCAAATCATGACAATTTCCAATTAATATAAGTCAGAATTATTATTTGGTAATAACTTAAATGCATTTCAATAATGGAGTTTGTATTCCTATATGAAAAAGAATAACACAAGTACTGGTTTAAACAAGAAAGCATTCACATTGCATTCCTTCCCCAAGTGATTATTTAGCAGACTAAAAATCTAAGGATGCCAAAGACAAAAAAATAAAATTTGGTGGGGAAAAGAGGGGGCGGGAAGGCAGAAAACCCCACAGTAGTTCCCACCTCCAGATTCAAGCAGTATCAGACTGCAGTTAGCATGGCTGCATGTGTTGCTACAAGTCAGGTTGCTACAACAGAGGTCTGCAACACACAACCTGCACTCCTGTCCGCTACTGTCCTGAGCACCCTCGCAGCGACACGGTGAGATAATTCAGGAAGCTGATCTGGATGGACACTGAACACTTCTGTATCGGTCTGGAGATGGGATCACCTTAAGCTGCTGCACCACAGGAAGGAAATATCGTACCTGCTCATGGTCATTTTTCCCTTTCAAAACTGCTTTTATATTCATGAGGAGGGCAATGCAAAGAAAACAAAAAAGAAAAGGAAAAGAACAAAAAGGAGGGACATTTCCCTACTAGTCTACTATATAAGAACCTTCAAAAACATGAGCTATCCCAAGGAAGTTGCTGAAGCAAGTTACAGTCCTGCAGCCCACCTACTCAGCAGCAGGACCATATCCTACTATGGGCTTAAGAACACACACAGAACTACACTAAGACCAAAAATGCATTTATTTCAGCAATTAGCCCAATATGCATCTGTTCCATAAGCCAGCTCCACAACTGCAGGTATATAAGATACAAATACATGGCAAGCACACAGCCATACAAGCTAGAAATTGGGTGTGAGCATGCTAAGGTACCTGCAGCTCACGGGTTTGCCTTCCAAAGCCAAACACAGAATCACAGAATCCCAGACTGGTTTGGGTGGGCAGGGACCTCACAGCCCATCCAGTCCCACCCCCTGCCACAGGCAGGGACACCCTCCACTAGCCCAGGTTGCCCAAAGCCCCATCCAACCTGGCCTTCAACACTGCCAGGGAGCCAGGGGCAGCCACAGCTTCGCTGGGCAACCTGTGCCAGGGCCTCAGCACCCTCACAGGGAACGATTTCTGCCTCACATCCCATCTCCATCTCCCCTCCTGCAGATTCAGGCCATTCCCCTTGGCCTGTCACTCCCTGCCCTTGGCACCAGCCCCTCTCCAGCTTTCCTGGAGCCCCTGCAGGGACTGGAAGGGGCTCTAAGGTCTCCCCACAGCCTTCTCTTCTCCAGGCTGAACAACCCCAACTCTCTCAGCCTGTCTCCATAGCAGAGGTGCTCCAGCCCTCCCATCATCTCCATGGCCTCCTCTGGACTCGTTCCAATAGCTCCATGTCCTTACTATCTTTGCGTGTAATAGCCCCAATGGATATTGCTTCCATTCATTTGTCTGGGTGTATTTTGAAAATTGTCTGGTGCCCATGATCTGCTAGCCAAGCAATGGATCTCTGTGACATTTTAACAAGCAGAGGAAGCTCTACTCCATCTCTGCCTTCCTAAACCCTTTCCCTTCCTCTCAGTACATCAGGTATATGATACCGTGCAATAGCAACATTAATGGGCCACTAACAGTTTTTTTAAAATGGTAAGATGAGAAATATTTAGCATATAGTTTAAAAAAAATAATAAATGCTACACTGGCTCTGCACACATAACTTGAAATGTAATGCAAGTCCCTACTTTTTTTTTTTCCAATGTCAAACAACAGCTGTACAACAGGTGGGAACTAATAACTTATTCAAGGCAAGTCTATCAGGTTTTTCGAACTATAAACAGATACTGCACTTAGAGAATGGTTACAAAAGAAATGTTAAAATAAGTCTTGCCACAGCTAATGTAACTTTTCAACCCGAAGAACTCCTGTTCTCCAAGTTTCCTCTCTCGGTATTAATCCAAAAACTAATCATGCAATCGTTCTCCGACAGGCGATTGCGACCACACAGCACGTATCAAGGCTGCGAGGGCAAGCAGATGAGGAGCTGCTGAGCAGGGAGCATGACAACCACAACAGCCTCTGGGTGGTACAGGCCAGGGCCAGAGGATCTGTACTGCCTACCATTAAGCTCTAGCCCCAATCCTGCTCCCCTCCCAGTAACACTCTCTTTAATCGCCTTCTGCACAACACTGGGAAGAGGGAGCTGAAACACAAACACAGAGGACTGCTGAAAAGCTCTGGGGCCGACAGCACAGCTCCACACCACCTCTGACCTCACTAGCCAGATCTCCAGACAGGTCCCCTGCAGAAGGGGCCATGGCCCTTTGCCTGCAGGAGAGTCACTAAGACTGGTATTGGGGTGAGGAGGCTGCAGCCTCATGGAAAGATCTGATCTGTCCAAACCTCCTGATGCCCTGTGCAGCCGCAGCTATCGCCTTCTAGTTGCAATCCCCCACTGCAGTCCGACCAGGATGGTGAGGACAGGGAAAAACAGTAGGTGCAGATTGGCTAGCCTTGTTCTGCAGTAGATTTCCAGAAGGGAAATATGACAATAACAGCTCAAAAACCAGCTGAAAAGCTGAATTAAAAGAACAGTAATCAGGCATTTCTAGCCAGCTTCTTGAACATCATTACCCAAAGCAGAAGTTTGTATCTAACACGGTTAATACACATCAAGTGCTAAGGACGTAGTTGCAGAAAATAGTTATTAAGAGAATGTCACCTTTATACATCAGTCACACCATATGAGCTCTCTAGACAGTCCCACCAAGCTACACCTACCTGAAGGCATGTAACTGCTCAAAGTGTATGAACCATTCGCTAACAGCAGGACTGGAAACAACCCAACCCAGTTCTCCAATAACCCACCTGCAGATGCAAGGGCAAGTGGACTAGTCATTATAGAATCACGGAATGGTTTGGGTCGGAAGGGACCTCACAGCCCATCCAGTCCCACCCCTGCCATGGGCAGGGACACCCTCCACTAGCCCAGGTTGCCCAAAGCCCCATCCAACCTGGCCTTCAACACTGCCAGGGAGCCAGGGGCAGCCACAGCTTCGCTGGGCAACCTGTGCCAGGGCCTCAGCACCCTCACAGGGAACGATTTCTGCCTCACATCTCATCTCCATCTCCCCTCCTGCAGATTCAGGCCATTCCCCTTGGCCTGTCACTCCCTGCCCTTGTCACCAGCCCCTCTCCAGCTTTCCTGGAGCCCCTGCAGGGACTGGAAGGGGCTCTAAGGTCTCCCCGCAGCCTTCTCTTCTCCAGGCTGAACCACCCCAACTCCCTCAGCCTGTCTCCATAGCAGAGGTGCTCCAGCCCTCCCATCATCTCCGTGGCCTCCTCTGGACTCTCTCCAACAGCTCCATGTCCTCCTTGTGCTGGGGACCCCCGAGCTGGAGAGGCAGCACTTGTGGGGGTTGAAGTACTAAAACACACACCACCTACTCTTGGGGATTCTCACGTGGACATACAGTATTTCCACAAACAACTGAGTGGAATCCCAGGTAAAAATGGGAGAACTGGGAGGAAAAAAAAAAAATCCCAAAACAAAACCAGAACCTAGGGGAAGATACACATGTGAATTCAAGCCGCTCCTTGCTCACTGAACAGAACGTTTAAGTACCTCTGTAGTAATTTGGGAAATCTCCCAGGCAACCCGCACTCGGGGACCCCGCTGGGCACGTTTACTTCTAGCAGAGCCTCGCTGCCCAGGTGACACCCCTCACCCGCCTCCTGACACAGCTCCAACCGGCCGCAACGCCCGGACCCCACCGCCGCTTCGAGCGCGGCCCCGGCCCCGCCACTCAACGAAGGAAAACCCGCCGGCGCCCCGCCGCGGGGCTGAGACCCGGGGCGGGCAGAGGCGATGCCATGGGCGGCTCCGGGAGCCAGCGCCCCGCCAGGCCTCACCGCTCGGTACCCGGCCCGGGGCACCGCAGGGCGCCGGGGGCGAGGCTGGGGCAGGCGCGGTCCCCCGCCCGCAAGCCGGGCCCCCTCCCTCACCTTGGCCCTGCCGGCCTCCAATTTTCGGCTCCGCGCCTCCTCCTCCGCGTCCATGTGCCGGGGGAACCGGGGCCCCGGGGGCAGCAGCCGGCCCCGGCCCGCGCCCCTCGCTGCTCCAACTGTCACACCGGAGGGGGACACTGAACTTTCGGTCATGGCCGCCCCAGCGCCTTCTCCCCGCCCACCTAGACTCCACCGCCAATCGCGAGGCGGCAGCAGTAAGAGTTGGCCAATCAGAAGACAGGATCTGGCCCACCCTCCCGGAGAAGGGAGGAAGCTCTCCGAGAATTGGCGAGGATCGCCGTAGCCAGGAGGCTCGCCAGCCAATGCCGAGAGCAGCCGTTAGCCTAGCCCCGCCCACTCTCGCTAACTGACTCCTGGGATAGACAGCGCAATCCAGAGCGCGCTTTCTGCCTCCGCCCCCGCTGCCGCCAGTGCCCGCCCCTCCCCAGCAGCCACCAATCGAAGAGGCAGCCGCCCGCCGCCCGGGCTGAGCTGAATGGCCAGTTTCAAACGGGCCGCCAGCCACGGCCCCGCCCAGGGGCGGGAGGCAGCCAATGGGAGGAGGGGGCGGCTGCCGCGGGAAAGCAGAGCCGGCCGTTGCCGAGCCGCGTTGAGGGCTGGGCTGCGCCGCTGCTTTCCCGCTCGGGGGCCGCTGCTGGTGCTTGGGGTCGAGGCTGGCCCTCCGCAAAGAGGGGGCTGCCTGTGGGAGCTGTGCCCTTCCCTCTGCCGTTCCTGCCCCTCTGTGACCGGTCCTGGCGCAGGGCGGTTGGCCGTCCAGCTTGATTATAAACTTCTGTGTAGAGCTGTTGCCCCCCGCAGCACGCCTCGTCCGCCCTTTGTGTCTGTTGTGCGTCTCGGCTCTGTGTTGTCTCAGCGCTTGGCGAGCGAGCGCGCTGTGAGGAGCCGGGCAGCTGCTGCAGCGGGAGCTAACGGCCGGCAGCAGCTGTCAGGTAAAAAGGGAGAAATGGGGTGCTCTTTTGTTATTACTGAGAAAAATTAACCTTACTATCATCTGCAGAACTGGCGGCTGCTTTGTAACTTGAAGCTTGGAGTTGTTACTCTGCTCAGTTTAGTGGCAACCTCTTGCGATGCACTGGCTTTTTCTTTCGAAGAAACACGGAAAGGCAAGCGTCTTCATGATCTAACAACCCCTTTTCTATCCCTGGACCTTTCTATGCATTTGATCCTGAAGTCGGGCTCTTCTCTATATGGGCTTTTGCCCCAACTTCAGACGCTGCATCGTCCAGGTCATGAGCAGGACCTAGCCGCTCCTGTGGAGCGCAGCTACGCGCCCTGGGTTTCCCATGCCTACGGCAACCACCATCCAAAAAGTATGTGGGAAGAAACGTGGCCGTGTTTGCTTTCTTGGAATAAGCCGGTTTGTACCAATCTCCCGGCCCCCCGCGTTAGCTCTATGTGAATGTTTCAGCGTAGACAACAGGATGACCGGAGCAGCGTGCTCAGTGCTCCAAAGAGAAAGCTGGGGACGCTGGGAGCAAGGCAGGGATGGCACGGCTTGCTCTACGGGTCTGAAAGCCTGTCTGTGTCCAGGGCCCAGGTAGAGGTTAAGCGTTAAACTACTGCAGGGAACAGTATGCATTGGCTTTCCTTTTTTTCACGACCAATTTGGCTCTTCTAAGGAAGTGTGGAAGTTTCAGGGAGCAAACAGTGCAGACACTAGATCTGACAGCGAGGACGGGCTCCTGGTGCTAATTCTGGTCACCTGCTTTGTCAGCCCTTGGCTGTTTTGGGGTGGTTTTTTGTTTATTTGTTTTTCCAGGTACTGCCATGTTCTCTGACCCTGTAGACAGGATTCTGGAGTTTGTCCCTGGTCAATGCTGAGAGAGAAAATCTGAATTATGAAACTTCTCAGTGCAAACGCTTGTGTCATCTGAGAAGCAAAAGGAAACTGGTAAGCTCAGAACAAAGAAGTTTCTTAAAGGAAAAAAGATAACATATCATTTATAATGGCAATTTTGTTAAATCAGATATGTCACTTAAAAAATTTGGTTTACAATAATTTACTGTTTTGACTTCTTGTTCCAGCTAAAAATGTAAAATAAATGTCATGTTTGTTTGGGTTTAGTGGATTTTGGTTTATTGGTAATTCTTTTTTTTTTTTAATAACCAACTCATGCATTATATTTTCTTATATCCCTGTCTGTTTGTTAAAATGTCAGGATTTCTAGTGCTAATCTAATTAAATTGACTCCAGAGGAAATACATGAAAGGGCCCTGTTTCTGGTGGCAGGGCCACCACCGCTGTTTCCACTGGGGCAAATCCTACCTGACGTAACCACAAAAGCAGTGGAGGTCGTTTACACCTCGATTAAATTAGCAGCAGCACTGAGAATGCTGCACTAAGAAACCTTACGGACAACGCTGGGTGCTGCTGCAGCGTATCTGCAAATAAGTGAGCAGTGTTTGCAGAGACTAGTGATTTGCCATTGTCACATAAGAAGACAATAATCATAAATATAGTATATGATTAGTCCAGTTTACTTAATCATAAGTAAGCAATCTTAAGTATAATTTGGTTCAAACTAGGAGCACTGTTTTCAGAAATAACAGTAAAAAACAAGATTTCATGCCACTGTCATATAAGAATGCGCATAACTCTAATTGTAGAATATGTTTTATTCATATGTTTAGCTTCAAATGCAGACAGGACATTTCTACAATACTTGTAACCACCAAGCAGCCTAAAAAGAGCTCTTTACTGTTAATTTGCAACATTACAATTAACAGAAGCAGACAGTTGATTGGAAGGAAATTATATGTATTTCTCCATTGGTGATTTTTGTGTGCGTGTGTGTGTTTTTATTCTTTTAACCCTCTTTTAATAAATTAAAACACTCTTCTAAGACTGAAATGATAAATACTCCTCGCTGTGGAACCACAGCATGAAAGTGTATTGTCTCCAGATATTTCCAGGTGTGTCAGTTTGGTTCTTTTTATGTTGTGTTTTAGAAATCATACTAATTAAAATTAAAAGCAAAAAGTATCTAAATCAATAAAAGACACTGTAGAAATGTAGTACTCGTGTGGCCATCCCCAGGTTATCTAATCCATTCTTGTTTCTGAGGAGGGGTCTGACAGTCCTACAATGTTCATCACAGCTGTTTTTCTCTATTGTTTTTAAACATCTTCTGTGAAAGTTTTTTCTTAGATATCTGCTCCACCGTTTATCTTACTATATAATTAAGAATTTTTTCTTGGTTTTACCAGGTTTTCCTCTCCCTCACTAAGCCAAATGCTTCTTGCCCAGCCTTTTCAGACAGAAAAAACCCCCACCCTGTTCTTGATTGTATCCTTTAATTTATTTAAAGATTGCTAGCCTGTCCTCTTTTCACCATTTACTTACTAACTGAAGTCAGTTCCTCCATGTCTTCCTCAGAACTTACATTTTGTAAATGTACCATTTTATTTTTTTTATGGACTTTCTTTCCCTCTTAAACCACCATGTTTAAAATTAGGCACAGTATTCAAACTCTGACTTCAGCACTACTAAATAAAGCAGAACAATTATCTCTTGTGAGGCGCACATAACATTCCTGTTAATCCTTTTCAGAATTAAATTTGTCTGATTTTTCTCTTTTGCATCACTGTGTTCGTGTGTGATTCCCCAGTTTGTGATTCAGTGTTACTACAGATCCCTTTCAGCAAGATCCTCTTGTGTCTGGCTGACACATTTCTGGCAAGTTGTTAATTAGCAGCTTGTAAGATGTGCCTCGATGAGGGATCCCACTGCAAGCAGGGCATCCGTAAGTGTGGGAAAAGATCCCTTAGCAGATTTGCTGGCCAGCTTTTTTTTACCTACTATTGGATTTTCTCTAGGATACCTGTCACATCAAGCAGAAGTTTCTCCCTCTTTTCCTCTATAGTCAACTCAGATGCTTAACACTGGTGCTGTATTTTTACTGGAATACTTGGTTCTTTTTGTCAACCTTTCCTGTAACTCTATTCCTATTGCAACGAAGGCTCGAGAAATTTAACTTCTAGGGGACACTGTATTAAACTAGTCGATGGTAAAACATCCACTCAATATTCATCAGCTGTCAAAAAGTTACTACAGCGTCAGTGGTGACTAACAGCAGGCTTGGTGCTGTTCTGGTTGTTTGGAGATGCCAACATAGCTTGCTTTGCTCCGTTGCTGTCTGAATGCTGCCCACAACCCTGGTCCCCCATCCCAAAAGGGTTTATGAACTAGAAAGGCACGGAGAGAAGCAACTACGGGGAACGTGAGCCTGTGCAGAGACGTATGGCTGCAGTGTGGTCAGAGGCGCAGCTGATGCAGCACCTCTGAGAGTGGCCGGGAGGCAGGGATGGGAGCAGCCCAGGTGGGCTCTTGCATGACGCCTTCCCAGCGGAGCCAGGAGATCAATGAGCAAGGGAAACCTGCTGTTTGAGGGCATATTAAGTAGATTCTCTTGCTTAGAAAAGAGACACCTGAATGGGAATATGATATGGGAATGTAAGTCGCAAATGGTATGGAAAAAGTTTGAGGAGAACAGTTGTATATATTTCACGTAACAAATGAGAAGATTTCCAATAAACTTTTCAGGAATCTAGATTTAAAACAGTAATCCTTTTTTTGCCTAACGCTTAAGCGAACTATACTTACGCAGTTTACTTGCATAAGTAGGCTTCTGCTTAGGACAGCTAGGAAACTCCTTGTTTGTTGTTGCAGCTGCCCAAAGGATGAAGGGATCAAAGGTGTTCAAGATAACAGGAGAAAAGTCTACTGGGGTTTTAAAGTACAAAAATGTACACAGGGCTGTTTCTCGGGAAAACTGCTGGCGAGTGAGAGGGTTTTCTGTTCTCATAGCATTCACAAATGAGCCCTGCCAGAGAAAGCTGAGCCCCCGCTCTGACACGGCACAACTATTTTTGGGATCCTTGCGTCTCAGTTTCCGTAACCTCTCCAGTGACCGCCAGCCTGTGTATTTTTAGGGCCGGATCGCACACATATGCTGTGTGGGTCACAGCTGGAGGAGGTGATGTGTGCTGCTCTCACGCAGCTACCTACAAGCATCTATCAGCTGCTCCAGCTGCCAGCAGTGGCTCAGCTGCAGCTTTGCTGTGCCCTTAACTCAGGAAGGGGTTGTAACTTTGCTCTCCAAGGAGCAGAACCGGGCTTAAAATACGATACTGGAAAATGAGTATCTATTACCTGGCTTCTTTCTCATGCCTTGGTGTTGATGTTATGGCTGTCACTGATGACATGAAAACCCTGGGTTTTATGCTGGTAGGGCTTTGCCAGGAGAGGGAGACAGCCTACAGGTCACTTGGGAGGTGGTAAGCAAAAGGACATTATACTGTAGCCTCTCTACTCTTTTACTCATCTGGGGATGAGTTCCAGCTATGTTCGTTAATTTATTGAGCTTTTAGTTACTACCTGATGATGAAAACTCATATGAAGGGCTATGTCAAATGTGTACGGGCACCTTACAGCAGGATAAATATTGCTATCAGGCATCAATCAGCAAGGTCATAATCTGAGCCCTACCACTGGGCTTGTGTTAAAGAACTGTTCGCTTTTATTTCTCTTTTTTCTTGTCCACTAAGGTGCTGGGCATTTGCTTTACAAAAGGTAAATAAGTTTCTACACTTGGAGATTAAAGTGTTTATATTGTGGGTTGACATGACAAACTTAGCAACCAGGTTACCGGCACAAAACTCTGAGCTACTTGGAAGACACTAACAACACAGAGGGCCAGGCGTAGTGCCGCTGCCGGGGAAGGGCTAGCGACTCTCACGAACAGACAGATATTCTCAGGTACCCTGAGTTACCCTGCCACGGCCGTCGCAGCCTGCAGCACAAAAGTGTGTTGGGAGAAATGGCAGAAAAAGCTGCACCTGTGACATTGTGGTGAACGTCTGTGCTCATTCCTACCTGGGAGTGAAACTGAAGATTGCTCACAATCTTACAGGGTTTTTTTTCCAATGGAGTTATTCTTCTCTGAAGATCACGGAGAGGAAAAAATGACCACTGCAAACATATCTGCCTTTGCTTAGCTTTTTAACCTGTTTTTACTTGCCTACTCTTCCAGGAGACTACTGCAATGACAGATCCTTCCTTGGTGGATCACCTGACACGACTGAAACTCAAACTCCTAGAAAAGGTAAGGGAATTAACTCTGCAGTGGTCACCTCTGCTCTGCTTTTTGCTCTGAGATGTTTAAGCATTAACATTCTATTTTAAATAATTATATTTCTACTGAGATACAAAGAGGATCTGCAACCAGCTGAGAACCTTTCTTCATGCGAGCAGAGGCAGACCAATGTGCAGTGGTGCTACGGTCACTGCCGCTTTCTTAAATAACACTGTACAAGTTTACGTGGACCTACAGTAAATTAAAAATAGAGTTAAAATAACTTTGATCTTATGGGAAATGTCACCAGTTAGGTCAAAACCACTTTGAGTTGTGACGGGCTGAGTTTAAGAGTAAATTTTGGGTCAAGAGGACCTCGGATTGTTTTAAGGCAATTCCATGTCATCTTTTTTGTCTATTTTCACGTAAGATATGTTACCTGGTGAAACACGGGCAGACCTTCACTGAAAGCACATGAGGTGCTGCGCAGAATCCCAGTAGCTCTTTGTTGTGACTCCACACACTAATGTACCCAGGGTTCTCCACCCTCAGCACATCTGACATCCACTGGTGTGGATCTTCCGCTTCAGTGTCCTCCAGAAGCCACTTTAAAGAGTTGTTGGAAGGAAAAACAATTTGCCTGGAGACGT